>NC_045429.1:341910460-342217733 GCF_902635505.1 Sarcophilus harrisii
AACTGTATTATAAAGCAGCAGTCATCAAAACCATCTGGTACTGACTAAAAAAAATTAAGTGGTGAATCAGTGGAATAGGTTAGATACACAAGACACAATAATCAAAACCTATACTAATGTAGAATTTGAGAAAAAACAAACAAACTCCAGCTTCTGAAATAAGAACTCAATATTTGAGAAAAATTGGTGGGAAAACTGGAACTTAATATACCAAAAACTTGGGATAGAACTAAATCTTACAGGCTATACCAAAATAAGGTAAAAAAGGGTACATGATTTTAGCATAAAGGATGCCACCATAAACAAATTAAGAGAAAAAGGAATAATTTACCTATCAAATCTTTGGAGAAGGGAAATATTTGTGAACAAAGAACTAAGAAACATTATGAAGAACAAAATGAACAACTCTGATTACTTTAAATTAAAAACTTTTTTACGCAAACAAAACCAAGAGAAACAAGATTAAATGGGAAGTACAAAGCTGGGAAAAATCTTTACACTCATTGTTTATGATAAAAGTCGTATTTCTAAAATATTTAAAGAACTGTGTCAAATTTATAAGAATAAAAGTAATTCTTATATTCTTATTGAAAATTGGTAAAATGATATGAACAATTTTCAGATGAAGAAATTAAAGCCATCTATATTCATATGAAAAATGCTCCAAATCACTATAGATTAGAGTTGCAAATTAAAACAACTTTGAGGTACCATCTCATACCTCTCAGATTGTCTAAAAGGACAGGGAAAGATAATGATAAATGTTGGAGGGAATGTGGAAAACTGGGACACTGTTACATTGGTGGAGTTGTGAAATAATCCAATGATTCTGGACAGAAATCTGGAACTATGTCCAAAGGGTTATCAAGTTGTGCATACCCTTTGACCCAGCCTACTAGGTCTGTATCCCAAGAAAATCATAAAGATAAGCAGCTCTTTTTGTGATAGCAAAAAAATGGAAAATGAGTAAATGCCCATGGCTGAACAAGTTGGGGTCTATGAAGGTAATGAAAAATGATTGTTCTTTAAAAGATGATTAACAAGCTGATTTTAGAAAGGCCTGGAAAGATTTACATGAACAGAAGCTGAGCTGAGCTGAGCAAAACAAGCAGAAGCAAGAATACATTGTACACAATATCAGCAAGAATGAGTGATGATCAATATGAAAGACTTGGTTCTTTTCAGTGGTTCTGTGATCTTAAGGAATTCCAATAGACTTTGGACAGAAAATGTCATTTGCATCCAGAGGAAGAACTATGAATACTGAATGTAAATTAATACATACTATGTTCACTTATTTTTTTCTGTTTATTTTTTCCTCTCCCAGAATTTTTCACTTTTGCTCTGATTTTTCTTTCCCAACATAATTCATAAAACAACGAATGTTAAAAGCAAAAATAGAAAAAAGAAAGAAAAGAAAAAAGTTAAGGCACACAATTAAAGTAGAAGATTTAGCAGGGATAGGAAATAAGAGATACACAAACATTATAAAAAGAATCAAGAGTAGAATTTATTTGAAAAAAAAAAGCCAGGCTAAACTCATTGATCTTAGATAAAGTCAAACTTAAAGATTCAATCGAGAAAAATCTACATTATATTTCAGCCATATTAATATTATTTTAGATGCATGTTTACATATGTGTAAATGCATGTGTGTATATATATATGTGTGTGTCTTAGTATATGTAGATATGTATTCATGTAGCTCTAAGTATATGTATATTTAAATATATGTATTGTGTGAGTCTGAATTTGTGTGTGAATATGTAGTTATATATCTGTCTATCTATATATATGTCTATGTATATATCTATATCTATAACTGTGCTTAACTGGAGCCTGCTTGGGGGAGGTAGAGGAATGAAAGGATAAAAAAAGAATAAAGTTTGAAAAAAGTGCCCAGCAGAGAACAAAAAATAACCTACAAGGAAGCAAAAAAAAAAAAAAAAAGATGGACAGTCATGGATATAATTTCTTCTATTTTTATATGTTTTCTTGAAATAGAAATTAATTGTTATATATTTTGAATCCCCCCCCAAATGTTCTTCTAGGCACATGACACAGTGTTCTTTTGTGTTGTATTGTGTTTTGTTTTTCTGTCATTCTTTGTTCAATTCTGTTTTTTTTTTCTTATTTTCTACTTAGTACAATGAATATATTTAAAATTTTCAAAAAGAATATTGCTTTAAGTAGATAACTAATTGGAAGAAGAGATAAATACAGAAATATGTTTAGAAGAACTGCACATATTTGACCTATATTGGAACAGTTGCTGTCTAGGAGAGAGGGAAGGTGGGGAGTGAGGGAGAAAATTTTGGAACACAAGGTTTTGCAACACAAGATTGAAAATTATATTTGCATGTATTTAGAAAAATAAAAGACTCATTATTTTAAAAAAATAACTGCAGCAATTAAGTGGGAAACTCCCAACTCACTAAGCACTTGCTAAGACCTATCTGAACTATAACAATGTGGTGACATGGTCAATCAATTAACTGATAAATACTTGTTAAAACCTACTCTGTAAGTATTGCACTTGGTGCTGGGAATACAAAGATAAAATAAAGCAATTTCTGCCCCTGGAGAGACAACTTGTACATACAGACTTATTTAAGTATAATTTTATATGCACAAATCTTGTATTTATCATATATGTATTTATGTTAAATACAGGTAGTTTTTGGGTTTTTTTCTGGAATGGCACTAACAGAATCTAAGGAGTAAAGGAGTAAAGGAGAGGCTATATCTGGAAAGCTTTCATATAGAAAATAACTTTGCACAGAGTTTAGAAGTAATAAAGAGATTCAAAGAAATGAAGATGAAGATGGACTATATTCCAGGCACTGAGGAACAGTGTACACAAAGAAATGGGAATGGGAGATGAAAGGTATTGAATAAGTAAATGTATTGGTAAGAATATCTGTCTCTATATAGTCCTCTATATAGAGGAGAATTATGTAAATTATGTAAAATATAAACTAGATTGGAAGCTGGTTTAAAGGTCTTTCAAATGCCCAATAAAAGGTCACATTTTGTCCTAGAAGAAAGAAGGAACCCCTGTAATTTATTGAATAAGCGAATGAAATATTCAGAAAGTGGGAATGATTGAGGGGCAATTGTCTAGAGAAAATGAAGTCTAAGACATATTTAGGGGGGGATTGACCTTAACAAGGAAAAGAGATATAATTATCAGAGAGTGGAGTATTAGAGGGAAAAGTGAGATATTTTTATAAACTGGTTTTGAGATAAAGAGAAAGAAAGGAAAGGAAGCTCAGAACAAAGGATTTTTACATAAAGTATCTTTACTATGGTATAACTTAATAGATTGAAAGCTAGAAGACATTTAGATATCATTGGAGTTTAATACATTCCTTTTGGTTTGTTAGTTGTTATCTTTCATCTGGAAGAGGAATACAATGGCATTATATTTGAATTGAGTTTCAGTGTGTTTAACTGTGGTTGATCAGACCAATACAAACTTGGACACAAGCTTGGCTAAGTCAGACACAAATAGTCCCTATGAACATTTGGTGTGTCTTCTCTAACTTTGTACATTTTGTGTTTCTTCTGAATTAATTGGCTTCTGCTTTGCTCATAGAGATTGGTACCTTCTTTGACTAGGCAGTCCTATGCTACTGTGAACCATGTAATGAATTAATTTTAAAGTTCTTAAGACAGACCTTGAGTCCTTGTATTGCTTTTTCTGATTACCTTGTGAGAACTTACCATGTGTGAGTTCTCCATAAAATAATCTTTTTAACAAGTGTACATCTGGTATTCAAACAATGTGGCTAGCCCAGTGGAGTTGCACTTTGCATTAGAATTGGAATGCTTGGCAGTTTAATTTGAGAAAGGATCTCATTGTCTGGTATCTTATCCTCCCAGGTGATCTTCAGAACCTTCCTAAGACATTCAAATTGAAGTGAATTAGTTTCCTGGCATAGTGCTGGTATATTGTCCAAGTTTCACAGACATACAATAATAGGATCAGCACAATGGCTTTGTAGACCTTCAGTTTGATAGTCATTCTAATATCTCTCCTGTCCTTTCCTTCAGAGTCTCCCAAATACTAAGCTATCTTTGAAAAAAAATCTCATCATTGTGGACATCTCCTGTGAACCATCAAAATAAGCGAATTTATCCACAGCATTCAAAACATCACCTTTTGCTATAAATGATGGTTCCACATATGGATGATGTGGTGCTGGCTGATATAGGACCTATGTTTTTTCAGTATTAAATGTTAAGCCAAAATTAGCACAATCAGTAAAGGATCAATCCACATTTTGTTTCATCTCAGCCTCAGAGGCACACCTTCCTTTTCCACATAACAAAACTGAGACCTGGAGAATTTAAGAGACTTGCCAAAGATCATATGGTTATAAGTGTCTTAGGTAGAATTTGAATCTAATTTTTTCTGTCTCCAAGTTAATTGTTCCATCAACGATCCTACAGTGCCTTGGTAAAGCCCGAGAGTCACTATTCCCAATACCAGTTGCTAGTCTCCCATATGGCAGTTAAGACATTTGGCATAAACCAGAGACAGATAAATATACCCCTATCCTGCAGAGTGAGAAAGGAAATTTCAAGAATAAGTATGGAAGGATGACTATCTAATTTGGTATTCTCATGTATTTTGCACTTATCACTTTTCTGTCTTCCCCCAGATGGGTATGCTTCTTCCCCAGAACTCTCTAAGGAGCAGAAAATGATGACCTCCAATTGGAGAGAGGAATGGGAAATCTTTAATGGCTTTCTTTCTCTTTTGTCAGTCCCCTTCCTATCACCTAGATCCTAGGTGAATATGGAATAAACCAATTAGAGAGCACTGCAATATAGCATCTCTGCTATGCGTATTAGTTATATAGTCTCTCTCATTAAAAAGATGAAAAAAAATTGAGACTGAGCAAAATTTTATGGGTTTTCTAAGCTCATGTAGGTAATCAGTGGCACCTACTCAAGTAACCTACAGATACCAGCTTAGGTACCATGCAGTTTCTTTTGTGGGTGTCAACTATCTTCAGAGATTTTCTTGTTTGCCCTGAATTAAGTCAGTTTCTTTGTGGGTAATGTTTATTCTAATGCTCCCACTGTCAATAGATCAAGTGGAATGTTGATAACTCAATGAAGCTCTGGGCATGCTGCCCATCACAGCATCTGCATGATGTATTTTCATGTACAGGAAGATTTACAGCTGGAAGCTAAGCAAACAGAAATTCCTGACTTTGGTCCAGAATGAATATTAGTGTTGCCCACTCCTGTCTCTGCCAGAACAGTAAGGGAGATGTGCAAACTTCTATCTTGGATCTAATTTCTTGTTCTTATAAGCCTCTAAAGGGTTTTTAATAAGCACAAACTCATAACTCATAGTCAATGCAATGGAAATTCAAAAGGAAAGCTGGAACAAGGCAGTAGATTCTGTTTACCACTAAGTCTCCACTACTGGGACATGTTTTTGGGGAGGAACCAGGAGTGGGGAGGTGGGGGCATTGTAAGTCTGATCTCTGCATCTCAATGAAAATACTTACAAATACTATCTCAAAAATACACCCAAATGATCTTATACAAGTAGATGCTGGTTACTGGTAGTTTCTGGTTTTAGGATGTTCTAACATCTCGATGAAGAATTAGGATCTGGGATAAATCTCAGCATGTTGTTGTTTTCTGTTGGTTAATTTTCTACTTAATTAAGGATAAATGTTTTAATGCCATTAATTAATGACATTTATTAATCAATTATTAATTGATGACATGCCACAGGCACTCTTTTAGATACTGGTGATATAAGGACAAAAATGAAAACATCCCTTCCTTCAAGGATTTACATTCTAGCATGTATCACAGTTTTCCTTGAATCTAAGTAGGCCTGTGCTCAAATCTTACATCTGACACATACAGACTGTGTATTCTTGGACAAGTCATTTAACTTCAATTATTCTCTAGATAATTCTCTAAGATTTCAAATTGAGGAATCTACACCTACATTATTAGAGCATGTTTTCTCACCTAGAAGTTCCCTATAACAATTAATTCACAAGACTAGTTCCTATCCCTATTATGTGAACTCAATATAATCTGGGAGCTCCCTCATGTGCCTCCATTCACTTCCTCCTCTGTACCACCAAACATCTTCTTACCAAACCCTCTCTTCACTGCAAAAAAGTGCCCCAGTTCCCATGAATCCTGTCTAACTCCTTTCTCAGAGAAAATATCCCTTTCTTTTAAGATTGCTCCACTTTGCTCTTGATACTACTCTTTCCTACTCCTAAAATTTTGTTCTAGTAATTCTCTCTCTGTCTCTGTCTCTCTCTCTCTTTCTCTCTCTCTCTCTGTCTGTCTGTCTCTCTCTCTCTCTCTTCCTTTCTCTCTCTCTGTGTCTGTTTCTCTCTCTCTCTCTTTTTCTCTCGCTATCTCTCTCTCTCTGTGTCTCTCTCTCTCTCTCTTTCTCTTTCTCTCTCTCTCTCTTTCTCTCTCTCTCTCTCTGTCTCTCTCTCTGTGTCTCTCTCTGTCCCTCTCTCTTTCTTTCCCCCTCTCTCTCCTTCTCTCTCTCCCTCTCCCTCTTTCTCTTCCTCTTTCCCTCCTTTCGCTTTCTCCCTTCTTCTCTTTCTTTCTCCCTCCATCCTTTTCTCTCTCCCTCCCTCCCTTTCTCTCACTTCCTTCCTCCTTTTTCCTCCCTCTCTTCTCTGTCTGTCTGTCTGTCTGTCTCTCTCCAGCTCTCTATCTCTGTCTCTGTATGTCTCTCTCTCTTTCTTTCTCTCTTCCTCCCTCTCTCTCTCTGACTGACTCTCCATCTGTGTCTCTCTTCTCTCCTTTTCTTCTTCCACCCTCCATCTCCCCTCTCTCTTTCTCTCTCTCCCTATTTTCCTCTTCCATTCTCTCTCTGTCATATCATATTAACTTTGTCAGTATCACTGTATCTCACTACTCTCTTATTTCTTTGTCTCTTTCCCTCTGTTCCCTCTCTGACTCTGCTCCATTATATCTTTCTGTGTCTTTCAGTCTCTGCTTCTCTGTCTCTGTTTCTCTGCATCTTTTTCTCTCTCCCTTTTAGCTCTCCACAAGATCTAGCTCCTTCCCCTTTACTTACCAGTCTATCAAAACTAAAGTATGGCCCAATACTTCAAATGGCCAATGACTGCATCATTGTGTCTTCTCCTTCTACTTGTTGAAGAATTATCTGAATCACACTATTTTCCCCCTTCTGTACCTCTTTGTTCATGTACTTTTATAAATTCTCTATGTTGGATTTGTCCATTTTACTGGAGGTCTTCCTCTGGAGTCCTTTAATTTTTCAAAGATATCAGTGCCCACTCATATTATCCATTTGTTAACACTTGTTTTTGCTACCTGACAACAAGCATACTTCCATGACCAATTTTTACCTGTCCTAGATAATATATTTTATACCAGTCCCTGTGTGAAAGTCCTCATTAGTAATAGGGTGTGGCTTTTTAATGTATAGCGTACATTTCTTTTTTGCTCTTTGGATCAAGTATAATTTTGATCATTAGGCAATTGTGGTATTCTGTAATTTATATGGGGTCAAAATGAAAATATCTTTAAAGGAGCAAAAGATTAAATGTTGTATAATTCATATATGTAAGTAAATTTGACAAAACAACTGGCTGGCATAAAGTTGGCTATTTGCAAATTAACTATGTAGAACTTTCAAAAGAATATTGCTATGGAAAAAAGAGATTTTTATTTTTTAAAAAAAGAAAATATGAGGGATTTAAAATGTGAATCATTTCTGAAATGAAATCCAGTTCTGTTTTCCCATTTTGTTCAAATCTGGGCACAGCCCACTGTGTCTCCAGAGTCTGTTCAATTATATGCATTGATGAGTCAGGTCAGTGAGCTGTTCATTCAGTTACAAATATAGTTGTCTGAACAATAGGCTTTTGCCCATTTAGTTTTTACTTTGCTCATAAGACCCTACTCACCTCTCTTCCCACCCCTCCCAGAAAAAAATATTTTATTGATTTTATTTTGGAGTCTCTGTATCATTCCATAGTTACACAATATGTATCTATTGTATATAGTGTACACAATAGCATTATAAACAGAAACTTAAGGTCATCATGATCTATACAGAATTTTTCTTTAATTTGGATTCTGTGCTAAGAATCCTTTATGAAAGTGCTAAGTGATCTTTTCCTGTTGCATAGGCCAAGATTCTAGGAGCTTCTTGTGATGCTCATTAGAATTTTTTTCTGAATTCATATTAGACTAAATTTTTCCTTTTTCTCTGTACCTTAGGGAGAGGAAGGCACAAATTTTCCTTTATGGATTCATTGTTCTTCAAAGTTCAAGTTGAAGATCAGTGTTGAATGTTCAATTATATACACTTTTATGAATGCCCTACACTTATGCTTATTTTTGGCATGGGCATGACTCTGAGTTCACAAATATATCATTAGGGAACGTTTTTTGGAAAATCCTAACATATAGGAAAGTCTTTTGAAATGATAGCACCAAAATCATGTGCTTGCTATCAGGAACTAGTCCCCAAGAAACGAGATTAGAGAAGCTTATCACCAGTAGAATGGTCACTTGGTTAGAAATTCTTCAGCCATTATGGCTTGTGAAACAAACAAACAAACAAAAAATGTCTTCTATTCCCATGTAGATGCCTTCAGTTTTCATACTGAGTATGATAAAGTAGTTTGAAGAAGGTCAGAGGGTACTGATAATCTCAGCAAATCTATCTACAAATATTAATTTAACTTTTGGTATTCTATGCATAAGATTTTTGTTTGATGAATAATATACAACTAAAGGCACTATATTATGTATACATTGATGTTCTTAGTATGAAGAACACCATAAAATACAAAGAAGTTCTATCAAAATTGATAGAAACACGTTTACCTTGGAAAGGAAATAAGGCATTGATATAGTTGGTTTTATCAAATGTTCAAAGGCAATGAAAAGCATCATTTCATGGAACATTGGTCATCTTGCTCATAATAAACATAAGCAAAACTAGGACCATCATAAACATAATTGCAGTCTATGTTCCAAGAAAAAGAGAAATATTTGTATAAAGAATTCGTAAAATCTCCTAAATTTAAATAATATATACCTTAATAATTAATGGCATCAAAACAAGAATGCTTCAAAGGGATGATGTTCAAAAGAAACTTTCAGAAGAAGTTCATTAGGAACGTCCTGGATAGTTATTCACAAATCTGTATGTCATGAATACTTTATTTAAGAAAAGAGTTGGAAGAAATTAGCTTAACATGGTGGACCCTGAACTATATATCAAAAATAAAATTCACTATATATTTACCAAAAAGAAATTGATGATTCCTAATATGGGGATAATTCCTTTTTATTTTTAGTTTAATTTTCAACATTCATATTTTATGAGATTTTTAGTTTTAAATTTTTTCCCCCTCATCCCTTCCTTTTATCCCTCCTCCCTAAGATAGCAAGTGCTCTGGTATAGATTATATATGTGCTATCATGGAAACATATTTCTACAATAGTCATGTTCAAGAAACATAATCTAAGACAAAACAACACATGGAAAAAGTGAAACAAGAAATTCAGATTCCACAGTCCTTTCTTTTTTATGGTCAAAATTTTCCATTGTGAGTCTTTTGAAATTGTCTTGGATCATTGTATTTCTCAGCAGAGCTAAGTCAATCATAGCTGATCATCCCACAGTGTTGTCATTACTATGTATAATATTCTCCTAGTTCTGCTCACCTCACTCGGCATAAGTTTATGTAAGTCTTCCCATGTTTTTCTGAAATCTGCCTGTACATCATTTCTTATAGAACAATAGTATTCCGAACTAGAGATCATTACTGATCACAAAATAGAAAATTTCGATTATACCAAACTGAAAAGTTTTTGTACAAACAAAACTAATGCAGACAAGATTAGAAGGGAAGCAATAAACTGGGAAAATATTTTTACAGTCAAAGGTTCTGATAAAGGCCTCATTTCCAAAATATATAGAGAATTAACTCTAATTTATAAAAAACCAGCCAATCTCCAATTGAAAAATGGTCCAAAGGATATGAACAGACAATTCTCAGATGAAGAAATTGAAACTATTTCTAGTCATATGAAAAGATGCTCCAAGTCATTATTAATCAGAGAAATGCAAATTAAGACAACTCTAAGATACCACTACACACCTGTCAGATTGGCTAAGATGACAGGAAAAATAATGATGATTGTTGGAGGGGATGCGGGAAAACTGGGACATTGATGCATTGTTGGTGGAGTTGTGAACGAATCCAACCATTTTGGAGAGTAGTTTGGAACTATGCTCAAAAGTTATCAAACTGTGCATACCCTTTGATCCAGCAGTGTTACTACTGGGCTTATATCCCAAAGAGATTATAAAGAAGGGAAAGGGACCTGTATGTGCACGAATGTTTGTGGCAGCCCTTTTTGTAGTGGCTAGAAACTGGAAACTGAATGGATGTCCATCAGTTGGAGAATGGCTGAATAAATTGTGGTATATGAAAATTATGGAATATTACTGTTCTGTAAGAAATGACCAACAGGATGATTTCAGAAAGGTCTGGAGAGACTTACACGAACTGATGCTGAGTGAAATGAGCAGGACCAGGAGATCATTATATACTTCAACAACAATACTAGATGATGACCAGTTCTGATGGATCAGGCCATCCTCAGCAACGAGATCAACCAAATCATTTCTAATGGAGCAGTAATGAACTGAACTAGCTATACCCAGAAAAAGAACTCTGGGAGATGACTAAAAACCATTACATTAAATTCCCAATCCCTATATTTATGCACACCTGCATTTTTTATTTCCTTCACAAGCTAATTGTACAATAATTCAGAGTCTGATTCTTTTTGTACAGCAAAATAATGTTTTGTCATGTATACTATATGTGTATCTAATTTATATTTTAATATATTTAACATCTACTGCTCATCCTGCCATCTAGGGGAAGGGGTGGCAGGGTAAGAGGTGAAAAATTGGAACAAGAGGTTTGGCAATTGTTAATGCTGTAAAGTTACCCATGTATATATCCTGTAAATAAAAGACTATTAAATAAAAAAAAAAAAGAACAATAGTATTCCATTACTCTCATATATGATAATTTGTTCAACCATTCCCCAACTTATGGGCATCTCTTTACTTTCAAAATCTTTGCCACTACAAAAAGGAGCTGCTATAAATATTTGTATATATGTAGGTCCTTTTCCTTTTCTGTGCTCTCTTTGTATCTCTCTTTTAGCTCTCCACAAGATCTAGCTCCTTCCCCTTTACTTACCAGCCTATCAAAACTAAAGTATGGCCAATACTTCAAATGGCCAATGACTGCATCATTGTGTCTTCTCCTTCTAGTTGTTGAAGAATTATCTGAATCACACTATTTTCCCCCTTCTGTACCTCTTTGTTCATGTACAGATACAGATACAGAACTGGTGGTAGTATTTCTGGGTCACAGGATATACACAATCTGGTTGCCCTTTATACATAGTTCCAAATTGCTCTCCAGAATAGTTGAATGAGTCACAACTATACCAACATGTTAATGTTCCAATTTCCCCACAGCTCCAACATTTATTGTTTTCCTTTTCTGTCATTTTAACTAATCTAATAGCTAGGATATGATACCTTAGAGTTGTTTTAATTTCCATTCCATTAATCAATAATGATTAGAACATTTTATATGACTATAGATAGATATTTCTTCATCTGAAAATTTGCTGTTCACATCCTTTGACCATTTATAGGTTACCAAATACCTATGCTAAGTTGTCAAAAAGACCAACTGTATTGAAGCCATCTCTATTCATCTTGATCTATATCTTGCCTCTCAATCCAGATGGCTCTGGAGGAGAGGGTGAGACATGATTTTGCTCAGTTCTGCCTCACTTAAATCCATTTCCCTTGCAAGTCAAGATCTCACCTTCCTCAAATCTTTTAAAAAACAGAGAACAAACAATACTAAGTGGTGGAGATAGATTATAATCCCCCAAAGGAGACAAAGAAGGAGCTGTCAGACAGGAAGGAAGAGAATGAGAAAAGAAAAATGTCATTGATGTCAATGAGGAGTGTATAAAACAGTAATGTAGCCAATAGTTTTATGAGGATGATCATTTAAAGATTTTGAGATTGAATTGCCAAACAACTTTCAAAAAGGATGGAAAGGGGTATGTCCATATTCAATAGACAATACAAAAATCATTTAACTTCCATCTATCTATTTCTTCAACTATAAAATGAAAATAATATTTCCCAGAATTGTTGCAAAAATCTAATAAAATATTTGTGGTGTTTTATAAACATTAAAACACTATATAATTGTTATTTTTGTTATTACTATTATTCCTACTACTACTACAATTATTACTTTACTATTATTGTCTAATTTATATTTTATGTCCAACTTTCTGCAAATTCATTTTTCTTCTTGCTTTATCATCACTTA
Source organism: Sarcophilus harrisii (assembly GCF_902635505.1). NCBI lineage: Eukaryota > Metazoa > Chordata > Mammalia > Dasyuromorphia > Dasyuridae > Sarcophilus > Sarcophilus harrisii. The sequence continues at coordinate 341,922,898 of NC_045429.1, forward strand.
GTGAAAGTCTTCCTTAAAGTTCTATCCTGGGCTGTTGTTTATTTCTGTACTCTTCCTTAGAAGTTCATCATTTGCCATTAGTTTAATGTATAGTTACTACACAGATAACTCCAATATTCACCTTTAATCTTCTTCCAAGCTCAATTAACCTCAATTTATTTTCATGTTGTATAAATCTTTATATGTAGGTGTTGCCTCCTATCAAATATAAGTTTCTTGAGGGCAAGTAGTCCTGTTTTTGTCATTGTATTTTCATCTCTCTATGCAGAGATTGGCACATAGTAGATGCTTGTCTATTGATGGATTGCATGCAAAAACAACAACAAAACAGTATTTAACTAATAAATTTTCAGGATGGTAGTGAGAATTCTTTCTCCTTAACTACAGTGTCATATTAGTAACTATCTAGATATCTCCCCATTGATATTTTCTCCTGGATGTCCTTTGCAGACTTTTTAAATTCAATATGCCCCAATTTGTTAATAATAACTTCTCCTTGGGAGGAGCTCAGACTTATTAACATAATAACATGTGACAACATGTGACAAGTGATCAGGCAGATGGGGCATATTAAGGAGTATATATAGTGATAGGGTAATGAAATATTGGACACATGAAGGGTCTCCTCCAATGGAAACTCTGGGGAGGAGGAGGAATTAGGGCAGGATTACAGAATATAATCACTAGCTTTGGTATATGTGAATTGTGTCTGAACTCATTTGCCATTTTCACACTTGCTTCCTATAGGAACTTATTAAAAGTTTAAACTGCTTAATTTATCCTGAGTCTGTTCATTCACAGTGCCCTTTTGGGGATTCAGAATATTGTCTATAATAAGAGGATATATCATTTAAATTATTATGAGGCTTTGGTTCAATTACTTTCTTAGCTTCCCTGGGGGGGGGGGAGAATATTAATAAGATTGGGGGGAAGAGATAGTAGCAGCTTCTCTTAATAATCACAAAAAAATACTCCCACATTGAAGTCTAAGATGGGCCTGTCCTTTTCCCCCTATTGACCTATGCATAAAACTCCCTTCAAGCTTTGCTCAAAAATCTTCATTCTCTCACTACTATGATACTTTTTTGATACCCCTGCTCTATTTTCATCATTTTTCTTTATTAAAAATAATTGTCATTTTAAAAACATTTAAAAGTTTTTAGTCCTAAAGTCCTCCCCTTTCCACTGGAAAGATAAGAAATATGATATTCATCCTGCATTTGAAAAAAATTAAAAACTTATTTCCATGTTGTGTATATCACAAAAAGGCAAGAAAATACAGCGAAGCAATTATATCTTAATTTGCACTCATTTCAATAGTTCTCTCTCTGGAAATATATAGCAGTTTCCATCATGAATTCTTCTGAATTGTATTGAATCATTGTATTGATCATAGTAGCTAAGTTTTTCATAGTCAAATAATGATTATGATATTTTACTTATATAAAGTGTTCTTCTGATTTTGCTCACCTCATTTTGCATTGGTTTATATGTCTTTCCAGTTTTTTCTGAAATAGTCTGCCTCATTATTTCTTCAAGAACAACAATGTGTTATCACTATCATATATTACAACTTGTTCATTCAATTTACAATTACTCAACTTTAATTTCCTATTCTTTTCCACTACAAAAAGAGGTAGTATGAAGATTTTTACATATTTTCCTTTAATCTCGTTGAGGTACAAATCTAGTAATGGTATTTCTGGATTAAAATACATGCACAATTTTATAGTCTTTTGAACACAATTACAACTTGTTTTTTTGAATGATTGGAACAGTTCATTACTCTACCAGTAGTTCATTGGCATATTGATTTCCACCCCATTTACTTTAGGATTTGTTAATTTTGATCAAGTAAAAATGGTTATCTCAGTGATGTTTTAATTTCCATTTCTCTAGTCATTAGGAGATTTAAAGCATTTTTATATGACTATATACAACTTAGTTTCTTCTCTGAAACCCGCTTGTTCATATCCCTTGGCCATTTATTAATTGGACAATGATGTAGCTCTTTTTAAAATTTAATTTAATTACCCACATATTTAAAAAGAGACTTTATCTGAGAATTTACTTTGTCTGAAATCACGGTTGCTGCTCCTGAATTTTTTATCAGCTGAAGCATAATTGATTCTGTTCCAGCCCCTTGTTTTTACTCTGTGTTTATAAAATCACATGTTATTGAGTTCTGATTTCTAATCTGTTCTGCTATCTGCTTCCATTTTATGGTTAAATTCATCCCATTCACATTCACAATTATGAATACTAACAGTCTATTTCCTTCTATCCTGTTTTCTTCCTTTTATTCTTCTCTTTCTGTTTTCACCCTGTTCTTCTTCAAAGTTTGGCTTCTCACTACTTCCTCTCTTAATATGCCCTTTCTTTTAGCACATCTTCTTCTTTTTTTTTTTTTTTTTTAATTTTATTTAATAGCCTTTTATTTACGGGATATATACATGGGTAACTTTACAGCATTAACAATTGCCAAACCTCTTGTTCCAATTTTTCCACCTCTTACCCCCCCACCCCCTCCCCTAAATGGCAGGATGACCAGTAGATGTTAAATATATTAAAATATAACTTAGATACACAATAAGTATACATGACCAAAACATTATTTTAGCACATCTTCTTTTGCTTATCACCTTTTCCCTCTTACTTCCCTGTTGAGTATGATAGATTTCTACACCGAGCTGAATGAGTATTTATTTCCTTCACTTTTTGAAGCAATTATCTGCTGCCTTCTATTATGTACCCTCTATTATAAATACTCTTTTGTGAGCATCTCTTTTCTGGGAGATAATTTTCTTTATTCTTCCTTTCTCTTTCTCCCTCTTCCAGAGTACTACATTTTCTCATGTCTTCATTTCTTAAAAAGATCATCCCTACATAATTAACTCACACCTATGTCTTCTCTCAATGTACAATCCTTTTAATTGCCTTCATAATGATCAATATCTTAAGGGTTTTTATATATATATAATTTTCCCAAATAGAAATATAGATTATTTTTATTGAGTTCCTTATTATTTCTCTTTTCTGATTCTCTTAATATTTGTGTTTGAATATCAAATTTTCTAGTCAGCTCTAGTTTTTAATCAGGAATGCTGAAAAGTCCTCTATTTTATTAAATATTCATTATCCCCTTGATGGAACATGCTTAGTTTTACAGGGTAAGTTATTCATGGTTTAATACTAGCTCTTTTGCCTTCTGCACCATCATAATCCAAGTCTTTCATGTCTTTAAGTGGAAGCTGCCAAAAATGTATGTGATTCTATCTATGGCTGCATGTTTGAATTTTTCTCTTTTTTTAAGCTTTTTGTTTTCAAAACATATGCAAGGATAATTTTTCAACAATGACTCTTGCATAAACTTGTGTTTCAGATTTTCCCCTCCTTTCCCCCAGCCCTTCCCCTAAAAGGCAAGCAATTCAATATATGTTATACATGTTAAAATATATGTGTATGTGTAAACATATTTATACAACTCTTTTGCTGCACAAGAAAAATCAGATCAAAAAGGAAAATAAATGAGTAAGAAAACAAAATGCAAATGAACAACAACAAAATAGTGAGAATGTTATGCTGTTTTCCATTTTTAGTTCCCACAATACTCTCTCTGGGTGTAGATAGCTCTTCATCATAACATCATTGGAACTGGCATCAGTCATCTCATTGGTGGAAAGAGTCACGTTCATGAGAATTGATCATTGTATAATATTGATGTTGCTGTGTACAATGAACTGTTGGTTCTGCTCATTTCACTTAGTATCAGTTCATGTAAGTCTCTCCAGACCTCTCTAAAATAATCCTCCTGATCATTTCTTATGCAAAAATAATTTTTAATTTTTCTTTATATCTATTTGGAATAATTTCTCTTTGGCCTGGCAGCTCTGAAATTTAAATGTAATATGCCTGAAAGTTTTCATTTTGGGACCTCTCTCAGGAAGTTATCAGTAGTTTTATTTTTTTTTAATTTCACTTTCTATTTTATCTTCTGGACCTAAAAGATTGTGAAAAGTTTTCCTTCATCATTTCTTGAAATATAATGTCTAGACTCTTTTTAGATCATTAATTTTATTTATCCCAATAATTTTTAAATTATCTATTCTTGATCTCTTTTCCAGCTCAGTTGTTTTTCTGATGAAATAGATCACATTTTCTTCCATTTTTCATTGTTTTGACTTTGTATTATTGTCTCTTTATATTTCATAGAATCATCAGCTATAATATTTTTTCATTATTTCAAAGTTTTTTTAGATGGGAATATTAGAAATTTCAAATGGGTTGCTTCCTCTAGTGCATCATCCTGGATCCATTTCCCAATGCATGCATTTTTGATCTCCCCAACTAAATCTGAAGTTTATAAAGTTATATATCATATACATTTTTATCTTAACATATGCCCACCAAGTAGTCTTAAATGAGAAAAACAATGCACAGAATTTAAATAATTATCTCAGATGAACACAGATTGTAAATATCTGAAGTAGCAACTGAACTCAATTTCCCTTGATTCCAAATATAGTACACCACCTTACACAAACCAGGGTCTTGACAAATGTTTACTGAGTGAAATGTATACCTTTTTAGCTGTTACTTCCATTATGACACATCTGATCAAAACAATGGGATGGAGAATGATTTTCCTTTTTTTTTTTTCTATTTCTTATTTGCAAGCTTAAACATCAGAAGGCATGGAAACTATCAGACTTACAAGAGGAAGAATGAATTCAGGTAAATTATTTCTTCTTTATAGGTAGTATAAAGGGATATTGTAATTATGAAAATTGAGCTTTACAATTTACTTACCCTCAATTTTTCCATCAATAAAATGGGAATTTTTAAAATCTCCTTTATTATTTACTAGATGATTTCAAAGTGATTTTACAGATCAGTAAATTCTAAATAAATATCTTCTTTTATTCATTACATTTCTGGTTATAATTTCTTTCTCTTTTCTTTTTCTTCTATTCACATCCCTCTACCACTGATTGCTTCCCTAATGTTCCTTCTATATTTCTCCATTAATATTTAATCACTTACTAAATACAGGAGGCAAAGTTTTGGGATAATAGGTTTAAACAAAGGCTTTACTAAATAATTATAACATAGGTGGCCCAACAATTTATTTTATATTGGAGAGTTATGTTTTAAAAACATACCTTTCAGGCTTCAAGATTTATATTCTTTTGATGATTAAAGTTTAATCACTATTTTCAGCTTGTCATCAATAGAATGCAAGATTACTTCCCTCTTACATAGATGGGAAAGAGAAAGAAAATAAAACTATATGTAAGCCTAGGAATAATTTTTGCAGCAAAATTTTTTCTGTAAAATGAGGGAGTTGCATCACATGATTTCTAAAGTCCCTTCCAGCTCCAAGAATATCTAGTTCTATGGAATGTTAACAGAAGTTACTGGAAAAGGTATTTTTCTTTAAATCTGAGATTAAGAGCAATGCATCAAGGAGGCATGAAGGAAGATAGGCTTGGGAAGATAGGCCTACGAAAGGTAGGCATGAGGTTCAGGAGTAGACTACATAAATGGGTTGTTCAGAAAAGAAAATGACATAATAGAAAGGGTAATGGATTTAGTATCAGGGAGTCTGGTTCAAATACTGCCTCAGGTATTTCCTTGCTGTATGTTCTTGGGCAAATTATTTAAAACTCCCAATGCCTCCATTTTCTCAATTTTAAAATTAGAGATTGTTTTGGTGACTTTTCAGATCTTCTTTATCACTCAATCTATGATCCTATAAAAGTGCTCATCAGATTCATGGATTAGAAATTAGATAAGCAGCCAGGAAGTTGGGGAGACTAGAACAGTATGATTATAGCTTGGGCTTCCTGCTGAGCTCATTCACTTAATGAAAGAAACAGTCTTTCTCTAACCTGTTATTTCTGAAGTCAGTGCAACTACTGCTGTGACAGAGTGAAGATAAACCTAGACATATTACAAGTGAGGCAGTGGGCTAATTGGGACACATCGAATTTCAAGACTTGAAGGAATTAGGAAATGCTGCTCATCAGTAGCCCCTATCACATAAGAATTTAGAGTACTGGGTATTTTGGTTTTTGTTTGTTTGTTTGTTTCAAGAATAAAGAAGGCTTTGGACTGATGATTTTTTTCTTAACTGTCTCATGGACACATAAAGCATTTAATTTGTTTGTGTGTGTGTGTGTGTATATGTGTTTCTGGAAGAGGGGTGTATGTCTGGACTTCCTCACTTCTCATACCTGACATATGTCCCTCAACCCATGTTGACTGGTCTATCTACCTTTCAGGGCACTGTGCTTAGTATAGCACCTTACACAGGGTTGCAAATAAATGCTAGTTAACTGACAAGAGTGTTTCCCTCCAGGAAAGGGAGACAAAAGGAAGGATATTTTACAAATGAAGAAAGTAAAATAGAGAGAAATTAAATGTCTTGTCCAAAGTTACATAGTAAGTGACAAAGGCAGAATTTGAATTCAGGACTTTCTATGTCCAAGCTCAGCACTCTTTCCACTATAGAGCCTATATGTAGAGGCATGGCTTTGGTGGAGAGGTGATTATGGGTTTTGGAGGTGAGTTTAATAAGAGGATATTAAAGCAAGTTCTGGGGAAACAGTAAATATGGATAGAAAGAATCCCAACCAAATGTTTATTCTATGATTCTCTTCCCACTTAAAACAGGAAGTTTGCCTTCAGAGAATTATGTTATCAGGGGAAAGGTTTTTTTTTTAAATGTTAAAAATCCAAATACTTTTTTTTTTCTAGTTGCTGACAGGCCAGCTAGGTTGTCTAGTATACCACACAGGTGTTAAGGTGAGTAAAAGGGTCACTGAACATGGAAAGAATTGTAAGGGTATCATTACTACAATTATGGGGACACCTGCTTCTAAATATATGTGCTAATCTGATGTGGGCTGGATGGTCAGTAGACTTAAAATTGTTCCTAAAACTAAGGCCCAAGTTAAAGAGAATGAATTTGATACTATTCTGAATTGAAGACATCTGGACTTCAACGCCTATAAAAATCAAACAAAATAGCAATTGATCACTATAATTTTGTGGAGATTTAGCAATTATTTCTGCCACATGGGAAGAATGTTCAATGAACTACATATGTGTGAAATTAGTTTGAAACATGTGATAATCAGGGAACAAAGTCATTACAATATTTTAACTCCTGCCCTAATATTTGAGGTCTTCTTTCCCTTCTGCTCTTCCTAATTTTTTTCTCATCCTCCTCCATTTTCTTCTTTTCCCCCTTCTTTTCTTCCTCTTTCCCTTCATCAAATACCATTTGGGTACATATCCATATAGAATCCTGCCAGCAGACATTGAGAATTGTTTAATAAAATACACATACATCTATCTCATAATAATAGACATAATTTATTATCTTAAACAGAAAAAAATCAGTGGGGACAAGTGGGTTTCCATATATTTATTTGCTTTGCCATTAGCCACTCACTTACACATAATTTAAAGAGTGAAACAGAGTACTCTTGAATCATATAGCATTAGATTCCAGAAATCTAAATTTCAAGCCTTAGTAGTGAAGACCAATTCCGTTACTTTATTTCTCTGAAGAGTTTTGTGGTAAGATATTTTACAAAGGAAAAACATTACAGGCAATAGAAATAAAATGACTTTCCTAAGAACACAAAGTGAGTTAAGGTGAGGGCAAAGACCAAAACCCCAGTTTCTTTATTCCTAGAACAGTGCTCTTTCCACAGAAAGTGCTCACTCTCCCTTAAAATATGTATGTACTTTCAAAGCAATTCAGCTTGGAATTGTATTGAAGATGCAATATCAGCTCCCAGCTTATCATATATTTCCAAATACACTACTGTTACTGACTTTAATGCAGAAATCATCAGATCCTTGCCTGTTCATAGAAGGAAATATGGAAACATAGACAGACTCTTGGATCTTAGTGCAAAAGAGGAATAATGAAAGAATTAGAATGCTCCATCTGAGAAACTATATTCTTCATTTGGGTTTTGGCACTTCCTTACTAAAAAAAAAAAAAAAAAAAAAAAAAAAAAAAGGCTGCTTCTTATTCAACTACTTGTTCCTTACTATTATTACTACAACTATAACAACAAGAACAAGAACTACCACCACTACCACCACTGTGACCAATAATAATGAAAGGCAATAGAGAGCAAAATGGCATGGTGGATAGAGAATCAATCTTACTATCAGGGAGAATTGTACTCAAACTATATCTCGGAAAACATACTGGCTAACTGATCCTGACAAGTCACTTAGTTTTTTAGGCAACTTTTTTTTAGGTAACTTTTTAAGGTGATAGGATATACAGAAGATTCTGTGCTACACTGACAAAATTTTCAGACTGGGGAATTTCTTATATTAGCAAAATAACTGATCCAATCCTTATCCCTAATTATAATCACCATGAATTTAAATAGTACTGAAAGTTGAATTTATACTTTTCAAAACGATTTCACAGACACACACATACATACAATGCATATATATATATATATATAAAATCTTAGTGGATCCTCACATAATTTTTCTGACAGAATATTTCCATGTAATTCTTTTATTCTGTTACCAAACCAGCAAAAGTCCCATGGATACTGTATACCTGTCTCATATTTTTTAAGAAGTCATTCTGTGATTTAATTAGAGCATTTAATTCCCTGTGATGAAACGCTCCTTGTTCATAGAATTCTGTATCTATTTATAGTCTTAAGAGATTTACCTGGATCATTGAGAGTATAAAATAATTTGTCCAGCATCAAATAACTGTTATGTCAAAACAAAATTGAGAATTCAACCTGTCTCCCTAACAACCCTCTATTCACTGTGCCATACTATCTCTTCTCTTAAGATCCTAATCTATTCAAATTGTAAATGTTTCCTCTTCATCAAATTTGCTTCTTGTCCAGGAGGGAGCTTATCCTTCTGGTCATTTTTTTCTTGAATTTATTCACTTATTTAGATTTTTGCACTTTTGTTACCTCGGGATGTTTTTTTATCTGAAGATAATAGTTGTTCTTTGATTCAAATATCTTTAGTATAAGATAATTATTTTTCCTCCTTTTTTAGAATTAATATTGGGCAGCTAGATGGTGCAATGGATATAGCACTGATTCTTAAGTCAAGAGGACATCAGTTCAAATACAGTCTTAGACACTTAACACATTAGCTGTGTGACCCTGGGTAACTCACTTAACCCCAATTGCTTTGCCAAAAAAAAAAAAAAGAATAATATCACTGAAATTCTGGTCTTTATGATTTTGTCTTATCTACTGTTTTGATCATGATCACCTCATTGAGCCATAGTTCTAATTTGAGTAATTCATTAACTATGTTTTAACTTTCTCTTTTATTGTTATTTTTTCTTTGTCCACTGTCTTTTCCTATTTTTGAATAATTTATCTATAAGCAGTCTTAAATTAATGAAATGATTACATATATATGTGTGTGTATACACACACACACATACATACACAATGATTTATATATTTTACTTTGATGCAAATAATTTTCTGTAAAGTCCAGACTAGCTCCCTGGAAGCCTCAGGATCAGCCAGGGTGAGGATAAGTAAAAATCCTTGGTATTCAGAGGGAGAAGCAGGCAAACTGCCAGGAATTTAACCAAAGATCTCTTCTTGATTCTGGAATCCAGAATCTTCACCTTTCTCCTCCTCCTCCTGCTGCCAAGTGAGATTTCACCTCTCTCACCCCACCCTCTAATGCTTGCCTATGATTGTCTTAACCCCAAATATTAAGCCAGCACCAGTGAGAAGGGCCTTTTCCCCAAACATATGCTAATAGAATCATTGTCTTATATTGAATAATTAGCCTTAATTGTTTAGTTGTCTGATTCAAGTACACCTTTTTCAGAATTTCAGCCCTTTATAAGTTTCCTTATTTACAGAGCAGGAAAGATGACAGTATAATAAGGAAGATCAGATATGAAATTAAGAAAGCTAGATTTGAATCCTAATTCTGCTCATGTATGATCTATGCTATATTATGCAAATAACTCAATCTCTCTTTGACTCATTTTCCTCATTTGCAAAGTAAATGGGTTGGAATAGAGGATCTAGAAGGTATGTTCTAACTCTAACTTTTTTGTTGAAAATATTCCTGTATTAAAAAATTAAAAAAGAAAATGTTCCTGTATTTTTAGTATTCAAAAGAAACTGCATTTCTGTTGAATATGCTGGATTTTTAAATGTTTTCTTCCCTTATTCTTTTTTACTCCATTATGTTATTGTGCCTTTATTATGACAAGTCCAACCTGCACATTGCTATCTGTTTTCATCTTTACTTCTTTAGAATTTAACATAAGATTTTACCAAAAAGATCCAAAACTACCCATACACCAAGTACCTAAATCAGCACCCTTGTCTCACTCACCTAATAATTGTTCTTCTTACATTCCACTGGGTTTAATAAGAATCAATGAAGTGCATTGGACAAAGAACTAGTTATACTAAAGTCAGAAGACCTGAGTTTATCTCTAGTTTCTATCACTAGATGTGTGATAGTAAGCAAATCATGTTGCTGAAACTGGATAACTTGTTGAATCCATCAAGTATGTTTTTTTTTTACACTCAAATTTTTTATTGATATAATGTGATTGCATTGTTTAAGTTTTTCTAGTTTCCCTCTCCCTTCACTAGAACCACTCCATATATTACATTTTTATAAAGGAAAAAAAAAAAGAGGAAAAAAAACTCTAAACAATACTGATAAACAACAGATTTGGGGGTTTTGTTTTATTATTAAATTTCTAAGTTTTTTTATTAATCCATTCACATGTATGTGGGAGGGGTGCTAGATCCCCTTTCCTAAATCAACTAAGCAGAGACATCTTCAGGTACAAAGAGAAAGCATTTATTTAGTCCCTGCAGGGAGAGGCTCAAACACATCCGGGAGCCATTCCAGTTTCCACCATGTTCTTTTGAACCTGATCAGCTAGAACTAGAATACCCAGTTAAATAGGAAAAGTCCCAAGCTTTTTCATTGAATAGACTTAAAGGACGGAGCCATCCTTGACCAATGGTCACTAATGTTGTCTCCTTCCCACAGGTCATGTCACTTCCTGTAACTTCCTGAGCGTCTGACTTTTAGAGACTGTGAGACTCCCTGCAACCCAGGGTTCCAGACCTGATCTTCCAGCTCTGGGAATAGGGATCTGGGAATAGGACAATCTCAAACTGAGAAAATTTCATCCAATCAGTCCCAATACATATAAAGTTATGAGTTAGGTTTATATTTTTATCCTTGTTTCTAATATGACTTTTTTTTTCTGAATTGTGATTTTTAAAAAATCCACATTCTGTAAAGATATTAAGTAATTTTGACTTTATTTTAAGGAAACTTTATTTCTGTCTTCTCTTCCCTTTACCCTTAAATTCTTCTCTCCATTCCCAAGTGATAAATGGTCAAAGGATATAAACAGGTAGTTTTCAGAAAATATCAAAGCTATCAATAATCAAATGAAATAGAAAATGCTTAAAATCAATACCAGAGAAATGCAAGTAAAAACAACTGAGGTGCTAAAACACAATTATCAGATTGGTCAATATGGCAGAAAAGGAAAACAACAAATCCTGGAGGGGATGTTTAATTAGGAGGGCACTAAAGCATTGCTGATGGAGTCCTGAAGTGATCCAGCCACTTTGGAGGACAATTTAGAGTCAAGTCCAAAGGGCATACTCTTTTATCCATCAATACCACCAGAAGATATATATCCGAAAGAGATTCAAGAAAAAGAAAAAGGACCCACATGTACAAAAATATTTATAGTAGTTCCTCCTGTAGTAGCAAAGAAATGGAAATTTAGAGGATGCCCATCAATTATAGAATGACTATACAAGTTCTGGTATATGATTCTGATGTAATACCACTGTGATCTAATAAATAATGAGCAGGATGGTTTCAGAAGAATCTGGAAAGACACATGCAAACTGTGAAAAAAGTAAAGTGAACAGAATCAACAGAACATTATACACAGAAATAGCAATACTGTAATGATGGTCAGCTACAAAAGATTTAACTATTCTGATCAACCCAATGATCCAAGGTAATTTCAAAGGTTTCATAAAGAAAAATGTCACTTATCTCTGGGAAAAGAACCGAATGCAGATTGAAGAACACTGATTTTCATTCATTTTTTGCCTTCTTCTTCCTTCCACCTCCCAACATAGATAACATAGAAATGTTTTGATTGACTTTACAGGTATAAAAGGTATCACACGGCTTGCCTTCTTAATGGGTAGAGAGGGAGAAAATCTGGAACTCAAAATTAAAAAGAACCTTATAAAAGATAAATCAATAAAATAATATCCTTTGATTCTCTCTACCGCTTTTGTTATTCTTTCCCCTATTTTTTTTGGGGGGGAGTTTACTTATTAATTCCTTTTTTTTCAATCTTCCTTTTTCATAATTTAATTCTCCTTCTATTTTTTCTTTGGTTGATTAAAATTCTCCCAACCTCTTCTCTCCTTTATTTTGTAAGTTTTAAACTAAAGGATATTTGGCAAAGGTCTCAGTGACTGGAGGTGACAGCTAGTGGCTCTTGTTGGAGCTCAGAGCCCCCAGGGGATTCACTTGAGTCTTCTAGCACCAGAGAGCAGTTCCAGGCCTGCTACTTCTGCCCTTTTGTGGGGATGAATTTAGTCTTTCTCAACTGATACGTTTCCATCTTCTCTTCAATTATTAATAGCTAACCTTTGATTTATCTGAAATTTTTTTAAAAAATGAATTTTCTTTTGTGATCTTTGGTAACTTCAGTCTTTTTCCTTTTATTCCCCTATCCTTTGGTTTCTGTTGATAGAAACCCTGATGATTGGAACTCAAAAGTATCTCTACCTCTTCCCACACCTGCACTTTTTAGTAACCTCAGTCCCCACACCAAGTGACTTCAGTGGGTACAGAACTAGTCCCAGCTAGAGTGTGGTCTCCTTTCATTCTGGCCAGAGGTAACACTCCACAAACTGGTAATTTTCTCTAATTCTTCAATTCTCTGTTCTTCAACTCAGTGGCTGAAATGTCCCAGGCTGACTAAACTTCTAATTTTCCTATATTCCACCTGTTCTGTGTTCGTTAATGACTAGTTTCCCACAAAACTATTTTGCCACCAGATGTCTAATTTGGAAGCTGGTCTCGGTCCCATTTGAGAAAGATGGAATTCAACTCCACATACCCCTCTGGCAGTAGGAAACCCAGGTGAATCCCCTGACAATTCTGAGCTCTCACAAGAGTCACTAACTCTCACAGGAGTCACTGACTCACTTGGGGCCTTTAAGACTTCTGCTAAATATCTTTTTTTTTTTTAATTTTTGTTTTTATTTTTATTGCTGAGGTAATTGGGGTTAATGACTTTCCCAGGGTCACACAACCAGGAAGTGTTTAGTGTCTGAGATCTGATTTGAACTCAACTCCTCCTGACTTCAGGACTGGTGCTCTATCCACTGCACCACTTAGTTGCCTCAAATATCCTTTTTTAAAAAAACAATGTTTTTTAGTTCTAAATTCTCTTTTCTGTCAGCCCCTCCTCCTCCACAGAGAAAGGCAAATAATATAATATCCATTATACATGTGAATTCATATAAAACATATTTACATATTAGCCATCACATCCACACAGAAAGCAAGAAACATAAAGTAGAAAAATATTCTTCATTCATTCTCTCTTTGGAAGTAGATATTGTTTTTCATCATGAGTCCTTTGGAATTGTCATGGGATTATTATCTTGATTAGAGTGACTAAATTTATAGTTGATTATTGTTACTGCTCTTATTGTGGACAAAGTTCTGAGGCTGCTCACTTTTTTTGTCAGTTCGTATAAGTATTCTCAAGTTTTTCTGTACCATATAGTTTGATAGTATTAAACAGAATTAGTTTGTCTAGTCAAAACCTTTATAATGCTTTGAGCATGATAAATATTATTTGATATTGCTCTAATAGGTTCTTCAAGTTGTGAATTCTTTCTGTCAATGACCACACACTGCTCCATTATGTAAGCTCCTCAAAGGCAAATAATATTTTGCTCATTCATATCTTTAGTGTTTTGGATAGGGCCTTTTAGGTAGTAGGTGCTTAATAAATGCTTATGGATTTATTGATTGATTACTTAAAAGAATCCTGTAATCAGTGTTCATAATACTCCCTGATCTGAATCTAGGGCAAGAACTCTAAAGTTTTTTTTTTTTCCAGGATATCAAAATTTAGAAGGGATTCATAGAACTTACATTATTTCTATCGAATAGAAACCACTGAACTTAACATAATTAATTAAAATTAGAAACTACCAGATGGGAGCTTCCATCCAAGCAGGTGTAGTCCAACTGAGATCCTTCCAGGCTTTTCCTCTTCTTTTCCAGTCTCCTCCCTGCCTCCCCACCATTCCAAATCCTGTGGTAGCTTCTTCATTCTTGAAGTTGCTTCCCATGGAGGCTACTGTGAGAAATGCTGAAAAGCTGGGTTTCCATAGTGTTGAAAGCTTTGAGGTAGGATGGGATAGTGGGTATCACTGACCAAGAGGTTTTCAGAAAGTGAGAGGTTAAGGAAGGTTAAGATTCCACAGAACAAATAAGTGATCAATAGAAGCCTTGAGCAAACAAGGAATTGGGGACCTAAGAAGGCACAGATGGATTCAGCCAATCAGAAAATGTGTTGTAGTTTTGAAAAAAAAAAAAAACTACAAACTTAAGATAATAGCTGATCCAGTTCAAATTAGTTGGGATTCATAACCTGATGACCAGATCACTATGTGTCTGCTTAATAGACAAATTGAGCATTAAACCATACAACTCATAAGAGGAATTTTCCACTATTTTTGAACATGGGATGTATGATGAGGGGAGGGGGGACATGTTTATACATACTTAGTGGAAATATGTAGTGAGCATAGCAAAAAGATTGTAGCCTGGAAGAAATGGACCAATCCATTCCCTGAAGGAAGGGACTGTGCCAAACTAGCAAGTATAAAGATTCTTCCTCTTTTGTGCTTAGGGCTCCATCATTCAGAAGAGGAGTAGGGACCACTTCTGGCCAGAAATGTTAAGACAATTTCTTAAGATTTTTCTTTAATAAATTTTCCTCAATATCTGATTTTCAGGGTCAAGAGTGTATTTCTAACAATATTATGGTTGTCAGAAAGATACTCAACTAAATTTGGCATTAAATATTAATTTAGCAACATTGTTTTGTGTACTTGTTTTAGATACCAAAGATGTCAAAGGTTCTAGTCATAAATTTAAGTAACACCAGTGATCTCCACTTTCCAATAGTGCGCCTCCTAACTGGTGATTAAAATGTTATGTATGCATGAAATTCACTCTGTTCCTATGTGCCAATAAAAGTAGTAGACTAAAATGTGCTCTGAACATTGCCTTGTTTAGTATTTATTTATTTTAAACCAAATGATCAGCTATCCAATCCTGTTCTTTTATGTATTTGATTAGTTGATAGGAAATTAAAATTTCAACATTAAAATATGAAATTTGAATGCTAAGTGAATACTGGATAATTTTTATCATTGCAACTAAAATTGAGATCCTCTTTCCCTCATTAAAGGAAATGAAGTATGTTGTATTAGAAGAAGTCAAAATTTATTTAAATTGGAGGAGTATCAAGATTTAAGCTGTATGGTATCAACCACACACACAAAAAAATAGAGACTCTAGGAATAAGAAAAAAAAAGGGTTTATTAAAGGGCATCTCCCATTTGACAAGGTGTTTGTCAGCAAAATAAGTGCAAAGTAAAAACTGCACAACACAACATTAAATACCCTGAATGCAGAAGTCCCACCTCACTCCTGGTCTTTTCTCCCTTTGTTTGGGGAAGTCTGTGCTTATATCTAATCAGACAAATCTAATCCAGAAATAAAAGAATAAACTGCTTTTAAAAGAGGTACTTACATGCTAATTAAGAGGTAGTGGGAAACAAAAGGGGACAAACACCTGCAACTTCTTAGCTACAGCTATATTTGTTATTTTAAAGCCTCAAGTCACAATTAAGGTATAGTTTAAAGCTATATTTCCATGAGAGTGCCTTCACTCAGTTAATTCCACACAAAACAAAAGTTGAATTCAACTGATCCTAAAATTATTTATCTCTATGATCTTAAGAACCAAATCAAGTCTACTGCTAAGATTTTTCTGGTAAGACAAAAAAATGGGATGAATGTCAGGATGAGAATCAGGAAGTTGAATCAATCAGTTTATGTTATCTTTTGCCACTGGCTTACTAAGTAGTACTCCAGGAAGGATGGAAACAATTTGGGGATAGGGATAAGAATAGAAACTGGCCCTGTTATTTGGTAGATATAGAAAATTCACTAATAAGGGAATTTACTTTGCCATAATAGACCAGTATCTTCTTTGCAATTTATCATTTTAGATTGTCTAGGAGCACTAGACAGGAAAGCTTTAATAACTTGTTCAGGGTCATATAGCCAGTAAGTGTCAGAAGCATGATTTTAACTTAAATCTTTCTGGTTTTGAGTCCCTGTTCCATTTAATTATAATGTTTTCTGGCAACAAAGAATAGAGAATATCATATTTATTCATTTCAAACATTGCTTTTATTCCTAAATTTAAAATGGTGAGGAGAAATGCAGATTGTCATCTTGTAATTAAATAATAATAATAATTAATGAAAATAAACTAATATTCATAAAATATTTTTAGGCTTGCAAAATACTTTACAAATATCACATTTTTACCTCCAACAACTCTGGGAAATTGGTGCTATTATTATCCCCATTTTAGAGTTGAAGAAACTGAAGATCAAAGAGATTCAATGCCTTGTTCAGGATCACAAAACTAATAAGCGTCTGAGGCTGCATTTGAACTCAGATCTTCCTTAGTCTAAGTAAGATTGAATGAGTTTAGGTGAGATCTCTCAAGGAAGTTGTGAAAATCAAGTAATACATCATTTACTTCAGAGTTGGAGTAGGTCTGAAGATCCTTGAACATTGACTCAAAGGCATCCCTAAGTCCTCTTCCTGCCACCCTTCCATGACATCATTTTCTCCCTACTTCAATCAAATATGGGCAACTATGTACTTAGCAATTTCTTGGGTAGTTTAAAATGTAAGACCCTCAACCAATGAGGATGATGGCCAGTGGTGGGAGGAGTGTTTGTGTTAGAGACTATTTAAAGTGTAAAACCTGTCCCAAAAGGTGCCTCCTCCCTTCCATTGCTCGCTCGACTGGCAGGACGCCTGCTTCTGGAGAGAATGTACAATAAACTTTTGCTTTGCTCCTAGAGATCTCTCCAGCTTTTTTATTAACTGGTGACCCCTCACTATTTTGAGCCACACAAGATGCTAATCAGCATTGATGGAAGGAATTTCCTCACTAAGAGTTCCCAAGGCTAATAAAATCACTGGTCAGTTCATCTCTAAAAAGGGAGGATTTATGAGAGAACATGAATAAGAATCACACAGGTGAGGAGGCAATTTTTAAGTTTGAAAGTACATCAGTAGAAAGCATGCCGTATAGATGAAATAAGTGACCCCTTCAAATGGCAAAACAATATTGAAAATAATATCGCCTATGACACTGTGGAGTGGCAAAAAAGGCAGCTGCCTCCTTTACCAATATTTATTTTTGGCTTTTCCTTCTATACCCTTAAATGTCAATAGTTAAGTGTTTTTATTTCCACTTGACCTTCTCTTTCTTCCCTTAACTATCTATATAGTTGCCTTTATTCCTTGATTTGCATTCTTTTACTCAAACTTCTGTACCTTAAAAAAATCTTTGTTTTTCCCTGCTTCCTTCTCTAGATGATGTATATTTATTTTAATATCTGTTTATTAGCTACTTATTTATTATCTGTTTCATCTTCTGATTTATACATTTGGGAAGCCATTGACTTTACCCTTCTTTTGAACACTGTCCTTTGATTTTTTCTTTCATTTTTCTTGCCATCTTTCAACCTTTTGAAAGAATCCTCTTATCCTCAGTCATATTCTTATCATAGTTTAAATATATTTCCACCTTTTGTTCTGGTTCTGGTTCTGACCTAGGTTGGAAGTTCAGAGGCCACTCATTGATGAAAATCTCACTGTATATTTTCTGACCTGGGCTAGTGTGCTACTCTTTAGTCAATCTGTTGTTGTCTCCTCACCTCCCCCAAACTGGTGCAAGTGGACAGGAGTAGTGTAGAAATCATCTTGGAACTCAGAGCTCTTAAGCACAAGCAATCCACCAGACTCAGCTTCCCAAGTAGCAAGGATTTTAAGTATGTGTTCTGATACCCAGTTAATCTTATTCGAGTAGGTGTTTACTCAGCCACTTGAAACTTGTGAGAAATTTGCCATCCTTTGAGAATTTAGTGTTTGTCATTAAAATGATAGAATCAGAAAATCAATTGTCATGTAGTGTAAATAAATCCTGCAAATTCTCACATCCTATTTTCATTTTCATAATACCTCACATTTTCAGATTTCACACTGTTTCCAGTTTTATCTCAATAAGCATTCTGTAACCTATGTTCTTACAAACTGATTCAAAATATTTGGTTACATGAGGTTTGTTTTGATTGCTTCTGACCTTCTTGCCTTTTCCTCAGATATCACATGGCTGAAAGTCCCTTCTGGCAACACACTTCTTTGTTTTGTTTTGTTTTGTTTCTATTAACAGCAAACATTTATAAAGTCCCACTTTTCATGTGTATGGAATGATGCTAGGTGCTAGACTTTAATACTAGATAGTAAATGCCTCAGGGATAGGGATTGTGTTATTTTATAACTTGGTAGCTTCAGAACCTACAATAATAGTATTAAGAACACTTTAGAAAACTTTAAATATATTCTTTCATTTACAAACACATTTTCAAAGCAATTTGTATACATTTGAGATTTACAACAAACTTTTTGCAGTTTAAGAATCACAGGAAAAAATATGAGGCCCCAGGATAAGACTTTTCCATGCTCAGACAGTAATTCCTATCTATAGACTTACCTTCAACACACAATCTTTCCTCATTTCTCTTAATTCTAGTATCTTTCAATTTAGCTTTTATAGACCTTGTTTATATACAGTTGTTTGCATATTATTTTCCCCATTAGATTGTGAGGGACATTAGACCATCTTTTATCTTTCATTGTATTTTCAATGCTTAGCATAGGGCCTGGTACACAGTAAGCACATAATAAATAATTCTTGACTGACTAATTTTCTGAAGGGTATTACTGGAGATAAAGGAAATCAAAGAACCATGCTTACTTAACAAACTACAAATATAGTTTATTTATCTTAGCTGGGTGCTCATTACTGCAAGAAAAAGATGAAATTCCTATCTAGTTAATTTATTATTCCTATATCATAAATTTTTGCCTCCACACTTCCCATGACACTCCTGTCTGGCATTCTCAGCTGTGGAGCTTTCCTCATATTTTGAAAGGAGCTGTCTGTCCTTCTTTCTCATTTTACCACATGCAGCCATCTTACATTATCTCCTCCTGCACACTAACCATAGATGGAGGTGGCCATTTTCCTCTCTTAAATAAAATTCTCTTCATATGCCTTTGATTCCACTTCTCCCTGATTCCTCCAGCATATTGTCTCCAATCTAATCCCCATTGTCTTTTATTTTCTTATCTTCAACTTCTTCCTATTTACTGAGTGCTTTGTTTCCCTGCTGCCTACAACTATATCAATATCTTCCTCACTCTTAAATATAAATAAATAAACCAATAATTAATGTATAAATGAAGAAAAAAAGAAGAAAAATTCTTCCTTGATCCTATTACCCCTATTAGTTGTCATCCTATATCTGTCTTCTTATTGGTTAAGAAAAAACTTCATACAATTGGTACCTCTACTTCTCCTCTCACTCTTTTTTAAACTTAATAATTTGGCTTCTGATTTTATTAATCAGTGGAAACTGTCCTGTTCAAAGTTGCCAATGATCTCTTAATTGCTCTATTCAAATCCCTTTTCTCAATTTTTAATATTCTTGATCTATTTGTAGCATTTGATGCTATTAATTACCTTTGTCTGAATATTCTAGGTTTTTGTGACACTGATCTCTTTCCAGTTGTTTTTCTGTCGGATTACTTCACTTCAATGCCATATCCAATAACTTTTGATTTTCTGTAAGTCTTTGCCCTGGGTTCCTTTCTCTTTTCAATCTACATATGCTTATGTCATCAGCTCCCAAATAATAAATTATCATTTCTGTGCAGATGATTCACAAAATCTATATAATCTGCTCTGGAACTCTTTTGAGTTCTAATTTCCCCATAGATATCTCTGATGAATTAGAGATATCTTAAACTCAGTATGTCTGAAAAAAATTCATTTTTTCCCACAAACCTTCCCCACTTTTGAGCCTCCTGTTGTCACAAATGCCATCATTCTGTCCATCAATCATTCCCTCTACTTCAGTGCCATCCTTAATTCATAGTTCTTATTCCACATACCCAATTGATTTGATGAGGTTTAGGTTTTGGGGTTCCCTTTGGTCAGGGAACCAAATGAAGAGGTCTAGATTTAGGGAATCAAAATGAAATTAGGGTTCCTGGTGGTCAGGGAGTTAAATAATAAGATCCAGTGGCAAGTTTGGGGTTCAGGAAACCAAACTGAAAGGTTTGGCTCCCCTACACCCCCTTGGGATTCTGCCCAAGTGTAGGGAGTTTTGGGGAACCCCCTTCTGTTGGCACAGAGATTCTCTGAAAGAAATTTACAGACCCAAAACCCTAGATTGATAAAATAGGTTTATTATAGGTATTAGAGGAGTCCTGCCAGAGAAGTAAAGTTTAAAGAAATCCTAACAGAGAGGCATGATGTCTCATTAGGGAAATAGGTGAGGAAGATAAAGGGTAGAAATGGAAGAGAATATTATTCCAGCCGGCAGAAGTTTCCTTGGCATAGCATGGCATAGCATAGCATAGTATAGCATGGCATGACATGGCATAGCATTTTAGGACCTCTGCAAAGAAATGAGTTTTTAATTGCCATTTTTATGAGGAAGTCTTTGGCTACAGCTTGAGCTGAATTTGAATAGAATTGAATGAGTCTCTTTAATTCAATAGGGTTGGAATTCTTTAGCTCAGGACTTAACCATCCCCACTCAGACAGAAACATGAAGCTGCTTGTCCTCAGGCAGGAACCCTATAGTGGCAGGATTCAAAGAGAATTTGTCCTTCAAGGAGTATTAGAGTTTTGGGATCCCTTCACATTGACAAATATTCTCTTCTATATTTTCAAAGAATGTATTTTTTGACTCATATCACTATAGCCTCGGTTCAAGGAAGCCCTCATTAGCTCTGTCCTGGACTACTGAAATAGCCTTCTAATTGATCATTCTTTTCCATAGCATTCTTCATTCTAGTTCATCTTCCACTTGGCTGCCAAGGTGATTTTTTTGAATATAGATCTAACTATATTGCTTCTCTGATAAATGTGATCTATTGATTTATTATTACATCTGAAATCAAATACAAATTCTACTGTTTGACCTTTAAAAGGTCCGTATAAACTAATGTCTCCCCTTCCTTTGTAATCTTCTTATACTGTCCACATGTTCACACTCTATAATCCAGCAACTTAAAACCTAAAACTCCATCACCAATTATGTACCCTACTTCTGCCTTTTTGTTTTGCTAGCTTCAATCAAGGCTCAGCTAAAAGCCTGTTTTCTACAGGTAGCCTTTCTTGACATCTTCAGGTGCAGATATTTTCTGAAATATTGCTTTCTATTTACTAATATGTCACTATATATCTAATTATATACATGTTACTTCCAGCACTGGGATATGAGCTTCTTCAGGGAAGGTATTTTTTTTTGTATTTCTTTTTTTTCTGATGAAGAACTTTAATCAGAAGATTTTATGGCTAAGCCTTTCCTCAGTCTAGATTAGAGCCCTAGGAATGAAAGTCTTTATACCTAACACATTTTACACATTTATACACATAGTAATTAATACACATAAATCTCCAATCAGCTAGGTGGTCCCTGAGGAATAGAGAATAACGTTTAGAATCAAGAAGGTGAGTTCAAATCCAGCCACAGACACCAATTAGCTGTGTAATCCTGGGCAAATAATTTAACCTCTGTTTGCCTCAATTTCCTCATATGTAAAATGGCAATACCTACCTCCCAGAGCTTTTGCAAAGATCAATGAGATAATAATTTTAAAGTTTTTACCTTAATGCCTGACCCTAGTAAGCACTCCATAAACATTAGATGTTATAAACTGTCATGATTATTAATCAAAATATTGATGTCATATCAAAGGAAAGGTTAATCATAAACAAGAAACAGTTACTCTGATACTTGATACATTTTGCCCTATTTTTCATCATTATGCAGCCAGAAAATGAGGAAGTAAAAAACTTTAGTGTATATCAATCTGTTTTCAATTTGTCTAGTTATCTTTCATAGATTCCAAAACTAACTGATAATTTACATATTTCAGTTATTATAAACAGCCATTAGTTACATTACATATATTTCATACCCTGTAGGGGATAAAGCCTAAAAGGGCAAAAGTGTTTCTGAGTGATTCTCCTAACTGACTGATAAAAAATTATCATACAATTGTAAGAGAAAGCAAGGACAATTAGCATATGTATTTCAATGTGGGTAGGACTCCTAATACTTATAATTACATACTTAAATCTACAAATTCCATGTAGGAGTTAATAATACAACACATTTGAATCTTTTAAAATAGAAAATAACTAATTTACTAACTACCTTCTAGATTCAAAATTCACAAAAATTGGTTTGTATTCATAGCTTTCCATCCTTTGAAAGATTTGAAACTTCTTGCTGAAAAAGTCTGATTCTTCACCCTCCCTCCCCTTTTCTTTGTTGGTCACACCAAAGAAAAAGGAATTTTGTCCAGATAAACAAATAAAAAATACAAATAGATACTATTAACTGAATAGACTATATGTGACACACACACACACACACACACACACACACACCCACACACACACCACTATCATTACCAACCACCACCACCATCACCACAAATAAAACAAGGCAACCTCACTTGACCTATTCCAGGTAATGAAGGGGAGGAGATCAATTTTGGAAAGGAATGAGATTTTTAACTTTTTCTAACAACATATAGTCCTCTCATTCTTTTTAATTTTGCACTCATTCCACCTTTTTCTAAGGTTTTGCAAGTTACTCCATCTTGACCCACTGAGGGAATTTCTCCAAAACTACTTTAGGTCTTATGCCAGTGAATGCTATGAGCTAGTTTACCTTATCCTTTAAGGTGAGGGATCACATTTCCTTTTTTTTCATGAATCAAGAAGTCATTTGCAAAATTGGACCTTCCATACCAGCTGACTTAAGTAGACTTCTGATACTCATCCTAAACCAGAATGAAGCAAGGTATAATGAAAGAATGTTGACTTTGCTTTCCAGGACATAGCTGACAATCACAAAGACCTATTGAATTCTCGATCTTATTTAGGTTCTAGTTTCATTGATCTTCCTTAGTTTCCCTTGCCTTCAGTGGATTCAAACTCATAATTGTGACTAGGGAAGTCCATATCAGTTGAAGGACTTATCATATATTAGTCAAAGAGCACTTCCATAAATTGCTTTTATCCCCAAATGTCTGATGTTCTAAGAGAATGTGAATGAAATATAATTGTCAAAAACAAGGTATATGTGACTAGAGACTTATCTTCTTCCTTATATTTTTTACAGCTTTTTTTTAGAGTTTTTTTTTTCTTCTTAGTTGTATTTTATAATCTTGTTTTCTTGGACTAATCCCCTCTCCTACAATTCAGTCTTGTTTTCCTCCTCTCATCTAATTCTAGCAGTTAGCACAATGCCTAACAGTAACAGGCACTTAACAAGTTGACTATCTGAGGTTAATTTACTTGCTCAATATTACATTTAGTTGGTAACTCAATGAGAGTGTAACCTAGACTACCTAAATTTCTGTCATTTGCTTCCCACCCACAAACCCCACTCTCATTTAGCTTGCTTTGGCATTTCATTTCTAATGGAGTTTGATATTTCTTGGAAATGTTAGAACCACATTAAGTACAATGGAGGTAAAGCATCCTTTACCTTGAGAGATGTCACATCTAATTCAATGTTACAGGAGCTTAAAGAGTAAATGTTCATGGAAAAGAAAGCATTCAGTGTGATTTTCAGAAACTAATTACTTTCCTAGATTAGTAAAGAGATCAGGGTGATGCATTTTCCTTATATCTTATTCATTGTTTGGCAAGATCCTATCAATTAAAATAAAACAAATTGGTCCCCTCCCTATCAATTCTTTCCTTAAATGCTGAGTTCAAACAAAAAAAAAATATTCTCACTCCTCTCAAAGAACTTATTTTTAACATCATTTTCCCCCAAGGATATCTCTCATCAAACAGTGAAATAATTCAATGGACAACATAGGAAAAATGTTCAGTATTCAAATATAACATTTTAGACCCAGAAATAGTTGTACCTGAAGAAAAGAGAGTTAAAGCAAAGATGAAGGTACAAAAAAATAACCAAAATCTTGGTTAATGTAACATCAAATACATAGTCAAATTTCTGTGGGCAGGTTGACCTATTTTGCTAAGTAATAAATTTAGAATTCAGTTTACTTTCATAGTCCATTACAATCACGTATTGGCTTCAAGAATTACTCTAACTTCATTTTGCTTACTTGTTAATAAGCATTATGTGACAATATAACCTTTTTTTCTCTTTTTTGTGAGTATGCAAGCAAGATACATAAGCAACAACTATGAAGAGTGGACATGTGAATGAGATCCAAAGTTGTAATGAAATAAACCTTATAATAAAGAGAAAAAATAAAAATAATTTGAATGATGATCAACAAGTCAGCTGTAGTAGAAGACTTGGGTTCATATTCTCTGAATCTCATAGGTCCTGTGTTTGTGTGAAGGTAATTAACTTACCGTATTTGAACTTCAATTTTCTCAACTGCAAAGTTAGGACAAAAATTTTTGGATATGTGTCTCTCAGAGATATTATGAAGAAATATTTATAAATCCCAATAAACTGTTTGTGGCTTGACTCACAAGGAGCAGTGACTGAGAGACTTATGAAGAGGACCAACATGAATAATGTATTATTTACCTAGAATCTTAAATTGACCCAGGAAAGGGTTTGTAGGAAGAATAAAAGGACAGCCTTAGCTACAACAACATGACTGCTGGGAGGTGAAGACTGGGTTACTGAGGATTGGCTAACATGATCAGAGAAATGGTCCAGAGTTGGGAATAAAACAGTGATACAAAGAAGTATGAACTGACCAGAATCTGTACTGATGTTATTCATTTCCTTTTCTTTTCCTTTCAGGAGAGGAAAATTTGTTAATTTATTTCCATTTTTTTCCATATAACTCTCTCAGGTTGTTGTTCTAAGTGCCACCCAGAGTTTGGGAAGTATTGCTTCTTAAAAATATTATCTTTCACTTTTAAGCCTTTAAAATGTAATAAAACCCCAAGATATTTGTCATAACTCATTAATGCACAAATATAAAACATATTTTAGGAGTGGAGAAATTTATCTTTTAGAGAATTTTCAGTGACAATTTTTCCTGGTGAGTTTGGAGAATAAGTTACAGAGGGACAGAGAGAGAGTGACTTTTGTTAGATTGCAAAGACACTCTGAATTCTTTCACCTTTGTAAATTCAAAGATGGCACAGATGATCTGGTTTGAAATGAAAATTAAAAAAAAAAAACTATGGCTTCAGTGATAGGTTTACGGCTTTCTTAGTTTTCTTTGGGGGGGAGGGTTGTAAAGCCAACTTCTAGAAGGAAGAAAGAAACAAGCATTTCATACAAAATATCTGAAAACTAATTTGAGGGTATCAAACTGCACATATCTTGTAATAAGTGTATAGCACTATAACTGTAGCAACCCAGTGATGCTAGAAGTGTTTAAATTTAATCAGAAACTCCTCTATATATATGTTAATTATGATGATGATAGTGGTGGCATTATTATACATAAATGTTAAATTAAAATGCATGAATATAATCAGTCTTACTTTTACCAAGCCAAATCAAGTGTTACTGTAGTCACCTAGGGAAGGATTGTTAAATTCAAATAGAAATAAAGGCTAATAAACCACACATAATAAACCATACATATAAGCTACATATTGACTTAGAAAATTATATATTAATTCATATATTTTTATTATATTTTAAATTTTATTTTGTTGAATATTCCCTAATTATAATTTAATCCAATTCAGGCTACATCTGGGACTATTGTAGACCATCTATGGTTTCTACTTTATATGTGAAAATTCTGAGTTAGGGGATAGTAAAAGGGTAAAAATGCAAATCCAGAAATTGCTACCACAAAATTTTTTTTGGAGTTTTAACATCATCCAACTTTGTCTATATATAAGGAAGGCTCTAGAATGGTGATGCAAGAAAATGGCAAAAAAGGGGGGAGAGAACAATTGGAAAGACCTGAAACCTATTCTGATTATTATATTGTATTGACATAAGGGGAATCTGTGTGGTGCTACATAAAAAATATTTTTCCCTCAATGGCTAAAATGCTAATAATTTGGAACATCATTTAGGTTACCAAGTAAGTACTCTTAAGGGCTGTTAATGAATAGCAGAACTTGGGTCAATCAGTTAAATTTTTTTTTAATCAATCTATATTGAGATGCAGAGAAGGAAAAGAGCTCTGATGCTGGAGTCACATTTGGGAGTAAGAAAATAGGAAGTGTTAGAGGATGGGTCTTTTGGCATGGACTGTTTTGAGGATTATAAGGTATAGCTGTCACTTAATGCTTAACAGGCTCCTTTCTCATATGTTATGAAGGAGTAGAGGAGCATGAAGAAACTTTTTTCTCTATTTTGCAAATCTCAAAATTGTCCTTTTCTATGAAAAATGAGAACTAATTTCTGGTCCCTTCAATTTCTACTCCCTACAACCTTTACTTGGGAAGGGAAAGGGGGAAACGGGAGAGACAAAATTAAGGTAGAAAGAGTACAGCTTAGAAAATATGTAATGAGCACAAAACACTTGAAAAAAGGAGGGGCTTCTTAGCTTTCTTTGTCCTGTCTACTCTGTGAAAAGAAAAGTCATCTTACCTCTCCTCCAAGGTCCTTCAACAGTTTAGAAACCTCTTGGTGGCAAATAAAGTCAGATTTAAATAATTGGAGGAATATTAATTACTTATGGCTGGACAGAATCAACATATTAAATTATAATTCTACCTTAAACTAATTTTATTCAATGCCATCATAATTAAATTACCAAAAATTATTTTCTTACGGTAGAAAAAAACAACACAATTCTTTTGAAAAAATAAAAGGTCAATAATTTCCAAGGAATTAATGATCCTATCCATATCCAAAGAAAGAACTGATTGTGTCTGAATACAGATTGAAGTACACTTAAATAACCCAACACTTTATTTTTCGAAAGTTTTGTTTTTGTTTTTTTTTGGGGGGGGGTAGGGAGAGTAGAGAATTTTTTTTGCAACATGGTTTTGATGGAAATGTTTTGCCTAACTTTACTTATGCCTACTCAATGGGGGGAGGTAGGAAGAAAATCTGAAATTCAAAGTTTTAAAAAGAAATGTAAAAAATACTTTATATGTAACTAGAAAATTTTATATAAACACATATAAATACCCCAAAATACACATATATACATGTGTACATATAAGTGTATAAAATTAATGGGAAAAAATGTAAAGGAAGGAGGCTTAGCAGTACCAGATCTTAACTGTATTATAAGGTGGTAATTTTCAAAACTATCTGATATTGGCTTCAGTGCATCAGTGGTATAGAGTAAATATAAACTACACAGTAGCAAATGACTATAGTAACCTTATGTTTGACAAACATAAAGATTTAAACTGGTGGCATAAGAATTCACTATTTGGTAAAAAAAAAAAATTGTTGGGGATACTGGAAAGCTGTCAAGCAGAAATTGAATCTAAACCAATATCTCACATCATTTACCAACATAAGATTAAAATGGAAAAATGAGTCAGATATAAAGTGAAATATCCTGAGTAAATTAGAAAAATATAGAACATGTTACCTCTCAGTCTCATAGATAGGAAAAGAATTTATGAATAAAGAAGAGGTAGAAGGCAATAATTATATTATGATTACCTTAAATTAATTTTTTTGGTAGAAATAAAATCAACGTAGTCAGGATTAGGAGTGTAGTAAATTGAAGGGAAAATTATAAGCACTTTCTAGGATCAAAGTCTCATCTCTCAAATTTATAGAGAACTTTGTTAAATTTATAAGAATGAATCATTAACCAATTGACAAATGGTCAAATGTATAAATAGGAATTTTTTTGATGAAGAAATCAAAGATATATGTAATCATATGAAAAAATATTCTTATCATTATTGACTCAAGAAATATAAATTAAAGCAACTTTGAATTATCATCTCACATCGATCAGATTGACTAAAATGATAGGAGAAAATGAAAAATGTTGGAAGGCATATGAAAACAATGGGATACTAACACACTGCTGGTGAAAATGTGAACTCATCCAACTATTTTGAATAGCAATCTAGAATTATGCCCCCAAAGTCACAATATTGTATATAACCTTTGACTCAACAATAACACTATTAGGTCTTTTCCCTAAGGTGATCAGGAAAAGAGTTTATATGTTCTAAAATATTTATAACTCTTTGTGATGGCAAAAAAGTTTGAAATTTAGGGGATGCCCATCAATTGGGGAATGGCTAAACAAGTTATGACATATGGTTGTGATGAAATACTACTGTGCTGAAAGAAATAATGAATAGATTGTTTTCTAAAAAATGGGAAGATTCCCATGAAATAATGAAGAGTGAAATGAACAGAGCTAAAAGAATCTTATATATAGTAACAACAATGTTCAAAAAATAACAATGAATGACTAAGTTATCCTGAGTATTGTAAATATCCAAATCAACTACATGGGATCTACAAAGGAAGGCATTATCTTCCTTCAGAGAAATAACTAATAAATAGAATTTTTCATATTTGCATATATCAAATGATAGCCTTCTCTAATGAGGGATGGAGACAGATGGAGGGAGACAGTTTGAAACTTAACATGTAACAACAAAAAAAATATTGCTTAATTTGATTTGAAAAAAAAAAAAACTTGGTGGCCCAGAACATTCTTCCTGCATACAGTGACCACAACCCTAAGGGAGCTTGCACTATCAAATTGCATTTAAGCACAGAAATTGCTATTTACACTTCTGCTGTCTAACATCTATATTGTCTTATATGAGACCATTTGAGAAGCTCCCTGTTGCCTCCTCACTGCCCTCTCCTTTCTCCCAACTCTTATCTAATTGAATTTTGCAGGAATGGGCTCCTAATATATAGCAACCATGTTAAAGCATTATTTTACTTTTTGTAAGTTTGTAGATGTGTGCTGTTAAAAATTTCCAGAGATCTGAATAGTATAGTCTTTACTACTGGGGCCTAAAAACCAAGAAGTTACTGGGGTCAGATATTCCTCTGATTTCTCTCTATTGCACTATATTTAAATGGAATCATTGGGACTTTTTAATTTCCATCTTTCTTTCTATTAACTAAGATTGCACATCCCTCCAATTAAGCTTCTTAACTTTTGTTTTTCTTCTTTGTTAATCAGAATTACTATACAAACTTTGCTGTCATCCCATATAGCTTAGTCCTTTGATTTTTCAAACTCGCTTTGCCATGGAAGCTTCATTACTAGTTCATTTGCAGTTTTTAGAGTAATAATTGGAGGTCCATTGCCTTCTATTCTTGACTTCTTTTATTCATTCTTTTACCCTTTTCTCAGGGGACATGTCTTCTCTTTCAGTTCCCTACAGTGTAGTTTTTTTCCTATAATTTTTCTTCCTGCTTGCTTAAAGACATGATATATAAGGAACAGTGCTGGAATTTGAAATGTAGAGATTTGACTTTTTTCTAATCTTGTATTCCAATTCTAGTTTCCCTTGCTTCCTTAACTAGACTAGACTTCAAGGAGAAACATTCATAAGTAACTCTGATTATAACTGCTCCTCCAATTAAAAAAAAACTTTTAATGATTTACCAAATAATTTTCTGATTACCCAGTTCTTTTTAATTCTCATATAATCTGTTTTTAACCTATCTTCCCATCCTTATCTCACACAATTCTCTATGTACAGAGACTATTGTTATTGATCTTTAATGAGACCATTTATTTCATGGTTTTCTAATATTGTAAAAGTTTTAAGATCCCTACAAAGCAAAGATAATTGACTGAGTAAAAATGTCCTCATTTAAAGTATTCAAACTCATCTTTTAATTTCTCTTGCTCTAAGCATGTTGCATTTTAGCTAGATAGGAAGCAGGGGACATTACAAAGGGTGTTACAGTAAGACATCAACATATAAAGTTTCCTGTGCAAGAGATGAAACTTTGAGGGAATTTATATTATATTAAATTATCTCTATTTTCTCAGAAAGGTCAACAACAAAGAATCAAAAGTGAGAAATTAAAGAAATGAGGAAGAGGACAAAATCAGTTCCTCAGACTTGGTTAAAAAAAAAAGCAAAAAAAAACAAACTTCCCCCACCACCCCAAAAAAAAGTCACAGACACATGCCAGGCATCAGTAAATAAAGTGGAAACCAAAAGTCAAGCAAGCAGAGGTACCATCTTGTGTGGGAGGGGTGCAAGATCCTCTTTCCCAAATTAACTACTCAGAGACATCTTCAGGTACAAAGAGAAAGCATTTATTTAATCCCTGCAGGAAAGGACGAGACACACTTGGGAACCATCCCAACTACCTTGGAACCTGGCCAGCTTCCAGCTTGTCTGGGGTTTAAAAGCAAAAGACTCAAGTCTTCTCATTGGATAGACTAAAAGGACTTAACCATCCTTGACCAATGGTCACCAATGTTGGCTGCCTTCCACAGGTCACATCACTTCTTGAAACTTCTGCAACTTCCTGTATCCCAGGGTTCAAAACTCATCCCTCCAGAGAGCATACACTACCCACCCCTTCCCCAGGGTCCCAGCTCTTGAAACAGGGATCATGTGACTCAATACTAAGAAATACTTAATCCAATTAGTCCCATTCAATCTAAATTCCTATAAGTTATATATACAGTAGCCACTTAATAAATGCGTGGATTGCATTGGATTTTTTTTCAACCTTTACTTTGGAAAGACATAGACCAATGATGGAATTTCGTCAAATGCCTGGCTTAACAATAGTTAATTCCAGCCTCTGTCAATCATAATTAAGATCAGGGTATCCTGACACATAGTTTTCTTCTCTTTGATTGTTGTCATAGGAAATTGCTTTCTGGCAAAGTACCAAAACATCTGAAATTTTGATCCTACAACAAATATCTAATGGGGGATTTTAAAGATTTAAAAAAAAAAAAAAGATATAGCTCTCAGTCCTTATAGTTAAGGCTTTTGACTTTGTAAGGATATAACTAGTTTTTACAAAAAGGCTTGGTTAGTTATCAAGGCTCTAGCCCTTGCCAGTAATTATTTACTGAAACACTAATGATATTCTCACTGTAAATAGACTGGACCTTCTACTCATTGTCATCCTTTTGGTAAATTGAATGGCCTTTCTTATGGTAATGTGGAGAGGAAATAAATGGCACATTAAGGAGCTGCCTGAATAGCAAAATGGATTGACATTTCAGTATTATCTGAATTGTATGTTAAGTGGAGGCTTTGTCAAATTAAAATGAATGACAGGCAGAAGCAAAAATTACCAGTTCTTTCCCTCCATGCAGTATGCATCTTAAGTGACCTTTAAATTCTGATCATGGAAAAAACACTATTCAATTTGTATTATATAGATGAGAGAGAAGTTACTGGGAGAAGGGAAGAGTGCTGGGTTCCAATCCTGTATTCGTCAGTTCTCTTGTAATGCCCGAGAAACTGAAGCAAAATAGAGATTAGAGAGTATTTAATAATTTATTTAAAAGGGAGAGATTTACTGGGACCAAATGGATGTATGGTTTGATCCCAGGACTGAATGAGACTAACATCTCCAAGAATCCATCAAACAATATAAGCTCTCAATGACATATATACATGTGGCTCAGACTCAGGGGGTAGACTGAGGCAGGGACAGAGTCAGGGTGCTGAGAGCGGGACTCTTACAATCTGGTTCTGACTGGGTAAAGGGAGGCATGGGGGATATCTGATAATTGGGACTGCGGAGCAGTGAGATGACCCAACATTTTGATGATGACTAAGAAGGTCTTTCTCCTTATCTGGATCATCATGGTTAGTAGGAGGTGATTGAGCAGAAAGAACAATTATAAACTGAGGCAGAACAATCAGGGCAACCAAGGCAGGACAATTTAGGAAAACTGAGTCAGGATAATTAGGGAAACTGAGTCAGGAAAATAAAAGAGAATATGGCATAACACTCTCTTGGACAGGCATTTTCCCCTATCTATTGAGCAAGCCCTTATTCCTTCTGATAGAGAGCAATAATGGTACAATGGGAAATTCGAGAGGATTGATGATGAAGCATACTACTCTCTTCACTAAAATATGATGGTGAAGATGTGCATTTTTGTTTAACTGCATTATTAGCAAAGCAATTTTATTTTTTTCTTCAAAAATTTTATGAATATTTTGGATAGTTGCAATAGTATAGTCAAAAATCAGAAAAAAAAAAAGAAAATAGGGTCAGAAACATTTTTGTGAATAGGAATATTTTTAGAAAGAAATAGGTCAGAAAAGTAGCTTTGAATATAATACATAAAATTTATTATATAATTATAAGAAAGAAACAAATTGTATATGATAGAACCATGGTTTCAAATATAATCCTTATAATTTCTCTACTTTGTATATAGATATGCTCATTATATTTAGTGTTTGAAACATTCAGAATAAAATAAATTAAACATATAAACAAAGCATCTGATTTTTGAAAAATATATCCAGATGATGAAATAGGAATTTAATATGTATTCTTCCTTCAAGAAGTTCTCTGAGCTTTGGAGGAAGTAAATAGGCATTTATTAAGCACCTACTTTATGCCAACTGTGCTAAGTGATTTACAAATATCAAGTCAATCATTTAAACTCTCTGGTTTTATTTTCTTCATCCTCTCCAAGGAGGTTAGACTGAGACTTAGAAAAGTTAAGAATTGCAAAGGACATTGTAAATCATGTTATCTAATATCTTTTTCTGAGTATTATTGAATGAAAATCTATTTTTCAATATCATTCAAGAAAACTCATTTATTTGAAAGTTAACTATGGATTAGATGAGTTGCAAGAAGATCAATGAGGCCCATCTTTAATTTTTCTTAGAGATTGTAGAGGATTGAATTTATATTATAATTTTTTGAATTAGATTAAAAGTATTTAACACTGTTTACTTATTTTCCATTTTATTTGACTCTTTGTGACCTCATTTTAGGGCTTTCTTGGCAAAGATACTGGAGTGTTTTGCCATAACTTTCTGAAGTTCATTTTAAGGATGAGGAACTTGCACAGAATCAGATAGCTAGTAAATATCTGGGACCAGATTTAAATTCAAGTTTTCTTTAATCCAGGACTGGCACTTTATTATTGTACCTAGCTGTACTGCATTAATTTAGCTTCAATGTGATAGACACATACCATGTGTCTTAAAGTTTATTTTTTACTTATTTTCTTGAAAGCATCTTCATTCAAGTTCTTAAAACCTTTCACTATGGGGCGGAGCCAAGATGGCGGGAAGACACACGCGACTTTCTAAGCTCTTCTCTTACCCGCTTTATCAATATTATATCGAGCCTCAAAAATATTCTTGACTGCTACAATTCGTAAAGATAAGAAGTAGAACAACTCACCAGCCGAAGAAAATCTGCAGTCTCGCCAAAAAAAGGTTGGTTCCGGGGCCAGGGGGGAGATCAGTGCAGACTGGGAGAGAAATTAGGTTCCGAGGAGAGTCTCAAACAGAGGGTGAAGGCACAGATCTCAGCACAAGCGCGCAGCCCCAACTGGCAGTACAGGGCTTTTCCTTGGGGCAGTTGTGATCCTGCTCCGCAGGAGGACGCAGCTCGGGTTAGCCTCCAATCTGCGCAGTGGGGAGCTCGGCTTGGGGCCATAGAGCTTTCCCAGGGCCAATTTGCATCAGGCAGAGACACTGGGCAGAGTTTGCGGCGGTCTGCAGTCTGCGGTCTGCGGTCTGCGGTCTGCGGTCTGCGGTCTGTGGTCTGCGGTCTGCGGTCTGAGGTCTGCAGTCTTCGGTCTGAGGTCAGCTGCTAATACTCACAGTCCCACGAGAGGCTCCGGCCTGGGGCAGTGACACTTTCACCCCTTAGTCTCTAGGCAAGGGCAATCGCTAACCCACTCAGCCCTACTAAGCAGTTTGATAGCTTGGCCAGTGCTGAATCTACTTCCTGTTGGGGGAAGGGGAAACTCTCACTCAGAGCACTCCCATACCTCGGAGCCGGAAATCGGTTTACATCTTTCCCTGCTCTGCAGAGGAAGTCTGGTAAACCCTGCCTAGGAGACCCACCCTAAAGGCTTTAAACATGAATAAAAGATGAAAAGAACGATCGACAGCTTTATGCAGAAAAAGAGCAGGTCAGCAAACCTGAAGAGACCTCAAACAGCAAAATGCATCAGACTGTCCTCCTTTACATGATGCTTCCTCATGAAGAGACCATTAAAAGTCTCAAAAGAGAGTTAGAAGATAAATGGGGAAAGGAAAGAGAAGCCTTACAAGAGAGCAACAACTTCCTGAAATACGAATTGGAAAAAATAAAGAATGCACTACAAAGTAGGATCTGTGAATTGGAAAAGACAAAGAACTCGAAGAAAGTAGGATCTGTGAATTGAAAAGACAAAGAACACTCAAGAAAGTAGGATCTGTGAATTGAAAAGAAAATAATTCACTAAAAAAAATTAATGAAATGGAAAAATTCCACAGACCAAAACAATACATTTAAAACTCAATTGGACATATAAAAAAGAAGTAAGAAAAGCTAATGAAGAAAATAATTTTTAAAATTAGAACTGAACAAATAGAAACTAATGATTCATTGAGACAGCAAGAATCAGTCACAAAACAAAAAATTGACAAACTGGAAAAACCATGAATTATCTACTTGCAAAACGACAGACTTGGAAAATAGATCTAGGAGAGATAATCTGAGGATTATTGACTTTCTGAAAACTAATGATGAAAAAAAGAACCTAGATACTATTTTACAAGAAATCATCCAAAGAGAACTGCCCTAGATGTAACAGAATCAGAAGGTAAAATAGGCATTGAAAGAATTCTATCGAACACCTTCTGAAAGAAACCCTAAAATAAAACCCAAGGAATATTGTGGCAAAATTCTCAGAACTATCAGATTAAGGAAAAAATTTTACAAGCAGCAAAAAAAAAAACATTTAAATACTGAGGTTATGAATAAGGATCACCAAGATCTGCTCTGCCTCACATTAAAAGGAAAGAAGGCTGAATAGATATTCGAAAAGGCACAAGAACTTGGATGCATCCAAGAATAAACTACCCAGCTAAGCTTGAGCATTTTCTTCCAGGAAAGAAGATGGACTATTTAATGAAACAAATGAATTCCATTTGTTTCTGAAGAAAAACCAGAACTAAACAAAAATTTGATCTCCAAGCATAGAACTCAAGAGATGCAGAAAAGGTAAAAATAACTCTTGAGAATTGTATTTCGTTGTAGGATATACAAAAAGAATACATGTATAATTTGATTGTACTGATATAACATAAAAAAGGGAAGTAGATATGGAAAAGGGATGATGGCAGAATAAGGTGGGAAGGAGGGATAAAAGAGGGAAACCACATCACAAAAAGAAGCTAAGGAAACTTATATCTGAGGGAATTTAGAGAGGGGGAGGAACATTGTGTGAATCTTACTCTCATCAGAGTTGGCTCAAAGAAAAAATAATTGACATTTATTTTAGAGAAAATTCTCTCTCGCCTCATTAAAAACGGGGAGAGGAAAAGGGAAAAGAAAAAGAGTAATAAGGGAAGGAAGGGGAAAGACTCAAAGGGGGAAGGAGGGATTTTAAAGAGGATAAGATCGTGATACAAGAGGGGTACATAAGTTTAAGGGGGAAAGAGGGTTGGGGAGAGCAAGAATAAGTAAAGCACAATCTGGGTTCAGTTAGGATGGCAGGAAATACAGATTTAGTAATTCTAACTGTAAATGTGAATGGGATGAACTCCCATAAAGAGGAGGCAGATAGCAGACTGGATCAAAAGTCAGAAACCTACAATATGTTGTTTACAAGAAACACATTTAAGCAGGGAGAGCATAAAGAGTAAAGGTAAAAGGCTGGAGCAAAATCTATTATGCTTCAGGTGAAGTCAAAAAGAGGGTAGCCATCCTTATCTCCAGATCAAGCAA
The DNA here is from genome assembly GCF_902635505.1 of Sarcophilus harrisii. Lineage (NCBI taxonomy): Eukaryota > Metazoa > Chordata > Mammalia > Dasyuromorphia > Dasyuridae > Sarcophilus > Sarcophilus harrisii. The sequence goes on from NC_045429.1 coordinate 341,959,221, forward strand.
AAGTAAAAATTGATCTAATTAAAAGAGATAAGGAAGGAAACTACATCCTGCTAAAGGGTAGCATAAACAACGAAGCAATATCAATATTAAACATATATGCACCAAGTGGTATGGCACTCAGCTTCCTAAAGGAGAAGTTAAGAGAGTTGCAAGAAGAAATGACAACAAAACTGTAATAGTAGGAGATCTCAACCTTGCACTCTCAGAATTAGACAAATCAAACCACAAAACAAATAAGAAAAAAATTAAAGAAGTAAATAGAATATTAGAAAAATTAGGTATGTTGGATCTTTGGAGAAAATTGAATGGAGATAGAAGGAATATACTTTCTTCTCAGCAGTTCATGGAACCTATTCAAAATTGACCATATTTAGGACATAAAGACCTCAAAATTAAATGCAAGAAAGCAGAAATAGTAAATGCTTTCTTTTCAGATCATGATGCAATAAAACTACATTCAACAAAAAGTTAGGGGAAATAGACCAAAAGTAATTGGAAACTAAATAATCTCATCTTAAAGTATGATTGGGTGAAGCAGCAAATTATAGATACAATTAATAATTTCACTCAAGATAATGACAATGATGAGACATCATACCAAAATTTGTGGATGCAGCCAAAGGGAATAAGAGGGAATTTTATATCCTTAGAGGCTTACTTGAATAAAACAGAGAAAGAAAGATTAATGAATTGGGCTTACAACTAAAAAAACTAAAAAGACCAAATTAAAACCCCCAATCAAATACTAAATTGGAAATTCTAAAATTAAAAGGAGAAATTAAAAATATTGAAAGTAAAAAAACTATTGAACTAATTAATAAAAATAAGAGTTGGTTCCATGAAAAAGCCAATAAAATAGATAAGCCTTTGGTAAATCGGATTAGAAAAAGGAGGGAGGAAAATGAAATTAGTAGTCTTAAAAATGAAAAGGGAGAACTTTCCACCAATGAAGAGGAAATTAGAGAAGTAATAAGGAGTTATTTTGTTCAACTTTATGCCAATAAATTTGATAACCTAATTGAAATGGATGATTACCTCCAAAAAATACAGACTTCCCAGACTAACAGAGGAGGAAGTAAATTGCTTGAATAGTCCCATTTCAGAAAAAGAAATAGAACAGGCAATTAAACAACTCCCTAAGAAAAAATCCCCAGGACCAGATGGATTTACATGTGAATTTTACCAAACATTTAAAGAACAATTGGCCCCAATGCTATATAAATTATTTGATAAAATAGGGAAATGAAGGAGTCCTACCAAATTCCTTCTATGACACAGACATGGTACTGATACTCAAACCAGGTAGGCTTGAAAACAGAGAAAGAAAATTATAGACCAATCTCCCTAATGAATATTGATGCTAAAATCTTAAATAAGACATTAGCAAAAAGACTACAGAAAATCATCTCCAAGATAATACACTGTGATCAAGTAGGATTTATACCAGGAATGCAGGGCTGGTTCAATATTAGGAAAACTATCAATATAATTGGCCATGTTAATAACCAAATTAACAAAACCATATGATCATCCTCAATAGATGCAGAAAAGCATTTGATAAAATCCAACATGCATTCCTATTAAAAACACTTGAGAGTATAGGAATAAATGGACTTTTCCTTAAAATAATCAGCAGCATCTATTTAAACCATCAGTAAGCATCATATGTAATGGAGACAAACTGCAACCATTCCCAATAAGATCTGAGGAAACAAGGTTGCCCACTATCACTCGTTACTATTTAATATTGTATTAGAAACGCTAGCTATAGTAATAAGAGCTGAGAAAGAGATTAAAGGAATAAGAATAGGCAATGAGGAAGCCAAATTATCACTCTTTGCGATGACATGATGGTATACTTAGAGAACCCCAGAGATTCGCTAAAAAGTTATTAGAAATAATCTACAACTTTAGCAAAGTTGCTGGTTATAAAATAAACCCACATAAGTCATCAGCATTCTATATATCTCTAATCAAATCCAACAGTCAGAGTTACAAAGAGAAATTCCATTTAAAGTAACTACTGATAATATAAAATATTTAGAATCTATCTGCCAAGGGAAAATCAGAAACTTATGAGCAAAATTACAAGACCACTTTTCACACAAATTAAGTCTGATCTAACCAATTGAAAAATATTAAATGCTCTTGGTTAGGCGAGCAAATATAATAAAGATGACAATATTACCTAAACTAATCTATTTATTTAGCGCTATACCAATCAGACTCCCAAAAACTATTTTAATGACCTAGAAAAATAAATACAAAGTTCATATGGAAAAACAAAAGGTCAAGAATTTCAAGGGAATTAATGAAAAAATCAAATGATGGTGAGCTTAGCTTGTACCAGATCTAAAATTATATTATAGAGCAGCAGTTACCAAAACTATTTGGTATTGGCTAAGGAATAGATTAGTTGATCAGTGGAATAGATTAGGGTTCATGGGATAAAACAGTCAATGAATATAGCAACCTAGTCTTTGACAAACCAAAGATCCCAACTTTTGGGATAAGAACTTACTGTTTGATAAAAATTGCTTGGAAAATTGGAAACTAATATGGCAGAAACTAGCATTGATCTATACTTAACGCCGACACCAAGATAAGGTCAAAATGGATTCATGACCTAGGTATAAAGAAGGAAATTATTAATAAATTAGAGGAACATAGGATAGTTTACCTCTCAGACCTGTGGAAGGGAAGGTCTTTATGACCAAAGCAGAACTAGAGATCATTACTGATCACAAAATAGAAAATTTCGATTATACCAAACTGAAAAGTTTTTGTACAAACAAAACTAATGCAGACAAGATTAGAAGGGAAGCAATAAACTGGGAAAATATTTTTACAGTCAAAGGTTCTGATAAAGGCCTCATTTCCAAAATATATACAGAATTAACTCTAATTTATAAAAAATCAAGCCATTCTCCAATTGAAAAATGGTCAAAGGATATGAACAGACAATTCTCAGATGAAGAAATTGAAACTATTTCTAGTCATATGAAAAGATGCTCCAAGTCATTATTAATAAGAGAAATGCAAATTAAGACAACTCTAAGATACACTACTACACACCTGTCAGATTGGCTAAGATGACAGGAAAAAATAATGATGATTGTTGAGGGGATGGGAAAACTGGGACATTGATGCATTGTTGGTTGAGTTGTGAACGAATCCAACCATTTTGAGAGTAGTTTGAACTATGCTCAAAAGTTATCAAACTGTGCATACCCTTTTATCCAGCAGTGTTACTACTGGGATTATATCCCAAAGAGATTATATAAAGAAGGGAAAGGGACTTGTATGTGCACGAATGTTTGTGTGCCCCTTTTGTAGTGGTTAGAAACTGGAAACTGAATGGATGTCCATCAGTTGGAGAATGGCTAAATAAATTGTGGTATATGAAAATTATGGAATATTACTGTTCTGTAAGAAATGACCAACAGGATGATTTCAGAAAGGCCTGAGAGACTTACACGAACTGATGCTGAGTGAAATGAGCAGGACCAGGAGATCATTATATACTTCAACAACAATATCTAGATGATGACCAGTTCTGATGGATCAGGCCATCCCTCAGCAACGAGATCAACCAAATCATTTCTAATGGAGCAGTAATGAACTGAACTAGCTATGCCCAGAAAAGAACACTTGGACATGACTAAAAACCATTACATTGAATTCTAATTCCTATATTTATAGCACATGCATTTTGATTTCTTTCACAAGCTAATTGTACAATAATTCAGAGTCTGATTCTTTTTGTACAGCAAAATAATGTTTTGGTCATGTATACTTATTGTGTATCTAAGTTATATATTTAACATCTACTGGTCATCCTGCCATTTAGGGGAGAGGGTGGGTGGGTAAGAGGTGAAAAATTGGAACAAGAGGTTTGGCAATTGTTAATCCTGTAAAGTTACCCATGTATATATCCTGTAAATAAAAGGCTATTAAATAAAAAAAAATAAAAAGAGTTGGTTATATGAAAAAGCCAATAAAATAGATAAGCCTTTGCTAAATCTGATTAGAAAAAGGAGGGAGGAAAATGAAATTAGTAGTCTTAAAATGAAAAGGGAGAACTTTCCACCAATGAAGAGGAAATTGGAGAAATAATAAGGAGTTATTTTGTTCAACTTTATGCCAATAAATTTGATAACCTAAGTGAAATGGATGACTACTTCCAAAAATATAGACTTCCCAGACTAACAGAGGAGGAAGTAAATTGCTTGAATAGTCCCATTTCAGAAAAAAAAATAGAACAGGTAATTAAACAACTCCCTAAGAAAAAATCCCCAGGACCAGATGGATTTACATGTGAATTTTACCAAACATTTAAAGAACAATTGGCCCCAATGCTATATAAATTTTTTGATAAAATAGGGAATGAAGGAGTCCTACCAAATTCCTTCTATGACACAGACATGGTACTGATACCTAAACCAGGTAGGCTGAAAACAGAGAAAGAAAATTATAGACCAATCTCCCTAATGAATATTGATGCTAAAATCTTAAACAAGACATTAGCAAAAAGACTACAGAAAATCATCTCCAAGATAATACACTATGATCAAGTAGGAGTTATACCAGGAATGCAGGGCTGGTTCAATATTAGGAAAACTATCAATATAATTGGCCATGTTAATAACCAAATTAACAAAAACCATATGATCATCTCAATAGATGCAGAAAAAGCATTTGATAAAACCCAACATCCATTCCTATTAAAAACACTTGAGAGTATAGGAATAAATGGACTTTTCCTTAAAATAATCAGCAGCATCTATTTAAAACCATCAGTAAGCATCATATGTAATGGAGACACACTGCAACCATTCCCAATAAGATCTGGAGTGAAACAAGGTTGCCCACTCATCACCGTTAATATTTAATATTGTATTAGAAACGCTAGCTATAGCAATAAGAGCTGAGAAAGAGATTAAAGGAATAAGAATAGGCAATGAGGAAGCCAAATTATCACTCTTTGCCGATGACATGATGGTATACTTAGAGAACCCCAGAGATTCTGCTAAAAAGTTATTAGAAATAATTCACAACTTTAGCAAAGTTGCTGGTTATATAATAAACCCACATAAGTCATCAGCATTCTTATATATCACTAACAAAATCCAACAGTCAGAGTTACAAAGAGAAATTCCATTTAAAGTAACTACTGATAATATAAAATATTTAGGAATCTATCTGCCAAGGGAAAATCAGAAACTTTATGAGCAAAATTACAGACCACTTTTCACACAAATTAAGTCTGATCTAACCAATTGGAAAAATATTAAATGCTCTTGGATAGGGCGAGCAAATATAATAAAGATGACAATATTACCTAAACTAATCTATTTATTTAGGCTATACCAATCAGCCTCCTGAAAAACTATTTTCATGACCTAGAAAAAAAACAACAAAGTTCATATGGAAAAACAAAAGGTCAAGAATTTCAAGGGAATCAATGAAAAAAAATCAAATGATGGTGGCTTAGCTGTACCAGATCTAAAATTATATTATAGAGCAGCAGTTACCAAAACTATTTGGTATTGGCTATGGTATAGATTAGTTGATCAGTGGAATAGATTAGGTTCAAGGGATAAAACAGTCAATGAATATAGCAACCTAGTCTTTGACAAACCCAAAGATCCCAGCTTTTGGGATAAGAACTTACTGTTTGATAAAAATTGCTGGGAAAATTGGAAACTAATATGGCAGAAACTAGGAATTGATCCATACTTAACGCTGTACACCAAGATAAGGTCAAAATGGATTCATGACCTAGGCATAAAGAAGGAAATTATTAATAAATTAGAGGAACATAGGATAGTTTACCTCTCAGACCTGTGGAAGGGGAAGGTCTTTATGACCAAAGCAGAACTAGAGATCATTACTGATCACAAAATAGAAAATTTCGATTATACCAAACTGAAAAGTTTTGTACAAACAAAACTAATGCAGACAAGATTAGAAGGAAGCAATAAACTGGGAAAATATTTTACAGTCAAAGGTTCTGATAAAGGCCTCATTTCCAAAATATATAGAGAATTAACTCTAATTTATAAAAATTAAGCCATTCTCCAATTGAAAATGGTCAAAGGATATGAACAGACATTCTCAGATGAAGAAATTGAAACTATTTCTAGTCATATGAAAAGATGCTCCAAGTCATTATTAATCAGAGAAATGCAAATCAAGACAACTCTAAGATACCACTACACACCGTCAGATTGGCTAAGATGACAGGAAAAAATAATGATGATTGTTGGAGGGGAAGGGGAAAACTGGGACATTGATGCATTGTTGGTTGAGTTGGAACGAATCCAACCATTTTGAGAGTAGTTTGGAACTATGCTCCAAAAAGTTATCAAACTGTGCATACCCTTTTATCCAGCAGTGTTACTACTGGATTATATCCCAAAGAGATTATAAAGAAGGAAAGGGACTTGTATGTGCAATGAATGTTTGTGGCAGCCCTCTTTGTAGTGGCTAGAAACTGGAAACTGAATGGATGTCCATCAGTTGGAGAATGGCTGAATAAATTGTGGTATATGAAAATTATGGAATATTACTGTTCTGTAAGAAATGACCAACAGGATGATTTCCAGAAAGGCCTGGAGAGACTTACAACTGAACTGATGCTGAGTGAAATGAGCAGGACCAGGAGATCATTATATACTTCAACAACAATACTAGATGATGACCAGTTCTGATGGATCAGGCCATCCTCAGCAACGAGATCAACCAAATCATTTCTAATGGAGCAGTAATGAACTGAACTAGCTATGCCCAGAAAAAGAACACTTGGACATGACTAAAAACCATTACATTGAATTCCCAATCCCTATATTTATGCACACCTGCATTTTTTATTTCCTTCACAAGCTAATTGTACAATAATTCAGAGTCTGATTCTTTTTGTACAGCAAAATAATGTTTTGGTCATGTATACTTATTGTGTATCTAAGTTATATTTTAATATATTTAACATCTACTGGTCATCCTGCCATCTAGGGGAGGGGGTGGCGGGGTAAGAGGTGAAAAATTGGAACAAGAGGTTTGGCAATTGTTAATGCTGTAAAGTTACCCATGTATATATCCTGTAAATAAAAGGCTATTAAATAATAATAATAATAAAAAAAAAAAACCTTTCACTAGCTCCTCTTGTATGGAACTAAGATTACAGATTAGGAGCAGCCACTCAGCTAAACTCTATCAAAATCCCCGTACAAACAATTTAGGTCAAATTTTGGAGTGGCAGAGGCAACAAAAGGGTGGCAACAGGGGCCAAAGCAGCACGAGTTTCAAAAACCTTCAGCCAAAAGATGATCTGGATCACATTTCCACAGTGTAGAAGAATAGTGGTAGCTGGTCACAAGGAAGCAGGTTCCCTGGTCATACTTAGAAAGCAAAATTACAAAAAGAAGCACTAGTATTGGTGACTGCAGTGATCCAGGGGCTCTTCCTTGGTACATACCCTAGTGTGGACGAGGAAAGTAGTAATTACACCTCTCCCAGGATCACAAAAAATCTTGCAGACTCTCAAAGCTAGCTCTGAAACAGTAGCACAAAAAGCATGAAGATTGGAACTTTGAGGTAGGCAGAGTCCAACTTTAACTAAAGCCCAAAATCAAGAAATAGACTGGGAAAAAGAGTAAAAAAAAAAAGAATGTGATCATAAAAAGTTACTCAGGTGATAGAGAAGATGAACATATAAATTCAGGAGAAAACAACTATGTGAAAAGAATTTTTATAATTTTCTTTTTATAATAGCTTTTTATTTTTCCAAATACATGCAAAGACTGTTTTCAACATTCAACTTTGCAAAATCTTTTGTTTCAATTTTTAATCCCTCCCTTCTCTTCTTCCCCTTTCCCTAGACAGCAAGAAATCCAATATAGGTTAAATATGTGCAATTCCTCAAAACATATTTTCATACTGTCATATGTCAAGCTGCACCAAAAAAAAATCAGATCAAAAGGGGGAAAAAAACACAAGAAACAAAAAAAAGATGCAAACAAACAATAACAAAGGTAAAAATATGCTTTGATTCATATTTGCTTTTCATAGCTCTCTCTCTCTCTGGATGCAGATGATTCTTTCCAGCACAAGTCTATTGGAAACACTTTTAATGATCTCATTGTTGAAAAGAACCAAGTCCATCACAGTTGATCATCACATAATCTTGTTGCTGTGTACAATGTTCTTTTGGTTCTTCTCACTTTACTTACCATCAGTTCATGTAAGTCTTCCCAAGATGTAAAAACAGTTTTCAAAAATCCTCAAAGGCAAATGTTAATTGTATCCAAGGCCAGCAAACATTCCTGAAGAGTTAAAAAAAAAGAGAGAGAGAAATAGGAATAGTATAGGAAGAATTCAGTAGAGAGAGAGAGAGAGAGAGAGAGAGAGAGAGAAGCTAGAAAATTGCTAAAAAGAACATTAATGGTTTGATCAAAAAAGTCACAAAAATACTGAAAAAAACCCCAACACTTTAAATATAGAATTGCTCAAGTGGTAAAAGAGGCACAAAAATCCACAGAAAAGAACTTCCTAAAATCAGAATTGGCCCAAGGATTCTGAGAAAATGGTAGAATAGGTCAGAAAATTCCAAGCTTTCAAGATTTTCCTGACAAACAAAACAAAATTGCACCTCATGGAGAACCCAGACCAGTGATAAGACTTGGGTTAGAACAGGCATCCTCCTAGGATAACTAGAGAAGATCAGATGAAATACCTCAGGACAGAACTTTAACCCATGTGAAGTGTGCACACTTCTAGCCTAGCTTCACAGAAATAACAAGGTGAGGGCCCTGGGGATAGCTGTTTTAGAGGTAGCTTCAGCCTGGATCAGAGACTTTCCCTCCTGAACAATATGGGGAATCTGAGTTCTGAGTCTGGGAAGACTGAGGGAACAACAGTTCCATCTGTACTGTGGAAACTTGGCTCTGGGTAAGAAGAAATCAGTATAACCAATGAGTGCAGAAGAAGTGGTGCAGTGATTACAGTTACTTGTAAGAGGGTGGATTATTTGGTTTGGGCTTCCAGATGAGAGGAAAGAGATGAAATAAACCTTGGGGCACCATCTCTCCCCACATCCCTCCTAGGATTAGAGGAGTTTGCACTAATAGTTCTCATTAAAAAAGAAAATGAATAGGCCAAGAAGAAAGAACACAACCATAGAAATTTATTGTGAAAATAGGGAAGATTGGGGTTCATCTTCAGAGGAGGATAGTGAAGCAAAAACAATCTTCTACTCCAAGAAGTAACATTAAATGGCTACCTTCCCAGAAATAATTTATAAAAATCTCAAAAAAAATTTAAAAAATCAAATGAGAGAGATTGAGGAAAAACTAAAATAAATAAATGAGTCATTTAAGGGGAAAAAAGATTTTGAAAAGAAAGCAAACTGACTAGAGAAGGAGATCTAGAGTCTTAAAGAAGAAAATAATTCTTTCAAAATTAGAATTGGGTAAAGAGAATTTAGGGAAGCAAAAAGAGACCAAGAAATAACAAAACAAAATATAAAGAATGAAAAAATAGAAGAGAATATGAAATATAAGAAAAACAACAGATGTGGAACACAGATCATGAAGAAAAAACATAAGAGTAATTGGACCAAAAATAGAACCTTGACCCCAAAATACAAGAAATTATCAAAGATAATTGCCTAAAGTGATAGAACACAAAAGGAAAGTAGTAATAGGAAAAAAATCCATTGATCACCACCTCAAAGAGATCCTAAAAGGAAAATATAAAACAGAACATCAGCGCTACATGTAGAAACCCCCAGATCAAAGAGAAAATTTTACAAAAAACAAACAAACAACAACAGCAAACCAAATATGTTAGAGCTATTGAAATTGTACAGTATTTATCAGAAACTATAATAAAAGACCTGGAATATTATATATTGATAATTTAAAACAAATATGCTTATGGCCAAAAATATTATTTTCAGCAAAACAAAGCATAAAAGTGAAAGTAAAAAAGTAAACATCCAATTAACTCACAGATTTTCAGGATTTTTTTCAACCAAACCTGAAAACAATATTAAATTTAGCATATAAAAGCTAACATTAAAGACTAATTTTAAGGAATTCAACAAGGATGGACTGTTTATGTTTTATACATGAAAATGTAAACCATATGTTTAAGACTGACATGAGTAATTGGGTAGTTCAAAAGAAAGATGGGGCAGAGTTGAGTATGATCTGTGTGAAGCTAAAGAGTGAAGCTGTTTATTAAAAGGCAAAATAGTAATTATGTTATACAAATGAGGTGCAGAGAAAGAACTGACACAGATTTATTAGATAAAGGAGGAGAACTGTTAGTTCTGAAAACCTACTCACATCAGGAATGGGTTAAAAGGGAACAATACATTTATGTTTATATATACCATGAAGGGGATAGCACCATATAAAATCTATAAAAACATAAGGAGAATGGAAGTAAGGTAAGGTGGGATATAAAAGGTTGTGTGGATTTATGGCAGTGGGACAAGATGTATAGATTAATGGAAAAAGGATCAAGAGGGAGAGTAGTCTAGCATAAGGTGGGGTACAGAAAGTTTTTTAGTTTAACTGGGATAAGTATGGAAATAGTATAAAGAAGGACAGAAAGGATGGGGGAGGTTAAGTAACAGCAAGACAAGTTAAAGAGCAGAACTAAAGTAGGTGAGTTAGTAGGAACAGGAAACAAGAGATTACATACAAACATAATAATGATCAGGAAGATTTATTATAAAAATAGGGCTAGTAATCATTGATCTGAGACAAAGTTAACCTTAAAGATTCAATTAAGAGAAAAATCTACATTGTATATAAGCAATATTAATATTATAGATGCATGTTCACACATGTGTAAATGCATTTGAATGCATGCGTGTATGTGTTTGTATATATGTGTATGTATGGATATAGGTATCTTGCATGTGTGAATATATGCATATATGCACACATGTATACATGTGTGTGTAAATATACCCATGTTTAATTGTAGCTTGCCTGGAAAAGGTGATGGGATATAAAAGAGGGAACAAAAGAATAAACTATAAGGAAGCAAAGAAAAGATGGACAGTCATGAATATAATCTTCCATTTTGTTCTGTTTTTTTCTTATTGGGTACAAACACTCTGGAAGAAAATAATTCCTTAAAATTTAGAATTGGACAAATGGAAGCTAATAACTATGAGGCAGCAAAAAAAAAAGTCATACAAATTTTCAGTTTCCATATTAGATGAATAGAGGGTTAGGAAGATGATGTTCTAGAAAGCAAAGGAGTTAGAATTACAACTAAGAGTAATCTTTCCAGCAAAACTGAATATAATACTTCAGAGGGAAAATAGCCATGATTTTTCTCTTGACCTTGGGTAATAATTTCTCATATTTATATAGCTTCATAGTATATATAAATATCCCCTCCTCAATAATAGACTCAGGAGGTTGATATTTATGTACAATTATCCCCATTTTATAGCCTGGGAACTGACTAGGAGAGATTAAGTCATATGCCTGTGATCATACTGCTAGTTGAGGGAGAAAGCTAGAAATGTATATAATGTAAGATTTTGATGCCAGATTCCATGTTTTGTTTTTGGCAAACCTTCCTCTTGGATTTTGGACCCTTTAAAACATTTACTTTGGGCTTCCATGCCCCTTGAACACTGTGTAAGAGGTCAAATGAGACACAAATCATCTTACTAGGTCAGGTACCCAAACTTATTTTTTGATATCCACATTATGGTCTGCCTACAAGCAAAAAGGTATTACTTCTTTCTTGCTGACAACTCATTTGTGAAAGAAAGTCTTCTATCAGCCGAAGGAGTTGAGGGTGAACAAATTATTGTACTCATCTCCAAAGGAAGGGAATTCATTTTATTGTTTCAGTTGTGACCCACAGTAGCTCTGATCGTGAATAAATCCTGCTCCTGACATGATTGTGGAACAATGTCATTGACTTCTAAATGAAAATTACACTGTATTTTAATTATGGGTCAAACAGAAGAGGATGGGCATTGGAGGTACGGAAAACCAGCTTGGGAGAATTCATCATGTGGTAGGGAAGTGATTCTAGGCAAGTGTTATTATTTTGATCTAATAGGGCCTTTTCCTTGCTCTGTCTACGTGACCCAATCCAACAAATTTCCTGCCAGGAAAATGAAAACAACCTCTGCTGCATGTTGCAATTATCCAGACAGGCAGTATTTTCCTTTGTTACCTTTATGACACAAATCTATCAAAATGAATCTCTTACTGAAATTGAATTTTAAAGAAGTCACATTTTTCTTTTTTTGTGCTATTAAAGTAGGCAATGGGCAGTGAAGGAAGATGAGATTATTTGTAATAATAGAATAACCATGATACTTCATGCCCCTTAGTGCTATGAAGTTGGGGGCAGGTTGATGACTTTATTTCACTTGTCTTCAGTAGCCTTTTATGGACAATGGCGGAGTAAGAATTCTATAGGGAAACAGGTTTTTAAGAAATAAAGTGATTCCTCAGCAATGAATCCTGGACAAGTGACAAAACGTTATGTGTGTAATGATAGCTAGCATTTATATAGTGCCTTCAAGTGTGCAATGTGTTTCACCTATTATATCATATGCCATCTAATAATAATGAGAGGTAGCTTTTATTATCCCTTTTAAAGAATATGGAAAGACAGAGGCTAAATGTATGACCAAGGGTCATATAGCCACATATAGTCCGAGGCAGCATTTGAACTCCTATTTCCTAACTTCAGACTTGGCACTCTATTCGTTTTCCACCTGACTGGAAAGAAATTAGTTTGTATGTAAAGGACTGATTTCTTTTGTTTTTGATTGAAGGAGATAGGAATTAAATTGCATTTGAAATGCACAGTTGTATAAAGTAAAATTGAGAGCAATGTGAGAAGCAAGATAAAATGAAAAGTTTATTGAACTATGTATGAGTCAGAAAACAGCATTTCTAGTCCAGGTGCTGTAGCTAGCCATCTATGTGACCTTGGACAAGTCACTTTTCATTTTGGATTATATTTCCTCATTTACTAGATAAGATTCCTTAGTTTCTTTCCAACTCTGATATTTTATGTTTTTCTGAATGTGTGTATTTGCTCATTATGATAGGGAGGGAAATGCTTGGGGCTAATTTCCTCAGTGGATGAAATAAACATTTGGATGTTATTGGTGCAAGAGAATGTATGTGAAAACTCTTGAGTATTTACATCAGTCAGTCAATTAGCATTTATTAAGCATGTATTTTATGCCATGAAAGTCTTAAGTGTACAAACACAAAGAAAAGCATAAGACAGTCACTGCTCTCAGTGAGTTATCAGTCTAATGAAGGAGACAATCTGCAAATTATATAAAAATAAAATATTTATGGGATAAATTGGAGGTAATCTTCATGAGACAGCGATAAAATTAAAGATTATTGTTGAGGACTTCTTATAGGATATACAGATGGAACTGAGCCTTGAAGGAAACCAGGGAATCCAGGAGGTGGAGTTGAGAGGGAGGACGATTCCACACCTAGGAAATGGTCATTTAAAATTGCCCAGAATTGGGAGATGAAGTTTCTTATTTGAAAAACAGAAAGAAGGCCGATTAGGGAATCTCAGAGTCCCTGGATAAGTCTAAAGTATAAAAAAATACTAGAAAGGGAAATAGGGGCCTATTTTTAAAAGTATCATAAAAACCAAATTGATAATTTTATATTTTATCCTGGAGGCAATAGAGAATCCCTGAAATTTATTGACAATTCAATTGAATTTAATGTTGAATTTAGCTTTTAAATAAGCACAAATAACTATAACAAAAATGCTTTTACCATATGTAAAAGACACCATTGCAAGCTGGGATTTCTAAGATAAAATTAATATGATTGATTTATGGAGAAAGAGACAGAGAGACAGAGAGAGACGGACAGATCGACAGAGATAGAGAGAAACGGAGACAGATAGGGACAGAGACAATGACAGACAGGGACAGAGAGAGGCAGAGAGACAGAGATAGAGAAACAGACAGAGAATGCACTAATAAGTATTGGGGAGTGAGTAAGGAGAGAGATCAGGAAACATTTGGTATAGAAATTATCACTGATCTAAGCTTTGAAAGAATCTAGTGATTCTGAAAGACGGGAGGAGGGAGGACATTCTGTATATGGGAATTCACTCAAACCTATAGACAGCATATCACCAACCTATTTAATTTGCTCCATACACTTTATAAGAAATACACATTAAGTATTTGGTGAAGGAATGAATTTCTTCAGCCTGAGATTTGGAGCATTTGTGACAATGAAAGAGAGAGAACATTGGAAGAAAACAGGGCAGAGGATACCTGATAAGTAAGAAAAGCATCAACTTTCAGAGATTATTTGTGAAATTGGTGCTAAGAACTTGGAGCTAGAACAACTTAATCTTATTTTCCTCTAGTTTACTGAAACAAAATTTCTAGACTCAAGGAAGAGTCTATTACAGTGAAACAAAGAATATCTTTGGATGAACTTAAGATGTATAGTAACTTTTGAAGATATGGAGAAATAATTATGTACTCAAGACACAAATAGTTCCAGGATTTTATGAATTTGGAAGTTCCTTCCAATGGTTGTGATCATTCATATCTGTTATTCTTGATGTCTTCCCATAACTTGCCAGAGGGCATCAATTCAATGTGTTGGAAGACTTCTTTGCTTTTGACTGACATTATAAAGCTACCATTGAAATACTCTGGTAATCTATCATTTCTCACCCTATCCCTGTGACTAATCCATTTTATCTTCTTTCCCTATATTTCTTGATTCCTTAATTTACTTGTTTTCTTTTTCTGAAGTTTTTCACTGATCATCTGGAATGGCCAGATTTGTTGTAGGATCATAGATAGTAAGCTAAAAGGAGAAGGCATTTAAAGATTATCCTAAATAACATTTTTTATTCCATTTAATATAAGCAAATTGAAGCCAAAAGAGGATGTACCTGTCTAAAGTAATATAGGTAGAAAGTGCCAGGATTCTTGGTTGAACAGTAGGATAGTGGGCTTGGAGGGGAAGATATGAGTCCAAATCTGTCCTTGGGCACTTCCTCTTAGCTGTGTCACCTTGGGAATATCACTTAACTACTGTCTGCCTCAGCTTCCTCAACTGTATAATAGGGATCATGATAGCATCCACTTCTCAGGATTGACATGAGAATCAAATGAGATATTATTTATAGAGCACTTAGTACAGAAATGCATATTTATATTCCCTTCCTCCTTTCCTATGCTTCTTTTCTTACCTGATAGTGCTTAAAGATACAAGAGTTTCAATTTTGAAATCAAGTTAACAACATATTATATGTGAAACATAATTTTACAGTAAATCCCAGGGGAACTTATATTTTAATTGGGTTCTAACCTAATCAATAAAATCCTCAATCAAGCTTTTGGTTTACATATACTATAAGTATATGTAATGTATATGATATACAATATATACATATATGTATAATATACATATGTACATGTATAATATATATACATGTATACATATAATATTCATGTACATATATATATGTATATTACATATACATATACTTCAGGAATTAGTATTGTGACAACTGGTTTGATGTATTCCCATTTTAGAAAACTTAAAAGAGAGAAACTGTACAAAATTTTGATAGAATATAAAGAGAAAACAGAGAGAAAGATGAAGAGCATCTGTCCTGATTAGCTTGGCATCCTCTGTCTAGGCACAAGGTCTTTTTGAGAAGATGGATTATTTTTATTCATTTATATTTACACATTTTGCCTAGGTGGTCCTGGAGTTCTCCAAATTTCTATCAAGAATTTCAAACATAGCAAGCAATAATTTTCTACTAAAACAATGTCAAATTTGCAGGCAATCAATCAATAAACATTTATTAAGTGTCTACTATTTGCCAGGTAATGTGCTAAGTAATGCTGAAACAAAAGGAGGCAAAGAAAATTCTTATTCTCAATAAATTTATAATCTAATGACTACTCAGTATAACTATGATCTGCATATCGTTTGGATATCTCACTATAAGACAAAAAATGAGAGTTTTAAATAATTAACTTGCATACACAAAGGCTGTTATTTGGTGGTGAATGTATGGTATCTAAATTTTTTGGGAGTAAACTTTAATGAGTCTAATACATTCTCTTTCTATCCAAAGGAAGCAGCTTGATTATGGGGAGAAGAGAACAGAGTTAGAAACACATACCTGAGAAGAGAAAGAAAAGGATTGGAAGTTATTCTAATTTCAATTTGAATTAAAGTAATATCTTGGCACTCATTTGCTTTGAAACTCATTGAATTTGGTATTCAATGAATTTCCACCAGAAAAATTATGCTTTAGCACTTGACGCTTACTTGTCACTTGTTACAATAGAATATTGTTTTAGCTGAGCAATATAATTTTTTTTTACTTTTTATTTTCAAAACATATGCACAGATAATTTTCAACATTGACCCTTATATAGTCTTGTATTTCAGATTTTCCCCTTCTTCCCCTCACCTCCTCCCCTAGATGGCAAGCTATCCAATATGTTATACTTGTCAAAATATATGTTAAATCCAATATGTGTAAATATATTTATACAATTCTCTTGATGCACAAGAAAAATTAGATCAAAAAGGAAAATAAATGAATAAGAAAACAAAATGCAAGCAAACAACAACAAAAAGAGTGAAAATGCTATGCTGAAATACATATTCAGTTCCCACAGTCCTCTCTCTGGTATAGATGGCACTCTTCGTCACAAGATCATTGGAACTAATATCAATCATCTCATTGTTGGAAAGACTTATGTTCATCAGAATTAGTCATAACTAAATATTGATGTTGCTGTGTACAATGATCTCCTGGTTCTGCTCATTTCACTTAGCATCAGTTCATGCAAGTCTTTCCCGGCTTCTCTGGAATCATCCTGCTGATCGTTTCTTATAGAACAAAAATATTCCATAACATTCATATACCATAACTTATTCAGCCATTCTCCAATTGATGGGCATCCATGAAGTTTCCAGTTTCTTGCCACTACAAAGAGAGCTGCCACAAACATTTTTGCACATGTGGGTTCTTTTCCCTTCTTTAAGATCTCTTTGGGATATGGGCCCAGTAGTAACACTGCTGGATTAAAGGGTATGCAGTTTAATAACTTTTTGAGCATAGTTCCAAATTGCTCTTCAGAATGGTTGGATGTATTCACAACTCCACCAATAATGTATTCGTGTCCTAGTTTTCCCACATCCCCTCCAACATTCGTCATTATCTTTTCCTGTCATCCTGGCCAATTTGAGAGATGTGTCAGTGGTATCTCAGAGTTGTCTTTTTGCATTTCTCTGATCAATAGTGATTTAGATCACTTTTTCATATGACTAGAAATGGTTTTAATTTCTTCATCTGAAATTGTCTATTTATATTCATTTATCAATTGGAGAATGCCTTATATTCTTATAAATTTGAGTCAATTCTCTAAATGAAGCCTTTTTCAGATGCTTTGGATGTAAAAATGTTTTCCCAATTTAAAGCCATAGAGTTTTAATGTTGGCCAGGCTTATTGCCTAGCCCCAGCTGCTGCTACTGCTATTGTCCTTGGCTGTGGACAGCTCTTGCCAGTTAGAGGCAACATTGATGGTCAGGTTATGTGGTACTTCCTGCAGGATGATAAGATTGCAACATGTAGTTTCCTGGCTCACAAAATCACAGTATGGGAAAGGGGTATGCAGTGGCTACAGGCTCAGCAGCAGGACAAGCAGTAGGAACAGTAGCAATACTGATGGCATAATCAATAGCCCAGCTAAAGGATGCTATTATGGGAGAGAATGATCCAAGACTCCTGGCAGACCTGAGCACTGAATAGAGGGTGTGGTGTCATAGCCTCTCCTTCAATTCAATCGTCCAATCCCAAGGAAACTTAGATCATTACTCTGAGAAAGTGAGTTGGGTTAAAAAGGGAAGAGGCCAGATCTGGGGTGATTTGTTTCTTCACAGCTAGAAGTCCCATTTGCCCTTTTGGGAAATTGAATAGGGAGGTTTGGTGAGGCTTTGGTTTTAGTTATTTCTATTCACTTATATTTACATATTCTGCCCAGAAGGTCCTGGAGTTCTCAAAATTTCTATCAAGAATTTCAGAAGCACCAAGCAATAATTTTCTAATAAAACAATGCCAGTTTTGCAATCAATCAATCAATAAACATTTGTTAAGTACTTAATATTTGCCAGGCAATGTGTTAAGTAATATAGAAACAAAAGTAGGCAAAGCAAGTTTTTACTCTCAACTAAATTATAATATAATGACTACTGAATACATCTATGATCTGGTTTGGACATCTCATGATATGACATAAATACATACTCCTTATGAGAAAAAATTTGCTTGATACTCTTCATTTTTGCTACTCATTGTGTCCTCTGGAACCAATTAATGATGAATAATGAGGTACCACACTGTGTTCTTCAATTCAAAGCCTGTAGGTTTCCTATAGACATGCATTTCAATGTAACAGGCTTGGTGGGAAAGTTTGTCAACAGCAGAAAACAAAGAGGAAAATTTTAAAAATCTATAACATTTTCAACAGCAGGTAATAAACGGAGGAAATTAAAAAAATATATAACATTATCAATGAGAAGATCTAGATTTTGGAGTTCCCAGTCAGGAAACCAAATGATGAGATTGGATTCAAGGAACCAAAATGATGAGATTAGAGTTTCTGGAGGTCAGAGAGTTGAATAATTAGATAGATTAGTGGCTGGTTTGGGGTTCAAGGAACCAAATGAAGAGGTTTGGCTCCCCTAAATTACCTTTGGGATTTGGCATAGAGAGTTGTAGGAATCCCCTTCTGGTGGCACAGAGGTCCTTCACAAAGGAATTTATGAACCCAAAAAGCTAGACAGATAAAAAGTAGTTTATTATTGGCATTTGGAAGTCAGCC
The DNA here is from genome assembly GCF_902635505.1 of Sarcophilus harrisii. Taxonomy (NCBI): domain Eukaryota; kingdom Metazoa; phylum Chordata; class Mammalia; order Dasyuromorphia; family Dasyuridae; genus Sarcophilus; species Sarcophilus harrisii. The sequence continues at coordinate 341,978,138 of NC_045429.1, forward strand.
ATTGCTATGCATGAATAGAAAGACTGAATTCCTTAGTGACAAGGCCCCAGCAGAGAAGTAAAGTTCCTAGTAGAGAGATCCCAACTGAGAGGTATAAAGTCTTGTTAGGGAAATAGGTGAGGATAAAGAGAGGGTAATGCTGAAAGAGAATATCATTCCAGCAGGCAGAGTTTGCTGCTATGCCAGGAATGGCATATTAGGTCCTCTGCAAGGACTGAGTCCCAAGTTGACTCTTTTTATCTACAAATGGGGGGCAATTTTTGATGGGACTGGGTATAGCTTGAGCTGAATTAAATAGAAAATTTTAGAATTTAATGGGTGTCTCTTCAATTCAATAGATTTGGAATTCTCCAGCTCAGGACTCAACTAACCTCACCTAGATAATAGAATGATGCTGTTTGTCTTCAGGTGGGGTCCCCTACCAAGTCAGGATTCAAGGACACTTTCTCCTTGAAGAAGTTTTAGAAAGTTTTGGGGCTCCTTTGTCATCATCACCACAATCATCATCATTATTGGATCAATATTATTATAGAATTTATATAGAACATTAAGTTTTATAGAGCAAGATTCACATTATCTAATTTATTCTCACAGTAGATGTGAGTTAGGGGTTATTATCTTTATTTTGCAGAAGAAAAAACTGAGGGTGATAGAGGTTAAATTTCTTGTTCAGAGACATAAAGCTATTGAATTCAGATCTTCCTAATTCTAAATCTAGCATGATATCTACAATGTCACTCTTATATACAAATATAAATGTGATTGAAAAATTGAAGTAAATGTCACAGAGAATTAAATGACTCTCTCAAAATTAGAATAGGCCAAATAGAAACCAGTGACTCAATGAGACAAGAAAAACTGTTTGAGAAGTCCAAAGATGGAAACAAAAAAATGGAAGAAAATGGAATAAATCTAATTTTAAAAAAATGACAAACTTGGAAAATATATCAAGGGAAAATAATTTAAGAATCACTAGATCACCTAAAACACATGACCATTTCATGTCATATTTCAAAAAATTATGGAAAAAAATTCTCAGATGTCTTAGAACCATGGGGCAAAGTGAAAATAAAACAGCAATCAACTCCTGAAAGTTATAGCAAAATGAAAGCTCTCAAAAATATCACAGTTAAAAAACAATAATTTTATATCAAAGAAAAAATATTTTAGCCAGAAAGATTTCAAGAACCAAAGTTCTTCTGAATGTCATTTAAACCTTATTTTCATTCAAATTGATCAAGGGAAAGTGAGGTAAAACACAGAATCACATGCACAGATAAACATATGTGTGCAAAAACCAAGTGAAATATTTTCATTTCATCTGGGAAAATGGAGAATAAATGGAAAGAGAAGATGGAGAATTAAGAGAGGGGAAGTTATAAGCAAAGATTAGTTATAAGTGAAACAAACCCTAAGTTTAGAGGGGAGAATCCAGAAGGGAGGTTTAAAAAATTAAGAATATATAATTAGAGTGTGGAGAAAAGGAAAGAAGGGCAGTGGAAACTATCTGCCTCAAGTAGAAGTCATGGAGATTATGCACAATACTGATTTATGCCCCTCTTATATAAATAAGGCTCATGGAGAAAGGAGCGAGAAAATGTATGAGAGAATAATATAGAGGAAAATGCATGCAACTAAAAATAACTGCGAAAATAATTTTAAAACTTTTTATTTTCATAACATATGCATGAATAAATTTTTTCAACATTGACCCTTGCATAGCCTTGTGTGTCAGATTTTCCCCTCCTTCCCCTCCCCTCCTCCCCAGATGGCAAACAGTCCAATATATGTTATACATGTGTTGTACAAAGAAAATCAGGTCAAAAAGGAAATGAAATGAGTAAGAAAACAAAATGCAAGTGAACATTAAAAAGAGAATGCTATGTTGTGATCCACATTTGTTGGAATCTTTACAAACTGTTAAGCCATTAGAGTTGATAGAAACAATAATTATCTAATTTAGCATGGTTCAATATGATTGATTTGATCTTAGAAGGAGATATTTTGGGCCAGAACTTGAAACAAGATACCAAGTACAACTGATAGAAATGATGCTTGTGTTCACACCTTTAGAGAGCTCATAAATATCTAAGTACTCAATGGAGTTCACATGTTTGGGAGATTTCAGGGCTTAGTATGGCTTAGTATGAGATATCCGAATTCACACCTCCCTTAGGGCCAGAGAGCACTTTGGGAGATAACCCAGAATCCCTCTCTCTCCAGAAGGAGGAGTTAACCTTTGGGAGATCATATATATACAGGAAGCTCTTAGAGCTTGGGAGAGTTTTTCTTGGGAACATTGACTGGGGTCGGAGAGGAGCACTCTGGAAGGAATTTCTCCAGAACATTGACTGGGCTCTCTAGGAGGAAGCCCACGAGCCCTATCTTCGAGGCAAGAAATTCATTGCATCTTCCAACTTGGTGCTGGCTGGAGGCTGAAGAAAGCAGAGGCAGAAGCTAAGGACAAAGCTGCAAGATCTCTTGGAACCAAGCAGAGAGATAGGCCTGAGCTAACCTGACTATATTGAAGGACACAATAAAATATCTGAACTCTTTTATCACCTGGCTGTGTTTTGGAAAAAGAAACACCAACACACATTCAATTCCACAGTCCACTAAGTGTAGACGCCTCTCTTCATTACAAGTTCACTGGACCTGGCATCAATGATCTCATTGTTGGAAACAATCATATTCATCAAAAGCGATTGTCATGTAATATTGACATTACCATGTACAATAATCTGGTTCTTTTAATTTAATTTTATGTCAATTCATGTAACTCTCCCCAGGCCTCTCTGAAATAACCCTGCTGATCATTTCTTATAGAACAATAATATTCCATAACATTCACATTCCATAATTCATTTAGCCATTCTCCAGGTGATGGGCATCTGTTTAGTTTCCAGTTTCTTGCCACTACAAAAAAGGGCTGCCACAAACATTTTTGCACATTTGGGTCCCTTTCCTCCTTTAAGATCTCTTTGGGATACAAGCCCAGTAGAAATATTGCTAGATGAAAGAATACACAGAGTTTGATAACTTTTTGAGCATAGTTCCAAATTGCTCTTCAGAATGGCTGGATCTGTTCACAGTTCCACCTACAATGTATTAGTGTTCTAATTTTCCCATACCCCCTCCCACATTCATCATTCTATTTTCTTGTCATCTTAGCCAGTCTTAGAGGTGTGTAGTGGTGTTTCAGAGTTATTTTAATTTATATTTCTCTGATCAGTAATGATTTAGAATATCTTTTCATATGATTAGAAATGATTTAATTTCTTCATCTGAAAATTGTTTATTTCCTTTGATCATTTATCAGGCTTTAATTCTTAAGTGGGTCAATTCTCTTTATATTTTAGAAGTGAGGCCTTTATCAGAACCCTTAAATGTAAAAATGTTCCCAATTTATTGCTTCCCTTCTGCATTAGGTTTGTTTGTGCAAAAAACTTTTTAACTTAATATAATCAAAATTTTTTATTTGGTGTTCCAGTTCTTTGAATACAAATTCCTTCCTTCTCCACATATCTTGAGAGGTAAACTATTCTATTCTCTTCAAATTTGCTTACAATTTCACTTTTTGTCTAAATCATGAACACATTTCGAGCTTATTGTGATATGTGGTGTTAGATGTGGGTCAATGCCTAATTTTTTTTTCCATACTAGTTTCCAATTTTCCCAAGCAATTTTGTCAAATAATGAGTTCTTATCCCAAAAGCTAGGGTCATGGGGTTTGTCAAATACTAGATTGCTATAGTTATTAACTATTTGGTCCTATTATCCTAACATATTCCAGTGATTGATTACTCTATTTCTTCACCAGTACCAAAATGGTTTTGATGACCACTGCTTTTTAATACAGTTTTAGGTATGGTGCAGGTAGGCCACCTTCATTGTCATTTTTTCCACATTAATCCCGTTGAAATTCTTGACCTTTTGTTCTTCCAGATGAACTTTGTTATTTTTTCAAAGTCTGTAAAATAATTTCTTGAGAGTTTGATTGGTATGGCACTAAAGATTAATTAATTAATTAAATATTCATTCTTTTTTTATTATTTTTAATAGCTTTTTATTTACAAGTTATATGAATGGGTAATTTTACAGCATTGACAATTGCCAAACCTTTTGTTCCCATTTTTCCCCTCCTTCCCCCCACCCCCTCCCCTAGATGGTAGGAAGACCAGTAGATGTTAAATACATTAAAGTATAAATTAGATACACAACAAGTATACATGACCAAACCATTATTTTGCTGTACAAAAAGAATCAGAGTCTGAAATATTGTACAATTAGCCTGTGAAGGAGATCCAAAATTTAGGCAGGCAAAAATATAGGGATTGGGAATTCAATGTAATGGTTCTTAGTCATCTCCCAGAGTTCTTTCACTGGGTGTAGCTGGTTCAGTTCATTACTGCTCCATTGGAAATGATTTGGTTGATCTCATTGCTGAGGATGGCCAGGTCCATCAGAATTGATCATCATATAGTATTGTTGTTGAAGTATATAATGATCTCCTGGCCCTGCTCATTTCACTCAGCATCAGTTCGTGTAAGTCTCTCCAGGCCTTTCTGAAATCATCCTATTGGTCATTTTAAAGATTAATTTATGTAGTATTGTCATTTTATTATATTCACTTGGCCTACCCATGAACACTTGGTATTTTCCCAACAGATTAGTTCTAACTTTGTGTGGAAAGTGTTTTGTAATTGTGTTCATGTAGTTTTTGACTTTCTCTTGGAAGATAGATTCCCTAATATTTTATATTATCAACAATTATTCTGAATGGAATTTCTTTTTGTATCTCTTGCTGCTGGACCCTGTTGTTAATATACAAAAATGCTGTTTTATAGGGACTTATTTTGCAACTTTACTAAAGTTGTGAATTGTTTGTAGTTTTTTCGTGGATTTTCTAGAATTTTCTATTCTCTAAGTATACTATCATATTATCTTCAAAGGGTGATAATTTAGTTTCCTCATAACCTACTCTAATTCCTTTTATTTCCTTGTCTTATTGCCAAAGGCAACATTTCTAATACAATGTTGAAAAATGATGGTGATAGTGGACAACCTTGTTTCTCTCCTGATTTTATTATGAATGGTCCTGGTTTGTCTCCATTACATATGCTTGCTGATGGTTTTAAAGAGACGCTGCTATTTTAAGGAAAAGTGTATTTATTCCTAATCTTTTTAGTGTTTTTAATAAAAATGGGTGTTGGATATTATCAAATGCTTTTTCTGGATCTATTGATATATGATTTTTGTTAATTTGAATGATATAAATAATTATGCTAATAGTTTTCCTAACATTGATCAAGTCCTGCATTCCTGGTATAAATTCTACTTGGTCATAGTGTGTTATTCTGGGCATGACTTTCTGTAATTTCATTGCTAATATTATACTTAAGATTTTTGCATCAATATTCATTAGGGAAATTGGTTATAATTCCCTCTGTTTTCATCCTACATGGTTTAATTTTCAGTACCTTATCTGTGTCATCAAATCAATTCGGTAACACTCCTTTCCCTATTTTTCCAAATAGTTTATATAGTATTGGAATTGTTTTTTAAATGTTTAGCAGAATTCACATGTAAATCCATTTGGTCCTGGAGATTTTTTCTTTGTGAGTTGATTAATAGCTTGTTTTATTTCTTTTTATAAATGGGACTATTTAATTTATTCTCTCTTTTGTTAACCTGGGCAATCTCTATTTTTAAAGATATTCCTCCATTTCATTTAGGTTATCAAATTAGCATATAATTGAGCAAAATAACTCCTAATTGTGTTGCTCTAATTTCCTCTTCATTCGTGGAAATTTCTCCCTTTTCATTTTTGAGACTAACAATTTTCTTTCCTTTTTCTAATCAAATTAACTAAAGCTTTATCTATTTTTTTTCATAAAATCAACTCTTAGTTTTATTAATTTAATAGTTTTCTTATTTTCAATTTCATTGATCTCCCCTTTTATTTTCAGAATTTCAAGTTTTTTTTTTTTAATTTGTTCTTTTTCTAACATTTTTTAGTTGTAAGCCCAATTCTTTGGTCTTCTCTTTCTCTATTTTATGCAAGTATCTAGAGATATAAAATTTCCCCTAATTAACACTTTGGCTGCCTCCCACAGATTTTGATATGCTGTCTTACTTTCATTTTCTTGGATGAAGTTATTGATTGTGTTTATGATTTGTTACACTCATTCTTCAGGATTAGATTATTTAATTTCCAATTAATTTTTGATTTATTTTCTTCTGCCCTTATATTGCATGCAATTTTTATGGCATTATTATCTGAAAAAAATCCATTTACTATTTTGCCTCTCTGCATTTGATTTTGAGGTTTTTATGCCCTAATACATGATCAATTTTTGTATAGGTTCCATGAACTGTTGAAAAAAAAGTAAACTCCTTTCTGCCTCAACTAAATTTTCTCCAAAGATCTATCATACCTAACTTTTCTAACATTTTCTTCACCATATTTATTTTGTGGTTAATTTATCTAGTTCTGAGAGAACAAGGCAGTCTCTATTATCTACTCTACTATTATCATTTTGCTATCTCTTCTTTCATCTCTCTTAACTTTCTTCCTTATCTCTTTTAATTAAATTGGGCTTTTCTTGATCTGAGATCAGGATTGCTACCCCTATTTGTTTTTTTTTTTTTGTTTTTTTTTTATAACCTCACCTGAAGCATAATAGATTCTGCACCAGCTCTTTACCTTCACTCTGTATGTATCTCTGCTTTAAATGTGTTTCTTGTAAACAATGTATTATAGGATTTTGACATTTAATCCAGTCTGTTATCTACTTCCATTTTATGGGAGTGTTTGTCCTATTCACATTCACAGTTAAAATAAATAATTTTGTATTGCTTGCCATATTATTTACCCTAATTATGCTTTTCTCTTTCCTTTCCCTCTTCCCTCCTCCTCAGTATTTTTCTTCTGATCACCACCTCCCTCAAACAGTCCTGCCCCTTTAAGACCCTCTACCCCTTTCTTAAATCTTTCCCCTACTACTTCTGTTTTCCCTTCTATAGCCTTCCCCTTTTCCCCTTTCCCCTCCCACTTCCCTGTAAGGTGAGACAAGTTTCTCTGTGTAACCAAATATGTCTGATAGTCTCTCTTAATGCTCATCCCCCTCCCTTCTTTCCCTCAATTATAATAAGTTTTTGTCTTCTTGTGAGATGTAATTTTCCTTATTTCAGCTCCTTTTTCCTCTTTTTTCCAGTATAATCCCCTTTCTACCTCTAGTTTATTTTTCAAATTATTATCATAATAAAATCAACTTATTCCCACACTCTTTAAGTATACCCATCACAGAAACATAGTTCTCAAGAGTTCTTTCCTCTTTACCTTTTTAAGCTTCTCTTGAGTTCTGTGTTGGTAGATAAATTTTTTTTGTTCAGTCTGGTCTTTTCATCAGAAATAGATGAAATTCAACTACATTATTGAATGTCCATCGTCTTCCCTGAAAGATTATGCTCATTTTAGCTGGATAACTTATTCTTGGCTGTATTCCAAGTTCCTTTGCCTTTTGGAATATCTGATTCCAGGATCTTTGATTCTTTAATGTAGAGTCTAGTAGTTCCTGTGTAATCCTAATTGTGGCTCCTTGGTATTTAAATGGTTTCTTTCTGGCTGCATGCAGAAATTCAGCACTAACAATTGGTTCATAATAAGTATATAATTGAAGTTTGCTGAATTGAATGGAATTGAGAGGTTTGGAAACAAACATAGAAGCAATCCATTATTTGGTTCTTCTGTCAATTTGTTTTTATTTTGTAAAATGCTAAAGTTTGCATATATCTTACATGATTAGTATCTGCCACTTAGTGCATTTCTCATAATTGTTTTTGCCTATTTTATTTATTTATTTGCATCTGCAGCCATCTCCAGTTGTATTGATCTATGTCTTGCCACAAGCCTGTAATGACTATGGAGGAAATAGTGAGGCTTATGAATTCACAAATCACTTAAATCCATTTCATCTGCAACTCAAGATATCACTCTTCTGATGTTACTGGTCTCCTTCTAGAATTTAGGAGAAGCTATTACAAACTCCCTGAGGGTAAGGGTTGGCTTTTCTTTTTGTAGATATATACCCACTACTTAGCATTTTCTAATACATAGTGCCTAACAAATGTTTATTGATTATCATTGACTGTTTTGAATAGCTTTCTTTTGAACTGTTGCCTAAATCTTAGTATACTGAAGCAGTTAAATCTTGAGAATAGTTCAAATGACTAAGAATAAACTAGCTTAGCCTACATGTCAGATATTACTATTACCACTATAATATCCCTCCACAGAAATTTTAATGCATCATAATGACATCAAGCTGTTCGTGGGTATTTGAAGTCTATACTGGAAAAATATAAAGTTTTGGCAAGTATTATGAAATTGAAAAAGATTCCAATATAATGCCAAGAATAAACTAAATCTGTCAATCTACCTAAGTATTTGAATACCTATTAATAAATTCTTTGACCAAGATGATGCCTTAGGTATGTGTATTTTAAATAAAATTTTTACCTTGCTTGTCAAGGACTTTCAATGATACCAGCAATTTTGTTTAGAAAGTTATCAACCAGGGGTTTTGTTTAGTGCAAACATAACTAAGAAATAATGTTTGATGGCCAAAAGTTAATACGAACAGAGAAAATGTTGAGTTTCATATAAATAGATATATAGTTTCTAGTTGTCTTTAAAAGAAAAAAAAAAGAAGCATGAAAATGCAAAGCCCATTTTGATGGAAATAGCTGATTTTACTGTAATTTTTATCCCTTGAGATATTGAAGCTTAGAGTATAAAAGCCAACAATAGCAGAGTACATTTGCTTATGCCGCTAATCATTGATGGTTCCATTAAAGAGAATCCAAAGCTACTCACTTTAGTGGAGACAGGTTTCTATTTTTCTTGCTCAAAGGACAAAGCATATGAATGACAGAAACTGGGATAAAGGTGAATACCTGTCTTCACCAAGAAAGTTTCTAATCCCCAGATGCACTCAGCATTTCAAGTGTGATTTACCCTAAAACACAAAGAGGATAATGAAAAAAAGAAGCAGCTAAACATGTAGCTTCATAGAAGGCTGATAAATGAGTCAGAAAGGAAAGACCCAGCCATGGTTTTCTTTTAGGAAGACTTCATAAGAAGAATATTTTCGGCAGCTTCTAGGATTGCCTTTTCTTTTATATTTGGGAAATAGATTGCACAGTGGCTTCAGGATGGGCTTGAAATTCAAGCTGAAGATTCCTTCTGGATAAACTTTTAAATTTTGATTTCTCTAGTATCCTTTCAGTTCAAAACCCATCCTAACCTTCAAGGAAACAAAAAAATTTAAAAAGTTACAGACCTATTCAAAACTTCTTGGTGTTAAAAAGAAATTATGGAGAAAGACTTCCAGAAGTGTTTTGAGTAAAATCATGTCAGCTTCATCTGCAGATTGGGCCTCTAACCATGCAATTTCTAAATCCAGTCTATTATGGTGTTTCTTACAACTATGATAACACTTCTTCATCCCACTAAATTTTGGGGAGCATGGTCAAGGAACTTTTCTTTACATCATTAATTCTGTGGCTGTGCTCAGTTCTTTGATATTAAAGGAGTAAAAACATCTTTCCCACTTTCTGATGACCATATCTTGCTCTAAGATGTTCTTTGTGAACTCTGTCAGGGCCACAAGTACAATACTAAAGTGATAAAATACTTAATAAACATTTATTAAATGGCTATTATGAGATAAGGAAGTAGAAGATTACTACATGGCTTTTCCCATGAAATCTTCAATTTGATAGCCCAATTATAACACCACAGTATTTTATGGACACCTTCCAAGACATTCTGTAGCTTTGGGTTCTGACTTATTTTTAATTATGTCATATTAAGCTTACCACATTCATCTTATGGTCTACTAACCTTTCCAAAAGCTTCTGGTCCCCTGGAATGAGATAGAGAATAAGTAACCTGATATGCTGATAAAAAAATGCTGTTTGTTGTGCATTCTCTAGACCTATCTTACTCATTCTTTCTTCTTTTAGACTAAATGAGTTGGACAAACTCTGATGAACCATTTTGATACTATGAGAGAATCCTTTGAAAGACTTGGATAATCATTAGTTATACCTAATTTCCTTAATTAAAAAAAGTAAAGCTATATCAATTAGTAAAACTTTATATTCTTCCCCTTCTTCCCTCTACTCCCTGAAAAAGAAAACAAAAACATTTCTATCAAATGCACATAACAAAAGAAATCCTCACACCCATGTCCAAAACCCTGTATCTCATGCTATATCTGTACAATATATACACTAAAAACATTGTGTAAAGACAAACAATTTTGAAAGAACTAAGAATTCACATCAATATAGTGAGCAGCCATCATGAGGATGGATGATGAAGCACGCCACCCACCTCAAGATTGTTTAGCTTTATAAAAAGTTTTAATGTTTAAATTGTTCTAATTCTCCTGATGAGCTGCTCTTCTGTGCTTTTGTTTTTGTTGTTGTTTTTCCATTTAAGTATCATCTTCTGATGGGTTTCTTCCAGTTTTTCTCTTCTTATCATTAGATTTACACCATTTTGGAAGGAGCAGATATTTTCTGTCTTAACTACAGATGGTGGAGGTAAAATCATTCCCTAACCTGTCAGTCACTTAGCAGAAACTTTTTGGCTGTGACTACTTACCTTTCATTTGGGTGGAGCCATTAGAAACTTATATATATATATATATATATATATATATATATATATATATATATATATATGTCAAGGGGTGATATCCAGGGAGGTCAGTTAAGATAAGAAAAGTTGGCACTAATGAACTGGATTGGCAACTTCTTATCCTGAGGCATGTGATATTTGCTCCCTTCTCTGACCCTTATGGACATAATTGCCAACAAAAAATGTTAAGTCTATAATGGAACACTGATGGATGACCTTCACACTCAAACAAGAAAAATTATTTAAAAAAAAAAACAACAAATTGTGAAATACAGTTTGCTTTTGGCACAATTCTCTTCCTCATCCACTTTTTCAGTTCAAAACCTGTAGCATCTAAACTAGGCTCCCAGCCCTTGAACTTATTTGTACTGTATTGCTAACATTAAGGCTCTCCTAATATTCAAGGCTTGCTTCTATTTTTCTCCCTACTATTGTCTTTTAATAGAGGCCTACTAAAACAGTATTCTTTATTCTGAGGGAGCTAATGTTAACAGGAGAGTGATGTCTTGACTTGCAAGTGAATTGGGTTTAAGTCGCGTAGTGAAGAACTGGTATCATCACCCAGGTTGAGCTTGAATCTTTCCTTAAACACTTTCTAATACTGTGATATGTGACAAGTTACTCAACTTTCTCAGACTCAATTTTCCTCAAATATAAAATAGACATAATAATAATATCTATCTCACAAGGTTGTTGTAAGGATCAAAATAAATTGAGATTAAACTATGCAAAATGCTTTATAAACCTTAAAGTTTTTTTGTAAATGTTAGTTATTGTTATTACTTTTTAAATTAAAGTTTTTTATTTACAAAACATATACATGGGTAATTTTCCAACATTAAGCATTGAAAAACTTTCTGTTCCAAATTTTCCCTTCCTTCCCCCCTCACCCTCTCCTGTAGATAGTAGGTAGTCCAATACATGTTAAATGTGTTAAAATATATGTTAAATCCAATATATGTATACATATTTATACAATTATCTTTCTGCACAAGAAAAATCGGATCTAGAAAGAAAAAAAAACACTTGAGAAGGAAAACAAAATGTAAGCAAACATCAACAGAAAGCATGAAAATGCTGTGTTGTGGTCCACATTCAGTTTCCACAGACCTCTCTCTCTGAGTGTATATGGGTTACTTCATCACTGAACAATTGGAACTGGTTTGAATCATCTCATTGTTGAAGAGGGCCACATGCATCAGAAATGATCATCGTATACTCTTGTTGTTGCCATATATAATGATCTCCTGGTTCTGCTCATTTCACTTAGCATTAGTTCATGTAAGTCTCTCCAGGCCTCTCTGAAATCATCCTGTTGGTTGTTCCTTACAGAAAAATAATATTCCATAGCATTCATATACCATAATTTATTCAGCCATTCGCCAACTGATGGGGATCTATTCAGTTTCCAGTTTCTAGCTACTACAAAAAGGGCTGCCACAAATATTTCTGTGACTCCTGGTTGTGCCGGGAGATTCACCCACTCTATCACACTGTCTCCTTGATGAAGGACTGCTGTGGGTGCCTCTTGTGTGGCAAAAACTGATATTTCCAAAGGTTTTTGAGTGACTCTTTCAACCACATTGGATAAAGCCAGTTCAACTTTTCTCAAAGTCTCTTGAGCTTCTTTTGTAAGCTGGTGTGGTGAATTGAAAGCACTGTCTCCCCTTAAAATGTTATACAATGGTTGAACTGATAGGTAGTCAAGCCTAAGACTGGTCGCATCCATTGGATATCTCCTATCAATTTCTGAAAATCATTCAATGTGTTTAGCTTCTCTGTTCTTAAGGATAGTTTTAACTATAAATTTAAGATGAGTAAGTCCTGGGAGTTATCTTGGAGGGAAGGTTCTAGCAGTACTGGGGACCTAGCACTCAAGGGGTCTCTGCAGGATGGGGGGGGTTCATACTTGCACTGCTTGAGGGCTATGTCTCCTGATTAACAGACTAAGGAGATTTTAGGATCAGGAATACAGAATGGAAAATTCTGCCATAGCTAAGAGATGGGGAAAGAAATAGAGCAAGGATGGAGCCTGAGGGTCCATTTCTTTCCTTGACCCCAGCACCTGGTGGAAGCATTCTCCTACCACCATAGCACAGCCCCACGTTTGGCGCCTGATATGATTACCACGTATTTTAAAATCAGCCGAGTCAGGAATTCAGGTTAAGGGAAAATTTTAATCTTTATTCTCAGTAGAGGTGAAGGGGGATCAGAGATGAAGGGGGGAATCACATAATTTGTACAGCTGCAACAGGAAACCAGCCAGACAAGAAGCCAGCCAGCCATCTCTCTCTGCTCCTTTCTCCACCCCTTTCCTTCACCTACCAAAATGTCATTTCCTATACACACATCAGGATTTGCACAAAGAGTGGGAGGGGGCCATTCTTTCTCCAAGCATATATACTAAATAGAGTATGGTCCAATTACTATTTAGCCTCACGTGCTTGCAACCTCAGTGCATCATCTTGAGCTTCAGCCTTTTACACATTTTGGCATGTGGGTCCCTTGCCCTCCTTTAAGATCTCTTTGGGATATAAGCCCAGTAATAAAACTGCTGGGTCAAAGGGTGTGCACAGTTTGATAACTTTTTGAGCATAGTTTCAAATTGCATTCCAGAATGGTTGGATCCATTCACAGTTCCACCAACAATGTATGAGTGTCGCAGTTTTCCCACAACCCTTCCAATATTTGTCATCTTTGCTTGTCATCTTAACCAATCTGAGAGGTGTGTAGTGGTATCTCAGAGTTGTCTTAATTTGCATTTCTCTGATCAATAGTGATTTGGAACACCTTTTTATATGATTAGAAATAGTTTTCATTTCTTTAACTGAAAATTGTCTGTTCATATCCTTTGACCATTATCAATTGGAGAATGACTTGAATTCTTAAAAATTTGAGTCAATTCTCTATATACTTTAGAAATGAGGTTTTGGAAATATAGAAATATTCTCAAGAGTTCTTTCTTTTTTACCTTTTTATGCTTTTCTTGAGTTCTGTGTTTGGAAATAATTTATTTTTTTATTCAATTCTGGTCTTTTCATCAGAAATAGATGAAATTCACCTATGTTATTGAATGTCCATCATCTTCCCTGAAAGATAATGCTCATTTTATCTGAATAGCTTATTCTTGGCTGTAATTCCAGTTCCTTTGCTTTTCAGAATATCAGATTCAGAATATTTGTTCCTTGAAGGTGGAAGGTGCTAGGTGCTGGGTAACTTTAATTGTGGCTCCTTGGTATTTAAATTATTTCTTTCTGGCTGCTTGCAGTACCTTTTCCTTGTTATGATGGTTCTGAAATTTAGCAATAATATTCCTTGGGGATTTAATTTTGGGGTTTCTTTCAGAGGGTGATTAGTGGATTCTTTCAATGATTATTTTTATCTTCTGATTATACAATATCAAATTATATAATTATACAATTTTATGATTTTCTGTATGATAATGTCTAGGTTCTTTTTTTTTTTTTTTCATCTTGGCTTTCAGGAAGCCCAATAATCATTAGATTGTCTTTTTAGATCTATTTTCCAAGTCAATTGTTCCTAGGATATGTTTCATATTTTCTTCTATTTTTTCATTCTTTTGTTTTTGCTTGACTGATTCTTGAAGTCTTATTGCATTCTTTATTTCCCTTTGTTCAGTTCTAATTTTTATTGTATTATTTTCTTCAGTTACCTTTTTTAGCTCCTTTTGCAACTGGTCAATTAATTTTTTTTTTGTTCATTGTATTCTTTTTCCATCTCCTCCTCCAATGATCTCATTTCATTTCCCCATTTTCCTTCTAGCTGTCTTTTAAGATCTTTTAAGTCTTGTGAAATGGGAATCAGCTCACATTTCTCTTTAGAGTTTCTTCTGAATTGCTTTGCCTTTAGGAACCTCAGAATTTGAGGTCAGTTGTTCTCTCTCTCCATAAAAGCTCTCTATGTTTAAAGATCTTTTTATTTTTATTTTTATTCATTTTTTTAAATGCTTGAGGTCTGTTCAATGCAAAGGAGCAGCAGCTGCTTTAATTTGCCCTGGAGCAGTTCTGCTGATTGATTTCCAATGCTGGGTAATGGCCTCTAGGTCTCTCTTTCTTCTGGTGCTCAATGGTTTACATTTTGTCTTTTATAAAAGGCAAATATACTAAACCACTTGTTTGCAACCAGGAGAGAGTGGCCTAAGAGGCTCACCAAAGATTCTCAGATGCGTGGACGCTACAACACTCTGACTTCTGCCTCAGTTTTCTGCCCTGGTCTCCCTATGCTATGATCTGGGTTTGGCGACTGTCCCCCTGCCCAATTGAAACACATCAGCTCTGAAGTTTTTCCAAGATATCTTCTCTGGGAATGTGTTGTAATCCAAATATCTGTGGATTCTTTGACTTCAAAACCAGTTTAGAGGCTTAGTCTGCTGTTGGTTTGAGAGAAGGTTAGAGGAGTTGTGTCTGCTCTCTGCCATCTTGGTTCCACCCCAGAAGTCCCCTTGTTACTACTTATTTAAGAAATACCTTAAGGTATTAAGGGTAATAACCCTTGTACAACACCTACCTCCATTCTCTTGATGTTACCATTGGTATATGAGACATAAGGTGGTTTATTTTGTGGAGGAAGAATTGTACTCAGATTTTCCAAGTATTTGTGGTGATACTGGGTGTGCAAGATTAAGACCTTAACATGGTAAGCTGTTGAAAAAGATATTTTGACAAAACAAGGCTTATTGGTACATCCTAAATTTATTCATTGAAAAGGAAAAAAAAAAAAACATTTCGAGCGTCTAACATGGATAATCACTATGTATTAGGCAGAAGTGACTGTTATTATCTATGAAAAATAATGAAGGGATATTCTAGAATTCTAAAATTATTTTTAATCCATCTTGATTTTTAAAATAAATTTATCTTACAGAACTATTGATTTATTTTTAATTTTAATTTATTTATTTATTTTATTTTCAAAATGTATGCATAGGTAATTTTCAACATTTACCCTTGCAAAACCCTGTTGTACTACTATTTTAAAAATCAAAGATTGGAGATTATAAACCTAGAAAGAATAGAAATATTGACCAAGATCTATTGTAATCAGTAACAAATGTGATCCTGGCTAGTTTAATTTAAAGAATATGACACTATGATGTCAGGAAGATAAGAGCCAGAAAGTCAGACTAATTTGGTTTTAAAGATTAAATCATCACCAAAATTCAGCTATTGCTTTGTGAGGTGATAATGTGCAGTACTATAGTTTTATGGAAATTGTTTTAATTCTTAGAATCTCTAAAATATTAGGATTAAGGGGACACTTTGAAATCACCTAGTACAACCTCCTCATTTTTTAGATAAGGAAACTGAGGCACTGAAAAGTAGAGAGCCTTGCCCAGAGACACACAATGAGTTGGTGGTAGAGTTTTGACTGGCTTATATTTTTCAATCTTCCATTCTTTGGAACAATTTGATACAAAACTAAATATGTATAATACATGTTTTCTCAACTATAGAAGGCTTTTACACTTGATTCAGTGTAGGGTGTTTGACCTAATAAAAATTATGAATATATAGATCCCTTCATCATCTAACAAATTTTCCACTAATAAGGCCATGATGGAAACATCCAGGTAGCAGAATACATAGAGCCTTGGATAACTATAACTCATCTTCTTGAGCTCATATCTTACTAGCTGTGTGACCCTGGGCAAGTCACTGCATCCTGTGTATCTCAGTTTCCTTATCTGTAAAAGGAGCTGTAGAAGAAAATAGAAAATCTCTGCAGAATCTCTGCTAAGAAAATCCCAAATGGATCATGAAGTGTTAGACGTGACTAAAATGATTGAACAACAGCAAGATCAATCTAGAAACAAATCAACTGGTAAAAAATAATTGGCTCAGAACAGCAATCCTCCAACATATTGAGCAATAGAATTACTTCTAACTTCTAATTTCATTATGATATACTAAGGAATATCATCTTCCATGGATACCTATATGAGTGGAGAAAGAAGGAAGCAACACATTAGAAAACTCATGTTCCAGGGACAACAGGAAAGATTGTAGTATGGCTAAAATACTTATCAGAGCTCTCTCTCCAAGTAACCAGTTGTGTTTCCCAGTTTTAAGTTTTGTGGATTCCTTGCTATTATTTGGAAACCTGCCTTTGATGCTGTATTTCTCCATAAATATTTTCATTTGAAGTTCTGTCTACTGTTGCTGCAGCTTTTTTTTTTTTTTTATTAATCTTCTACTACTCTTTGCTAAAGGTGTTATTTCCTGCCATAGATACTTCTTCCTCCTTCAGAGGCTATTACTAACACTTTGTGATGTCATCCTAGGCACATATGTTTTTGCACTAATTAACAAATTTTATTCTTTTATTAGTCAAACCTGAAGAATACTTGGCTAATAAATCCAAAGGTCACTCCCTGAAGGAGTTTGCAATCTAATGGATGTTTAGAAAAAAAAAAGACAATAACAACTTAAGAACATTATTTAGGAAGAGCCTTTTCTGCCTTTTGATTTTAAGTGAATTTGGTTCCTCTTGCTGGGAATATCATAGTAAAGATAAGGCACTTGGTTGCTAAGAATGGAGAGAACAAATCAGGTCATTCTATCAGGGGAAAAATCCATGAAGGTTGTTTTTACCTAGGGCTATGTTACTGATCCATGGGTACAATGGCTGCTATTCAAAAAAAAGCTATAAAAAACTTGTTTTATTGAATAGATGTTTGTAACAGAGATAGAGCTATAGCTAAAGACCTCGACTGAAGGCAAAATGTAAAAACACAAGAAGCTTCTCAGTTCTGGCTCCATTGTGCCATGCCCAATGGAGAGAAGGCTGTGTGCCAAACAGAGAAATGTCTTATACATCAATGCCCAGTAAAACTTATATGGCTACAAAAGCAAATATTCAAATAAACATACTTGGACATTTTGTTGCTTGTTTGAATTTTGTTTTCTTTCCTTTTTGATTTGATTTTTTTGTGCAGCATAATTGTGGAAATACATAAGTATATGTATATATGTGTGTGTGTGTGTATGTGAATTACACATATTTAACATATATTGAATTACTTGCTTTCTGGGGGAGGGTGTTCTAGGAAGAGAGAGACAAAAGGAGACATACTGCCTCCCTGGAAGTATTTGCATATAGATTGGAAAGTAATAATAAGGTTCAGCAAGAGCAACACTATGACATCACCAAAAAGTAACAATGGCCCGGCAAACTACAAAGACATTTTTGTCCTCTTTCTAATCATACACTTGTGCTCTGGACACATATATTTCATGTGTTTTCTTTTTTTTTTTTTTTTTGTATATCCCCTTTCAGCTACTTATACATACACATGTACACATATATACATATGTATATATGTATATGCATTCATACAACATGCAAGTAATTATGTACAAACCGGCCATATATAAGTTATATGAGAAATAATAGTGAAGCCCCTAGTATTAAGGATAGAACAAGAAAAGTTTCTTGCAGGAGTGACTTTGAAGTTAGGGGATAGAAATGAAGAAGGCAAGTAGAAATTAGTTCTAGGCAGGGGGAACAGTTGGGTAATATTGAAAATTTCCAAAGTTGGGAGATAATTATCCTGTACAAAGGATAACAAATATGACATTGTCGCTGGATAATTAAGTATGTGACGGTGACAAAAGTATATGCAAACTATAAGAAGATGCCACGTTATAAAGGTTTTGGAAGTCAAAAGATTTTATGTTTAGTATTGGGAGATGATAGAAAGCCATCAGAGTATTTTGGAGAAGACGGTGACATGGTCAGGAAGGCATTTTAGGAAGATCCAGTCATTGACAGCTGAGTGGAGAGGACATGGACTTGAGGCAGAGAGACCACTTAGAAGACTATTATAATAGGTTAGGCATGAAGTGGTAAGGTCTCTTGCTGAGTGATGGCAGTGTCAGAGGAGAGAAAGAAGTCTATGGGAAAGATGTTATAAAGACAGAAATAATATTGACAACTGATTTCATATAAAGGGCAAGGATGATAGAGGAATTAAGGATGACATCTATTTGTGAATCTGGAGGACTGGGAGGATAGTGGTACTTTTAAAAATAATAATGAGGAACTGTGTAGCTCTGAAGATGTGGGAAGTTGTGGCTGAATAAGTAGATTTGAGAATCATCGGTGATTTTATGGAAGTTAATGAGATTCTCAAATAAAATCGTATAATAGAAGGGGAAAAAGAAAAGTGTCTAGAATAGAGTTCTGGGGTACATAAATAATAGGTGGAACCAAAATGATTTTTCAGCAAAGGAAAATTAGAAGAAAAAAGTAAGGTAAGCAGAGACCTAGGAGAGAGGTGAAGATTAAGAAAAAAGGCATTAAATTTTGCAACCAAGAGATCATTTCCATTTTGAAGAGATTTTCAGTTGAATGATTCAGCAAGAAGTCAGATTGCAAAGAGTTAAGAAGATAATAGGAAAAAAAAGAAGGGAGAAGAAAGCTTCTATTATAAACGACACTTTCAATGAGTATAATTACAAAAGGAAGAAGAGAGAGGGAATAAAAGCATGAATGGATGGGTCAAATAAGATATTTTTTTTGAGAATGGAGGAGATATAGGTATGTTTGTAGCAGCAGGGAAGCATGTAACAGAACTGGAAAAATTAAAGATAAGTGAGATAGTGGGAACAATACAGGAGGCAATCTGATGGAGAAGACAGGGTGGGATATGGTTACTTATAATTGTAAAAGAGTTTACTTTACCAAGGATAGGAACCATCTCTTCATTTGAAATCAGACTGAAGGAGAAAGGCAAAAGTCATCTGAGTGATGAGAGATAGGGAGGGGAGAACTGGAAGCTCTTGGAAAATGGCCTCATATTTTTCAATGAAATATGAGGCTAAATCTCAAATGAAAGGTTTTGCAAGGAAGAGCTATGGGGGTATTGAGAAGGAGAGAAAAAAGTTTTGGAAATCTACTGGAGTGTGGGATAGTAATTTAAGAAAGTATGAAAGGATTCCTTGTTGCAGTTAGTGCCCAATGGAGATTACATGATATTTAACAGTTTTTGTACAAACAAAATTAATGCAGACATAATTAAAAGGGAAGCAATAAACTGGGGGAAATTTTTTATATCCAGGTGTTTTAATAAAAGCCTCATTTCTAAAACATATAGAGTACTGATTCAAGCTTATAAGAATACAAACAATTCTCTATTTGATAAATGATCAAAGGATATGAACACACAATATTCAGAAATGAAAACCATTTCTAGTCATATGAAAAAAAATTGTCCTAAATCACTGTTGATTAGAGAAATGCAAATTAAGACTACTCTGAGGTATCAGTTCATATCTCTCAGATTGGCTAAGATTACAGGAAAAAATAATGATGAATGCTACAGGGAATGTGGGAAAACTAAGACACTAATACATTATTGGTGGAGTTGAGAAATGATCCAACCATTCTGGAGAGCAATATGGAACTATTACCCAAAGGACTATCAAATTGCATACCCTTTGATCTAGCAATATCTCTATTGCGCTTGTATCACATAGACATAATAAAAAAGAAAAATAATTCACATGTGCAAAAAATACTTGTAGCAATCTTTTAGTAAGGACAAGGAACTGAGTGGATGCCCATCAGTTGGAGAATGGCTGAATAAGTTATGGTATATGAATGTTATGGAATATTATTGTTCTATAAGAAACAATCAGCAGGGTGATTTCAATCTCTGGAGAGACTTATATGAACTGATGCTAAGTGAACTGAGAAAAAAACAAGAGAACATTTTCCATAGAATCAACAAGATTATATCATGGTCAATTATGATGGATATGACTCTTTTCAACAGCAAAGTGATTGAGGCCAGTTCCAATGGTCTTGTGATGAAGAGAGCCATCTACATCAAGAGAGAAGATTGTGGGGACTGAGTTTGAATCACAGCATAGTATTTTAACATTTTTTTATTGTTTGTTTGCATTTTGTTTTTTTTTTTTCTTTTTGATTTGATTTTTCTTGTGCAGCATGGTAATTGTAGAAATATGTATAGAAGCCAAAATGTTTGTAGCAGCCCTGTTTGTAGTGGCTAGAAGCTGGAAAATGAATGGATGCCCATCAATTGGAGAATGATTGGGTAAATTGTGGTATATGAATGTTATGGAATATTATTGTTCTATAAGAAATGACCAGCAAGATGAATACAGAGAAGCTTAGAGAGAATTACTTGAACTGATGCTAAGTGAAATGAGCAGAACCAGGAGATCACTATATACCTCAACAACGATACTGTATGAGGATGTATTCTGATGGAAGAGGATTTCTTCAACAAAGAGATCTGACTCAGTTTCAATTGATCAATGATGGACAGAAGCAGCTACACCCAAAGAAAAAAAAACACTGGGAAATGAATGTAAACTGCATTTTTGTTTTTCTTCCCAGGTTATTTCTACCTTCTGAATCCAATTCTCCCTGTGCAACAAGAAAACTGTTTGAATCTGCACACATGCATTGTATCTAGGATATACTAGGACATATTCAAAATATACAGGACTGCTTGCCATCTAGGGGAGGGGATGGAGGGTGGGAGGGAAAAATCTGTCAATAAAAAGTTACTATAATAAAAAAAAGAAAACAAAAAAAAGAAATATGTATAGAAGAATTGCACATTTAACATGTATTGCTTTCTAGGGGAAGGAATTGGAGAAAGAGAGGGACAAAAATTTTGGAACACAAGGTTTTGCAAAGGTGAATTTTTAAAATTATCTGTGCATATCTTTTGAAAATAAAAAGCTTTTAAAAAAGAGAGATTATGTAAATACATGTGATACATAGGATGGTTTTGCGTTTTTCTTCTATTTCTGTTGTTATGAATCAATACAAACAGTAAATGATGAAGGTAATATAAAACTAAATACAAGATAACCAATAGGATATTGGGGAGGAATAGATTTGTGGGAGAAAGTTTATTTTACTATGCCATTTCATCAAATGCCTTTAAATTGTTTCCTCTGGTTGATTTTTAAAGGAAAACATTTTAGTTGGTGCTTTTAAACTCTCAACAAATGAGAATTAATGAAGGGGGAACCACAATTGTCATCTCTGGGGAACTTGCCTTGTGAGTTGCAGTGTGCACAGGTAAAAATGCACCAGTAAAGAATACGAGAATATGAGAATATGAATATGAGGAGGAGGACCACTTTTCCTGGTTTTTTTACTATTCAAGACAAATTAAAGGTTTTTCTATTTGTTTCTATTTCTAATTGCTGATTTGTTTATGAGAAGCATTTTGATTATTCCCAGATAAGTCAGTAATAAATTTGGGAGGAATCATCCACTGCTTCCAGTGGAGTAAGCTGAAGTTCTCTCATTTTTTTGAAAAAATGATTTCTGGGAACAAGAGCTGGAATGGATAAACTGTGGCAGAGTTTCTGTGGCACCGAGGTGTGATTAAAAGGAAGTACAAATAGTCAGGGGTACTTGATGCCTTATTTTGTCTAAAGACAGGACATTTTCTTTGACCTGAAAGTTTTGGATCTTCATTCTTAATTGTATAAAGGCTTGCAGAACATTTTAATTGTAATAACCAGATTATCACGGTAATCTTTTGAATTAGGTTCTAGGCTTCAGGCTTTTGGCCAGCTTCTAGAACAATAGTTTTGTGTAATGGAGCTTAATGGAATTTTCCTTTGATTTTATTGATCATTGCTGCAGATTGTGCCCTTTAATTCTTTACTGGGGCATTTTTTTTGTTATAAGTATACACTTATAACATATTTCCATATGAATCATGCAGGGAAGAAAATGTAAAAGGGACAAACTGAGAAAAAAAGTGAAAATAGTATGCATTGTCTGCATTCAGTTTCCATAGTTCTCTAAATGTGAATGACATTTTCCATCCAAAGTTGACTAGAATTGCCTTGGATCACTGAATTGCTAAGTACAGAGCTTTCATAGTTGATTATCACACAATCTTGCTCTTCCTGCGCACAAAGTTTTCTTGATGTTGTTTGCTTCATTCAGCACCAGTTCATATATTACCAGGCTTTTATGAAATGAGCCTGTTCATTTCTTATAGAATAGTATTCTATAATATTTATATACCATAATTTATTCAGCTATTTTCCAAATGATGGGCACATACTCATTTTCCAATTCTTTTCCACCACAAAAAGAGCTGCTACTAACATTTTTGTACATGTGAGTCTTTTCCTTCTTTTATGGTTTCTTTGGGATATAGACCAAGTAGCACCATTCCTGCATTAAAAGACATGCACAATTGTATAGCCCTTTGGGTATAGTTCCAAATTGTTCTCCAGAATGATAGTGTCTCACTTTTCCCACATCCCCTCCAATATTTAGCATTATCTTTTCCTGTCAATCATCATGATAAATATGAAGTGGTATCTAAGAGTTGTCTTAATTTACATTTCTCTAATCAATAATTTATAGCATTTTTCATATGACTTTAGATGGCTTTATTTTCATCACAAAATTCATAAGCTTTGACCATTTATCATTTGGGAAATGATATATTTGATTGAGTTCTCCATTATCTTTTTAAAATGAGGTCTTTATTGTCAGTAAAAAATTGTTTCCCAGCAAACCCTTTATTCATAATTATCTTTTATTCATGTCCTCATTTTTAGATCTTGTAAAATTTCTTTCTTTTCTAAAGATCTGACAGGTAAGCTATGCCTTGCTATTCTAATTTGTTAATAGTGTTACCCTTTGTGTCTAAATCCTATACCCATTTTGCCTTTATCTTGCTATTTCTTCTTTACTATTTTCTGGTGTTTCAAATAATTTTGTAATAAGGTTCTTATCCCAGAAGGTGGAGATTTTGGGTTTATCAAATATTAGATTACAAAAGTCTTGTATACCTCATCTATTCCACTGATTCAGCACTCTATTTTTTAGCCAGTACTAAGGAGTTTTGATGATTGATGCTTTATATTACACTTTTAGGTCTGGTATAGCCAAGCCCCTATCCTTTTCATCTTTTATTCCCTTGATATTCCTGACCTTTTCTTTATCCAGGTGAAACATTTTTTTAACTCTAGCTCCTCAAAATAATGTGACAGTTTGGTTGGTATGGCACTGTGTAAGTAGATTAATTTAGTTAAAATTGTAATTTTTATTAGCTTAACCTACCCATGAGCATTTGTTTTTTCCAGTTTAGATCTGACTTGTGTGAAAAAATGTTTTGTAATTGTGTTCATATAATTCTTGTGTTTGTCTTGATAGTTTTATTTACCCCAAAATGTTTTATAATGTCTATTATTTTAAATGGAATTCCTCTATCTCTTGATTCTGAAATTTTTGGTAACAAATGATTTGTGGAGGTTTAATTTACATCTAGGATTCTGTAAATATACAATTATCTCTGCAAAGAGTGATCATTTTTGTTTCCTCATTGCCTACTATAATTTATTCAATTTCCTTTCTCGTTGCTAAAGCTAACATTTCTAGTAAAAGATTAAATAACAGTGGTGATAATGGACAGTCTTTCACTTCTGATCTTAAGAATGTTTCTAACTTATCCCCATTATATATGTTTGTTCATTGTTTTAGATAGATGCTTATCATTTTAAGGAAACTTTCATTTATTCCTATACTTGTGGTGGTGCATTTTGTCAAAGCTTTTCCCACATTTATTGAGATAATAATATGACTGGTGTTAGTTTTCCAATTGATGTGCCGATAGTTTTTATGAAATTGAAACAGTTCCACATTTCTAAAACATATCCCACATGGTTAGTCTTCAATCTCTTTGCAAATTATTTTTTTTGTGACAATATTCCTTAAGGAGACTTTCTGTTTGGGCTCTTTTTGGTTTAGGAATTGACATCATATTTGGTGATAAAAAATTGGCAAAATTCTTTCCAATTTTTCCAAATAGTTAATATAGCACTGGAATCAATTGTTTAAGTGTTTGATAGATTTCTCTAAATCCATCTGGGCCTGGAGATTTTTTCTTAAGAGTCCACTGATAGTTCATGGAACCTATTCAAAAATTGACCATATATTAGGACATAAAGACCTCAAAATTAAATGCAAGAAAGCAGAAATAGTAAATGCTTTCTTTTCAGATCATGATGCAATAAAAACTACATTCAACAAAAAGTTAGGGGGAAATAGACCAAAAAGTAATTGGAAACTAAACTATCTCATCTTAAAGAATGATTGGGTGAAGCAGCAAATTATAGATACAATTAATAATTTCACTCAAGATAATGACAATGATGAGACATCATACCAAAATTTGTGGGATGCAGCCAAAGCTGTAATAAGAGGGAATTTTATATCCTTAGAGGCTTACTTGAATAAAACAGAGAAAGAAAAGATTAATGAATTGGGCTTGCAACTAAAAAATCTAAAAAAAAAAGACCAAATTAAAAAACCCCTATCAAACACTAAATTGGAAATTCTAAAATTAAAAGGAGAAATTAAAAATATTGAAAGTAAAAAAACTATTGAACTAATTAATAAAACTAAGAGTTGGTTCTATGAAAAAGCCAATAAAATAGATAAGCCTTGTGTAAATCTGATTAGAAAAGGAGGGAGGAAAATGAAATTAGTAGTCTTAAAAATGAAAAGGGAGAACTTTCCACCAATGAAGAGGAAATTAGAGAAATAATAAGGAGTTATTTTGCTCAACTTTATGCCAATAAATTTGATAACCTAAGTGAAATGGATGACTACCTCCAAAAATATAGACTTCCCAGATTAACAGAGGAGGAAGCAAATTGCTTGAATAGTCCCATTTCAGAAAAAAAAAAAATACAACAGGCAATTAAACAACTCCCTAAGAAAAAATCCCCAGGACCAGATGGATTTACATGTGAATTTTACCAAACATTTAAAGAACAATTGGCCCCAATGCTATATAAATTATTTGATAAAATAGGGAATGAAGGAGTCCTACCAAATTCCTTCTATGACACAGACATGGTACTGATACCTATACCAGGTAGGGTGAAAACAGAGAAAGAAAATTATAGACCAATCTCCCTAATGAATATTGATGCTAAAATCTTAAATAAGATATTAGCAAAAAGACTACAGAAAATCATCTCCAAGATAATACACTATGATCAAGTAGGATTTATACCAGGAATGCAGGGCTGGTTCAATATTAGGAAAACTATCAATATAATTGGCCATGTTAATAACCAAATTAACAAAAACCATATGATCATCTCAATAGATGCAGAAAAAGCATTTGATAAAATCCAACATGCATTCCTATTAAAAACACTTGAGAGTATAGGAATAAATGGACTTTTCCTTAAAATAATCAGCAGCATCTATTTAAAACCATCAGTAAGCATCATATGTAATGGAGACAAACTGCAACCATTCCCAATAAGATCTGGAGTGAAACAAGGTTGCCAACTATCACCGTTACTATTTAATATTGTATTAGAAACGCTAGCTTTAGCAATAAAAGCTGAGAAAGAGATTAAAGGAATAAGAATAGGCAATGAGGAAACCAAATTATCACTCTTTGCTGATGACATGATGGTATACTTAGAGAACCCCAGAGATTCTACTAAAAAGTTATTAGAAATAATCCACAACTTTAGCAAAGTTGCTGGTTATAAAATAAACCCACATAAGTCATCAGCATTCTTATACATCACTAACAAAATTCAACAGTCAGAGTTACAAAGAGAAATTCCATTTAAAGTAACTACTGATAATATAAAATATTTAGGAATCTATCTGCCAAGGGAAAATCAGAAACTTTATGAGCAAAATTGCAGACCACTTTTCACAAAAATTAAGTCTGATCTAACCAATTGGAAAAATATTAAATGCTCTTGGATAGGGCGAGCAAATATAATAAAGATGACAATATTACCTAAACTAATCTATTTATTTAGCGCTATACCAATCAGACTCCCAAAAAACTATTTTAATGACCTAGAAAAAATAACAACAATGTTCATATGGAAAAACAAAAGGTCAAGAATTTCAAGGGAATTAATGAAAAAAAAAAAAAAAAAAAAACAAATGAAGGTGGCTTAGCTGTACCAGATCTAAAATTATATTATAGAGCAGCAGTTACCAAAACTGTTTGGTATTGGCTAAGGAATAGATTAGTTGATCAGTGGAATAGGTTAGGTTCAAGGGATAAAACAGTCAACAAATATAGCAACCTAGTCTTTGACAAACCCAAAGATCCCAGCTTTTGGGATAAGAACTTACTGTTTGATAAAAATTGCTGGGAAAATTGGAAACTAATATGGCAGAAACTAGGCATTGATCCATACTTAACGCCGTACACCAAGATAAGGTCAAAATGGGTTCATGACTTAGGCATAAAGAATGAAATTATTAATAAATTAGAGGAACACAGGATAGTTACCTCTCAGACCTGTGGAAGGGGAAGGTCTTTATGACCAAAGCAGAACTAGAGATCATTACTGATCACAAAATAGAAAATTTCGATTATACCAAACTGAAAAGTTTTTGTACAAACAAAACTAATGCAGACAAGATTAGAAGGGAAGCAATAAACTGGGAAAATATTTTTACAGTCAAAGGTTCTGATAAAGGCCTCATTTCCAAAATATATAGAGAATTAACTCTAATTTATAAAAAATCAAGCCATTCTCCAATTGAAAAATGGTCAAAGGATATGAACAGACAATTCTTAGATGAAGAAATTGAAACTATTTCTAGTCATATGAAATGATGCTCCAAGTCATTATTAATCAGAGAAATGCAAATTAAGACAACTCTAAGATACCACTACACACCTGTCAGATTGGCTAAGATGACAGGAAAAAATAATGATGATTGTTGGAGGGATGCGGGAAACTGGGACATTGATGCATTGTTGGTGGAGTTGTGAACGAATCCAACCATTTTGGAGAGTAGTTTGGAACTATGCTCAAAAAGTTATCAAACTGTGCATACCCTTTGATCGAGCAGTGTTACTACTGGGATTATATCCCAAAGAGATTATAAAGAAGGGAAAGGGACTGGTATGTGCACGAATTTTTGTGGCAGCCCTTTTTGTAGTGGCTAAAAACTGGAAACTGAATGGATGTCCATCGGTTGGAGAATGGCTGAATAAATTGTGGTATATGAATATTATGGAATATTACTGTTCTGTAAGAAATGACCAACAGGATAATTTCAGAAAGGCCTGGAGAGACTTACACGAACTGATGCTGAGTGAAATGAGCAGGACCAGGAGATCATTATATACTTCAACAACAATACTATATGATGACCAGTTCTGATGGACCAGGCCATCCTCAGCAACGAGATCAACCAAATCATTTCCAATGGAGCAGTAATGAACTGAACCAGCTATGCCCAGAAAAAGAACTCTGGGAGATGACTAAAAACCATTACACTGAATTCCCAATCCCTATATTTATGCACACCTGCATTTTTTATTTCCTTCACAAGCTAATTGTACAATATTTCAGAGTCTGATTCTTTTTGTACAGCAAAATAACGTTTTGGTCATGTATACTTATTGTGTATCTAATTTATATTTTAATATATTTAATATCTACTGGTCATCCTGCCATCTAGGGGAGGGCGTGGGGGAGTAAGAGGTAAAAAATTGGAACGAGAGGTTTGGCAATTGTTAATGCTGTAAAGTTACCCATGCATATATCCTGTAAATAAAAGGTATTAACTAAAAAAAAAAAAAAAAAAAAAAAAAAAGAGTCCACTGATAGCTTGTTCAATTACTTTTTCTAGAATTGGTTTAAGTTATTTCCTCTTCTTTCAATTAGGGCAATTTATATTATAGGGGCATTTTTCAAGGGAACAGGACTCTACTAAGATTTTTCCTGTCATCTGCTTTGGTGGGAATATCCAATGTGTCCTCAAATAATGCACTACCACAATGTATATATAGCTTTTTAGAAATGGGAAGATAGATAAATTAGATATTAGAGTTTGTTATCAACATATTTTGTGTGACATTTATCAGAATTTTCTTTCACCTACTGACTTTATCTTGCAGAATTTATTCACTCTTTTGAGTAATATTCTTTTTTAAATCAATTAAAGCCTTTTCTTTTTCAAACATATGTGTGGACAATTTTTCAACATTAGCCCTTTTGTAAAACTTTGTGTTGCAATTTCCCCTCCCTTCCCCAAAACCCTAACCTAAATGGCGAGTAGTTCAATATATGTTAAACATGGTATAAATATATGTTAAATCTAATTTATGCATATATATTTATATAATTATTGTGCTACAGAAGAAAAATCAAATCAAACTAGCTAAAAAAAAAGCAAAATAAATGCGAGGAACAAAAAAAGAGTGGAAATGCTACATTGTAAACCACATTCAGTTCCTACAGTCTTCTCTCTGGGTGTAGATGGTTCTATTCATCACTAAACAACTGGAACTGGTTTGAATCATCTCGTTGAAGAAAGCCATGTCCATCAGAATTGATCATCATATAGTCTTCTTGTTGCTGTGTATAATAATCTATTGGTTCTGTTCATTTCACTTAGCATCAGTTCATCTAGTTCTCTCCAGGCATCTCTGAAATCATCCTGCTAGTTGTTTCTTACAGAACAATAATATTCCATAATGCTCATATACCACAATTTATTCAGCCACTCTCCAAATGATGAGTATCCATTTAATTTCCAATTTCTTGCCACTACAAAAAGCACTGCCACAAACATTTTTGCACAGTGGGATCCTTTCCCTCCTTTAATATCTCTTTGGGATATAAGCCCAGTAGAAACACCGTTGGATCAAAGGGTAAGCACAGTTTGACAACTTTTTGAACATAGTTCCAAATTGCTCTCCAAAATGGTTGGATCCATCCACAGTTCCACCAACAATGTATGAGTGTCCCAGTTTTCCCAAATCCCTTCCAACATTTGTCATTATCTTTTCCTGTCATATTAGCCAATCTGAGAGGTGTGTAGTGGTATCTCAGACTTGCCTTATTTTGCATTTCTCTGATCAATAGTGATTTAGAATACCTTTTCATAGGACTAGAAATGGTTTCAATTTCTTCATCTGAAAATTGTCTGTTCATATCCTTTGACCATTTATCAATTGGAGAATGGCTTGAATTCTTATAAAGTTGAGTTAATTCTCGATATATTTTAGAAATGAGGCCCTTATCAGAACCTTTGAATGAAAACTGTTTTCCCAGTTTATTGCTTCCTTTCTAATCTTGTCGGCATTAGTTTTGTTTGTACAAAAACTTTTTAATTTAATATAATCAAAATTATCTATGTTGTGATCAATAATGATCTCTAGTTCTTCTTTGGTCACAAATTTCTTCCTCCTCCACAGATCTGAGAGGCAAACTATTTTATGTCCTTCTAATTTGTTTATAATATCATTCTTTATGTCTAGATCATGAAGCTATTTTGACCTATCTTGGTGTATGGTGTTAAGTGTGGGTCATTGCCTTCTTTTTTCATACTAGTTTATGCCTATTTTCTGCCATACTAGTTTCTAGTTTTTTCAGCAGTTTTTGTCAAATAATGAATTCTTATCTCAAAAGCTAGGATCTTTGGATTAGTCAAATATTGGATTACTATAGTCATTGACTATTTTGTCCTGTGAGGCTAATCTATTGCACTGATCAACTATTGAGTAATATTCTTGAAACACATTTTTTCCTATCATTTTTATATTTGATAAGCTTATCCTAGCACAAAGGATAGGGGTTGAGTCCTGAAGTGAAAATAACCTGCATTTGTCTTGGAAACACACTACCTTTGTGACAATGATCAGGTTATACATTGATTGTTTTTTAACTTCTAACATTCTTAAGTTTCAGATTAGTTTGATAAAGTTTCTATTGCTACATTGACCAAGTCATGTTATTAGAAAAGCAAAATATCTCTTTGGTAAGATAAATCCATTTAGTCAGCATAGAAGCACTTAAGTTCATTTGAAGAGTAAAAGTTATACTGTAATTGGGTTTGTAATTAGCATTAATTGCCCAAAAAGAAGTTCCTCAGATGGTACAAATGTCATTGGACAAATTATTGTTATGGGATATAACTTATAATAAAAGAATGTTACTGTCAGATTGGAGGTACTTGCTATTTTTGAGTTTTTAGGAAATTACTTACCCCTTAGACTTCAGTTTTCACATCTGTCATTCAAGTATGTTCAACTTGTGACTTCTTGGAGCCTACAATCCATGGGTTTTCTTGGCAAAGATACTGGAGCAGTTTGCAATTTTCCTCTCCAGTGGATTAAGGTTAAGTGACTTGTCAATCTGGAATTAAGTATCTGAGACTAGATAGGAACTCCTGACTTCAGATCCAGTAATCTATCCACTGAGACGCCTAGGTGTCTCCTTCTACAGTATACAATAAGCATTTATTAAATGCTAGTTGACTGACTATGGTAGTAGTATGGAAAGGTGTGACTGGGTGATCTCTTTAACTTTTCAGTTGTAGGTCAGTGATCCAATTCAAACAATTATCCTTAGAAACACATTGCATAGAGATGTAGCTACCATTTATATAGAAATTCCACTGATATATCCCTAAATAATCAAAACAACTCCCAGAATTATTCTAATTGCCCCCAAATCATAGCTTGGCCCTTGAGAGATCTTCCTTTCCTCAAATAGGAATACATAAAATACTTTCCATTTCTAATGCATTTTTACCTGTATTATCTCATGTGAACCTGTGAGATATATGGTATAGCTCTCATTATGCCCTTTAGGTATGTGAGAAAACTGCAGCTTGGAGAAAGGAAGTGAATTAACTTTGGAAAAGATGTTAAATTCCAAACAATTGAGGTGTGTTTAATTTTAAACATAATCCCAAGGGCAATATGGATATGGATATATATCAGCAAGTCTTTTAACTTGGGATAGAGAAAAATATTTATTTTCTCTTAATATTTCACTGAAATTTATAATTTTCTTTATTACAAAAGCATTTTCCTGAGCTATCCATATTTAATAAGACTGCCACAGGGGTTGATTGACATAACTATGATTGAAAAGCTTTGTTTTAGACAGTACCTTAACAACTTCATGGATCCATGTGAAGCAATTTTTGACCTTCCTACTTGATTTTTGATTCCAGCACAGTTCTTGCTCAATGTTTCAAATACTAAACCGATGCTATAGCGATTTGAAAAATAAGTTTACTTCAGAGTGCCACAAGAATTACCTGGGCCCTAATTCTATAATGAGAATAGAATTTTTTTGGAAATTAAGTTGGAAGAACAACAAAGATCATGGGTTTTTTTTATTTGATTGACAGGAGAGAGGATAAAAGGGAAAAGAAGTTAACACATGCCATTTATATTCTGCCATTCTTCTGGAATATATACCAAATAGCTAGATTTTGGAATGACAGGCTGATTGATCAGCTAGGGAAGCTTTAGGCTGTACTAGGTTAAAAGGACTTCTACTTGGGTTCCTATCCTTTTTTCAATGATTCACTTATCTGTTGTTAGTACTCTAGCCAAATATAGAATATTATAACTAAAATACTCACTACAGCTTCCTTTTGCTAATATTCAGAGGATTTTCAGCATATCTTTCTTCTCTGATGAAAATATAATCATTCTAACTAAAATGAGGTAAGCTTAGTGCTCATGATTTCTCCTGAGTTTGCCAGTCCTGTAATATTCTTCCAATGAAGATGTCATAGTGTAGCTTAAAAAAGGAAGAGTATACAAAATAAATAAATCCCCATAAATCCTCAGCATTTTTATACATCACCAACAAAATCCAACAGCAAGAGATACAAAGAGAAATTCCATTCAAAATAACTGTCGACAGCATAAAATATTTGGGAATCTATCTAACAAAGGAAAGTCAGGAATTATATGAGCAAAATTACAAAAAACTTTCCACACAAATAAAGTCAGACTTAAATAATTGGAAAAATATTAAGTGCTCTTGGATAGGCTGAGCGAATATAATAAAGATGACAATACTCCCTAAACTAATCTATTTAGTTAGTGTTATACCAATCAGACTTCCAAGAAAATATTTTAATGATCTAGAAAAAATAACAACAAAATTCATATGGAACAATAAAAGGTCAAGAATCTCAAGGGAATTAATGAAAAAAAAATTAAATAGGTGGCCTAGCTGTACCTGATCTAAAACTATATTATAAAGCAGCAGTCACCAAAACCATTTGGTTTTGGCTAAGAAATAGATTAGTTGATCAGTGGAATAGGTTAGATTCAAAAGAGAATAGTCAACTATAGCAATCTAATGTTTGACAAACCCAAAGATCCTAACTTTTGGGAAAATAATTCATTATTTGACAAAAACTGCTGGGATAACTGGAAATTAGTATGGCAGAAATTAGGCATGGACCCACACTTACCACCGTATACCAAGTAAGATCAAAATGGGTCTATGATTTAGGCATAAAGAACAAGATTATAAATAAATTAGAGGAACATAGGATAGTATGTCTCTCAGACTTGTGGAGGAGGAAGAAATTTGTGACTAAAGATGAACTAGAGACCATTACTAATCACAAAATAGAAAATTTTGATTACATCAAATTAAAAAGCCTTTGTACAAACAAAACTAATGCAAACAAGATTAGAAGGGAAACAACAAACTGGGAAAAGATCTTCACAGTTAAAGGTTCTGATAAAGGCCTCATTTCCAAAATATATAGAGAATTGACTCTAATTTATAAGAAACCAAGCCATTCTCCAATTGATAAATGGTTAAAGAATATTAACAGACAATTTTCAGATGATGAAATTGAAACTATTTCCACTCATATGAAAGAGTGCTCCAAATCACTATTGATCAGAGAAATGCAAATTAAGACAACTCTGAGATACCACTATATACCTGTCAGATTGGCTAAGATGACAGGAAAAAATAATGATGAATGTTGGAGGGGATGCGGGAAAACTGGAACACTGATGCATTGTCAATGGAGTTGTGAACAGATCCAACCATTCTGGAGAGCAATCTGGAATTATGCCCAAAAAGTTATCAAACTGTGCATACCCTTTGATCCAGCAGTGCTACTACTGGGCTTATACCCCAAAGAGATACTAAAGAAGGGAAAGGAACCTGTATGTCCCAAAATGTTTGTGGCAGCCCACTTTGTAGTAGCTAGAAACTGGAAAATGAATGGATGCCCATCAATTGTAGAATGGTTGGGTAAATTGTGGTATATGAATGTTATGGAATATTATTGTTCTGTAAGAAATGACCAGCAGGATGAATACAGAGAGGCTTGAAGAGACTTACATGAACTGATGCTAAGTGAAATGAGCCGAACCAGGAGATCACTATATACCTCAACAACGATACTGTATGAGGATGTATTCTGATGGAAGAGGATTTCTTCAACAAAGAGATCTGACTCAGTTTCAATTGATCAATGATGGACAGAAGCAGCTACACCCAAAGAAAGAACACTGGGAAATGAATGTAAACTGTTTGCATTTTTGTTTTTCTTCCCAGGTTATTTATACCTTTTGAATCCAATTCTCTCTGTGCAACAAGAAAACTGTTCAGTTATGCACACATATATTGTATCTAGCATATACTATAACCTATTTAACATGTATAGGACTGCTTGCTATCTGGGGGAGAGGGTGGAGGGAGGAAAGGGAAAAATCAGAACAGAAGTGAGTACAAGGGATAATCTTGCAAAAAATTACCCTGGCATGGGTTCTGTCAATAAAAAGTTATTATAATAAAAAAAGAAGAAATAGTGAAGATAACAGAAAATAAAATGTATAATTTTGATTACATAAAAATAAAAACAATATCATTTGACTATAAACTGGAGAATGACTTGAATTATTATAAATATGAGTCAATTTTTATATATTTTAGAGATGAGACCTTTATCAGAACCTTGGATGTAAAATTTTGTCACCACTTTTCTGCTTCCCTTTCAATTCTATCTGCATTGGTTTTGTTTGTACAAAAGATTTTTAACTTAATATAATAAAAAATTATCAATTATGCATTCTAAAAAAAAAGAAAAGGAAGAGTAGCATACTGGGCTCTCAGCCAATATTTCCTTTGGGAAGGCACAGAAGGAAGGAAATACTCATATAGAGGCTACTGCATACTAGGTTCTGAGTTTAGAGCCTTTTGCAAACATTATAGCAATTCATCTTCACAACAAGGCAGAGATTATTTTTCCCCTCATTGAACAGTTGAAACTAAGACAGAACATAAACAACTTGCCAGGATCACACAGTTTGTAATTATGTGGGCCAGATTTGAACTTAGGTCTTCCAGAATCCAAGACCAGAGGTCTACCTATTGTACCAACAGCTGCCTTTGGCTTGTCAATGAAATATATATACCAGAATGCCTTATTTTATACCTGACATTGTTCCTTGGGAAGGAAATAATAAACTGAGCAATGTATGTTTTAGGCTTGTATTTTCCTGGTGTTAGTAATTCTGTATTGACCACTGGAACATAGGATTGTAGTTTTTGAGCTGAAGAGCAATCAGAGGACATATGGTCCACCCTGCCTCCTACTTCATTTTACAGGAAAGAAGCTGTTCCAAGGAATTTATGTGACTCATCCAAGATCACTTAAGTGACTGTTAGAGGTGGGATTAACACATTTTCTTACTTTCTCTCCATTTTGTCTCTTTCTTCCATTCTATACTAATCATCTTACTCTCCCAATTCTTATATATCATCTCATAGATTGGCTCCAGAGCAAATACATCAGAAAAGATACCTTCCTAAGAAGGACTTTGTTTATAGCACAAGGAAAGAGAAATCTGTACCTAGCAAATGCCAACTCTGTTTTTTTAGTATCAGCAATTCCATAGGCAAAGTGTCTTCCTGCTGAGAGAAAGCTCCATAATGCAACTAGCAAATGTTTGTAGCTCCTTGCCTCCCACATGCTTTCTGCATTCCTGTCCGCAAACAAACCACCCTCCAAATAGCACGTTTGCATAAGTGCCAGAGGGAGCTTAAATGATGGTGTGTGCCTTTACAGTTACTATGGATTTTAAATGAAATAGGTTATGCTTGATCACAAGGAACTTTAGTGGTACTTGAGTTTAAAGCAACCTAGAGAACAAGATTGTGCTCTGAGATAAACATGATTCTCCAGTAGCTCAAACATTTTAAGACATTAAGCAAAAACATCATTTTGTCTCTCTCTTCAGGTTTGTCAAATTTTTAAAATTTACATGTGAAGACAAGATTTTTAATTCCAATTTTTTTTCCTTTCTCCCTCTCTTCCCTTCTTCTGAAGATGGTAGGCAATTTGATAATAGGTTATATATGTGCTATTATTTAAGTATATTTTCATATTAAAAGAAGAAAAATAAAAAGGGGGGAAAGTACACAGAAAAAGAATAAAGTGATGAAAAACATTTTTTTTATCTGCATTCAGAGTCCATTTTTTCAATCTAGATGTAGAAAGCATTTTTTCTTTTTTTTGTTACCTTTTTATTGACAGAACCCATGTAAAAAGTTATATTATTCCTTGCACTCTCTTCTGTTCTGATTTTTCCCCTCCCTCTCTCCACCCCCTCCCCCAGATGGCAAACAGCCCTATGCATGTTAAATAGGTTACAGTATCCTAGATACAATATATGTGTCTTGAACCAAACAGTTTTCTTGTTGCACAGGGAGAATTGGATTCAGAAGGTATAAATAACCTGGGAAGAAAAACAAAAATGCAAACAGTTTACATTCATTTCCCAGTGTTCTTTCTTTGGGTGTAGCTGCTTCTGTCCATCATTGATCAATTGAAACTGAGTTAGATCTTCTCTTTGTTGAAGAAATCCACTTCCATCAGAATACATCCTCATACAGTATCATTGTTGAAGTATATAATGATCTCCTGGTTCTGTTCATTTCACTTAGTATCAGTTCATATAAGTCTCTCCAAGCCTCTCTATATTCATCCTGCTGGTCA
Source organism: Sarcophilus harrisii (assembly GCF_902635505.1). Classification (NCBI taxonomy): domain Eukaryota; kingdom Metazoa; phylum Chordata; class Mammalia; order Dasyuromorphia; family Dasyuridae; genus Sarcophilus; species Sarcophilus harrisii. Next base: position 342,014,670 of record NC_045429.1, read on the forward strand.
TTTCTTACAGAACAATAATATTCCATAATATTCATATACCACAATTTATCCAACCATTCTCTAGTTGATGGGTATCCATTTTCCAGTTTCTAGCCAATACAAACAAGGTTGCCACAAACATTTTGGCACATACAGGTCCCTTTCCCTTCTTTAATATCTCTTTGGGGTATAAGCCCAGTACTAGGGCTGCTGGATCAAAGGGTATGCACAGTTTGATAACTTTTTGGGCACAATTCCAAATTGCTCTCCAGAATGGTTGGATCCGTTCACAAACTCCACTGACAATGTATTAGTATACCAGTTTTCCCGCGTCCCCTCCCACATTCATCATTATTTTTTCCTGTCATCTTAGCCAATCTGACAGGTATGTAGTGGTATCTCAGAGTTACCTTAATTTGCATTTCTCTGATCAATAGTGATTTGGAACACTCTTTCATATGAGTGGAAATATTTTCAATTTCATCATCTGAAAATTGTCTGTTCATATCATTTGACCATTTATAAATTGGAGAATGGCTTGATTTCTTATAAATTAGAATCAATTCTCTATATATTTTGGAAATGAGACCTTTAGCAGAACTTTTAACTGTGAAGATGTTTTCCCAGTTTGTTGGAAAGCATTTTTTCTTTTTGAGTCTTTTGTACTTGTTTTGGATCATGATATTGCTAAGAAGAGTGAGTCATTTATGAATGATTATTACACAATGTTACTGATACCATGTACAATGTTTTCCTGGTTCTGCTCATTTCACTTTGCATTCCAGGTTTTTCTGAAAGCTGGCTGTTGTTAATTTATTATTGCACAATGATATCTGTTAAATTCATATACTGCAGTTTGTTTATCCATTCCTCAATTGATGGGTATCTCCTCAATGTCTAATATTTTGCCATCACAAAAAGTGCTGCTATAAACATTTTTGTATATGTAGGTCCTATGTTAATGATCTCTGAGTTACAAAGTAGTAGAATTGCTTAGTCAAAGGTTACATGGTTCAGCTCTTCTGAATACTTGGATCAGTACAGAATTTCATCAACAATGAAATCAATGTCCCAACAGGAAACAGTGTCAAAATTTTTTACATCCTTTTCAATATTTATCGTTTTCCTTTTTTGTCATATTGCCTAATCTGATAGGTATAAGGTGACATCTCAAAGTTGTTTTTAAAATGCATTTTTCTAATCAAAAGTGATTTAGAGGTCATTATATGTGCCTATGAATAACTATAATTTCTTCATCTGAAAACTACCTGTTCATATCTTCTGAACATTTATCAGTTGGGGAATGGGCTGTATTCTTATCAGTGCAACACTTCTCTATTTGAGAAATGAGGTCTTAATCAAAAATACTGGCTGTAAAGATTGTATCCTAGATTTCTACTTTCATTCCAGTCTTGGCTACATTGGTTTTGTTTGTGCAAAAGCTTTTTAATAAAACCAAAATCATCAATTTTGCATTTTATAATGCTCTCTATTATATCTTGTTGGGTTACACATCTGTAACTCACTTAATTTCTCCTTTAAGAATTTGGATGCTATACCACTTAGTGCATATGTTTTTAGTATTAACATTACTTTATTGTCTATGGTACTTTTTTGGTAAGATGTTACCTTACCTCATTTAATTAGGTTTATTTTTGCTTTTAATTTGTTTGCAATCAAGATTGCTATTCCTGATTTTTTCCACCTGAAGCATCACAAATTCTGCTCCAGATCCTTAATCCTGTGTGTATCTCTCTGTTTAACAAATGTTTCTTGTAAATAACATATTGGAGGATTCCATTTTTTATGAACTCTTATACAAACAGGATTAGATAGCAGACTGTATCTCATCCACATCCATAGCAATGATTACCATGCAATTTTTCTCCATCCTATTTTTCCTTCTATTTTCTTTTCTTTCATTTCACCATGTTGCTCTTTATTTGTGTTTGGCTTCTGTCTGATGCCTCCCTTGATTGGCCTTCTTCTTCTATTTCATTGAATGACCATTTTTCCTCTTGAAATATTACACATGATTGCACTGAGTATGTGATTCTTGGATATTTGCCTTCTGGAATATCAAATTCCATGATCTCTGATCCTTTAAGTTTTCCACTGTTAAGACCTGTTTAATCCTGGTGTGACTCCTTGATGTTTGAATTATTTCTTTCTAGTAATTTGTAATATTTTTTCTTTTTTTTTAAATAAGTTTTTATTGACAGAACCCATGCCAGGGTCATTTTTTACCACATTATCCCTTGCACTCACTTCTTTTCCGATTTTTCTCCTCCCTCCCTCCACCCTCTCCCCCAGATGGCAAGCAGTCCTATACATGTTAAATAGGTTACAGTAGATCTTGGATACAATATATGTGTGCAGAACCGAACAGTTCTCTTGTAGCTCAGGGAGAATAGGATTTAGAAGGTATAAATAACCCAAGAAGAAGAACAAAAATGTAAGCAGTTTACATTCATTTCCTAGTGTTCTTTCTTTGGGTGTAGCTGCTTCTGTCCATCTTTGATCAATTGAAACTAAGTTAGATCTTCTCTTTGTTGAAGAAATCCACTTCCATCAGAATACATCCTCATACAGTATCGTTGTTGTGGTATATAATGATCTCCTGGTTCTGCTCATTTCACTCAGCATCAGTTCATGTAAGTCTCACCAATCCTCTCTGTATTCATCCTGCTGGTCATTTCTTACAGAACAATAATATGAAATATTTTTCTTGACCTGATATTTCGAGAATTTGACTATAATGTTTCTTAGAGTTTTTATTTTGCGTTTTCTTTCCTCATTGGTGGATTCTTTCAATGCTTATCTGCCCTCTGGTTCCATGACATCAGGGAAGTTTTCCTTCATAAGTTTTTGAAAGTTGCTGTCCTGTTTTTTTTTTTTTTTTTTGACTATTGTTTTCTGGTAGTCCAAAGATTCTGAACTTGTCTTTCCTGAATCTATTTTCCAGGTCAGTTACTTATAAAGTATTTTACACTTTCTTCTGTTCTTCCCATATTTTTGAATTTATTTGATTTTTGATGTCTTATAAAGTCATTAGCTTCTACTTGCCTACTTTTTACCTTTAAGGTGCCATTTTCTTCAGTGAACTTCTTTTTCACTTGATCAGCAGTACATTTTAAGGAGTTTTCTTTGTATCTTCCTTTTGGCCAGTTATATTTTTTAAATAGCTACTTTCTTCTCCCAAGATTTTGATTCTTTATCCGTTTATCATTTTCTTGTATCATTTTGTCTATTCCCAGTTTTTCTTCTATTCTTATGTAATTTTAAAACTCCTTTTTGAGCTCTTCCATGAATTTTTCTGGGTTTGAGACAAAAATGTGCCTCATCAGGCCTGAAAAAGGAGGTGTTCTATTTCTCTTTGAGCTTTAGCCTACAGGTGTTTTTATATTGTTGTCCTTTTTTAAGTCTGTGGCTTGATCTTTCTTGTCAGCATAATACATTTCTCTGGGCATTCATTTTTTTGGTCTTTTCTTTTAAATTTTAGCTCTGCTCACTGGGTGGGAGAGACTGCTCCAGACTCAAAGAAATTGTAAAGTTGTAAAGGGTAGAAGAGATATAGTATGATAGTAGTTTTGGAAAGATTGAAGTTTTCTTTTTCAGAAAGTGGGAGACATGGGCATGTTTGTGGATAAAAGGGAAGGAACCAATAGACAGGAAGAGATTGGGAAGAAGTAATAACATGAGAATAACATGAGGCACTTCCTTTCCTGGACTGTTTTACTTTTTTATCTGAGACAGATCCATCTTGCTCACATTTCAAGTTTCTTGGGAGAAATTATTTCACCATGTCTTTCTGTTGGTTTTACTGTTCCAAGATTTCTTTTGAGATGCTATTTTATGGTTGTTTGGAAGTAAATATGGCAATTTACTGCTTTCTCCACCAACTTACTGGAAGTCATTGTCAATTCATTTTATGATGGCAAAGTTATTCCTTTCAGAATCTCAGTGCTAGGTTTCTCCTTTTACATCTTTGGCTTTACTTCTTTTCTTTTGATGTTAGTAACAAGTGAGAAATTTCACTGCTGATTCCCTCTGAGATTAGTATCCCTGCTTTTTGGTATTCAATAAATGTACATATCAATCAATCAACAAGTGCTTATTAAAAGACTAGGATGTTCTAGGCACTGTGATAAGTATTTGGGATATAAAGATCAAAACCAAATGATTTTTATTTTTCAAGAGCTATATAGTTAGAGGCAAAATATTAAAAAAGTATATTTGGAAAACTTGGCTCATCAAGTTCTAATAATCAATCAATATTTATTAAGTGTTTGCTATGTACAAGGCAGCTTTCTCTTCTGCCTTCTTTCTTATCTTCTCTCATTCGAATGACTTGCCAATATCTCCTTCACCCTGTGTCATATGATGAAGTAATCTTACTCATTAAGGCTAACTTTCTATTTCTTCTAGTGCTGGTGCTGAGGATACCAATAAATTTGTGAAAGAGCTCTTACCTTCTTACAGGTTAAGTAGCTTATAGTATAATGGAGGAGACAACATGCACACAAATATATGAAAAGGAACTTATCTATATCCAGAATTATATAGGAGAGAATTGACAAAGAGAAGACATTAGAATTAAGAACAAATTGAGAAAACAGGATTTTAATTGATACTCAAACAACATTAGGAAGGTCAATATTTGAAGCAGATGGGAGAGACCATATGAAACATGAGAGATAGCTAGAGAAAATGCCCAGAGCAGAGGTGCAAAAGATCTTGTATGTGGAATTGTCAGCAGGTTAATCTCACTAGATTACAGAGTCTATGTTGGAGAATAAATAGTAGCAAGACTGGAAAGGCAAGAGATGTCTAAATTATAAGTGTTTTGAATACCAAACCAATCGTTGTATATTTTATCCTTAAGGCAATAGGAAGCTACTGGAGTTTATTTAATGGAGAGGGGCAACATGGTTGGATCTGTGCTTTAGGACAATCATATTAGTGAACGAATGGAGAAAAATTTGGAATGGAGTAAGATTTGATGGAAGAGGACTCACTATCAGACCAGAGCAGTAGTCCAGGAGTAATATAATGAAAACCTGTATAAGATAGGTAGCAGTATCAGATAAGAGAAGAGGATATATTTGACAGATGTTGCAATGATGAAATAAACAGATCAGTGACATATTGGATATGGGGGGTTAAAAAAAAGTGAGGAGCTCAGCGTGATTCCTAGATACCTGAGAAAGTAGGAGGGTGATGTTGCTTCCTATAGTACTAAGGAAGAGGAGGGGAAATGTAGTGTTTTTCTTCTTTATAATATAATGGTTCTCTCTGGGAGCAGGTTTGTTGGGGAGGTAGCTCTAGTATCAGTTCAGATCAGTAATGACCCCCAATGCAGCCAGGGATTAAAGTACAGTCTTTTATTGTCTCTTCCAAAATCTTATCTCCTTCACTTGGGGCTCGGCTAGTTTTCTGGAGGCCTTCTCTCTCCTTGGTTCCAAGAGCTGTTGCCGCTAGTCCTTTGCCTCTGCTCCCTTCAGCCTCCAGCCAGCATAAAGGTAGAAGATGGAATGAATCTCTCTTGCCTCCAAGAGAGGGCTTGTGGGCTTCCTCCCAGAGTGCTCCTCTCCGACCCTTGGCAATCTTCTGAAGTAACTAACTTGACTGACTCCCTGAAGCTCTATTTATGCTCCTTCTCTGAGAGTGGGATTGTGGGTTTCCTCCCAGAGTGCTTTCTGGCCCTAAGAGCTTCAAGGGAGGTGTGAATTCACAAAGTTATGAAGCTAACTTTGTGAATCTCCCATACTTGTGAACTCCAATGAGTACTTAAATACTTCTTGATTATATGAGCTCTCTAAAGGTGTGAACACAAACATTATATCAATTCCATTGAGTTAACACTAGGATTCTAACATTTCCCTTGAGTTATCACCTTGTTTCAAGTTGAGTTAACACTAGGATTACAATAGGGAAAGATTTAGGCATAAAGAGAATTACTTATTTTTTGAAAATGTTGAGTTTATGATGTCTACTGGATATCCAAAAGATATCTAAAACATATGTTTTTAGAGATATCTGAAAGGCAGATGAGGAAGTGAGGTTAGAATCAGCAGAGAGTTTCAAGCAGGATAAATAGATTGGAGAATCATCAGCATAGAGATGATAATTAAATCCACAGGAGCTCATGAAACATCAAGTGAAGAAATTAGAAGAAGAAAAGAGATCCCAGAATGGAAGAATGAAGGACACCTATGGTCAGAGAAATGATTCAGATAAGGATCCTACAAAGGAAACTGAGAAAAGATCAAAAAGATAATATGGAAATCAGGAGAGAATTGTGTTTCAAAAACGTAGAGAAAAGAGTAATAAGAAAAAGATGATTAGCATTTTTAAGGATACAAAAATGCCATGGACATTGAATATTGAGAAAAACCTATTACATTTGGCAACTAAGAGATCATTAGTAAACTTGTAAACATATTTTGGTAGAATGATAAGGTGGAAACCCAGACTGTAAAAGGTTAAATAAGAGAGTAGAAGAAGAAAAAGTAGAATTATCTATTGTAGCTGCTTTTTCAAAGAAATTGTAAAGTTGTAAAGGGTAGAAGAGATATAGTATGATAGTAGGTTTGGAAAGATTGAAGTTTTCTTTTTCAGAAAGTGGGAGACATGGGCATGTTTGTGGATAAAAGGGAAGGAACCAATAGACAGGAAGAGATTGGGAAGAAGTAATAACATGAGAATAACAGATGGAACAATTTGTTGGAGCAAGCAAGATGGAATGAGATTACTTGAACAAGTAGAAGATTAGTCTTAGTAAAGTCAATTCACCTTATGATACTGGGTGAAGAGATAGTGACAGAAGTCATTTGAATGATAGAAGATAAAGGAAGATAGAAAAGGGAACTCATGATGAATAACCTCATTTTATTAATCTGTAAATATGTGAATATGAAATGCAAAACCTGTAAAATATGAAGCAAAGCTCTCAGTTGGGCAGTAAGGATACAAATTGAGGTTGAATAGCATAAAATTGTAGTGGACCCAATCAGATGGTTACATGATTTTCTCTGTCTTCAAAAGCACATGCACAGGAGCAATAGTGAGGATCCAAAGTTGAGACTTGACTGTATATAATCAATGATATGAATAATAAAGAAGACAAAAATGGAAAATAGTATGGAGCTGAACTGACTCATCAATGGGTAAGCATGAAGAAAAGAATGTGGTCTGGTAGAAAACTGATGGATTAATGAATTTGATGTCATTGTGTGGAGGTATACACACACACACACACACACACACACATACATAATAACGGGAGCTGTTGGAAATACACGGGAGCACCTGACAGTGGCTGCTGGAGATCCAAACCAGACCTGCAGAATGGATCTCCTTGTGTGAGAGAATGATACAAGAAGACTAAAAGGCAGTTGCATTGTCTGACCTCTATACTCTTCCCTCTGCCTCCAGTTTATTTCATTCCCAGTCCACAACCTGTGTCAGCAACGGCTGCCTTGCAACTCTTTCAGATGTTATGATCCACATCATCACAAGTTGTGAGGCTCTCAGAGAATTGACCTGTCCCTTAACACACACACACCGTCAAGATTTCAGATACTAGCTGTGTAAGCCTGAGTAAATCACTTAACCATGTTTTCTTCAGTTTTCTTGTTTATAAAATGAGCTGGAGAAGAAAATGGCAAAGCACTCCATTATCTTTGCCGAGAAAATTCCAAATGGGGTCACAAAGAGTTGGACTTCATTGCCTGAACAACAACAATTATAGGTATTAGGAGATTTAGCTGTGGACTCCAAGTAGCTCTTCCAAGTAGTCTGATTTATCCATATCTGATATTCATTTAAAATAGTAAAGTTTATGCACAATAAAGATAGAAACATAAATGACATTTCTTCTTCATAGCCTTGTTGAAAAGATACAGAAACTGTTGATAAGCTGTAGACTGAGACTCCTTTCTTTATTACTAACTCTCCCTCCATCTAAAGTCTTACCATTTTCTTTCTTCCTCACTCAAAAGTTACCAGAGAAGAAGATTTGGAGATTCAGAAATGTAGGAAGTAGTACTTGAGCTCAGTTTTAAATGAAACTAGTGACTTTGAGAGATGGAAGTTAAAAGGTAAAGCTTCCCAGGCACAAGGAACTGCTATTGTCAAAGCAAAGGTTGCAGAGTATATAAGGAACATCAAAGCACAATATTTGGCTGAACAACAGTGTGAGAGAAGAGGAGTGATGTCTAATAAAGATTGAGTGTTTGGTTGGGATCAGATTGTTAAGGGATCTAAATGAAATATAGATGAATTTGTATTTAATAAAAAATATAAGGGCTTAAGAATCTATTATGCTTCAGGTGAATTAAAAAAAAAAGCAGGGGTAGATATCCTTATTTCAGATGAAGCAAAAGCAAAACTTGATCTAATAATACACCATGATCAAGTAGGATTTATACCAGGAATGCAGGACTGGTTCAATATTAGGAAAACTATTAGTATAATTGACCATATTAATAACCAAATTAACAAAAATCATATGATCATCTCAATAGATGCAGAAAAAGCATTTGATAAAATCCAACACCCCTTCCTATTAAAAACACTTGAGTGCATAGGAGTAAATGGTCTTTTCTTTAAAATAATCAGTAGCATCTATTAAAAACCATCAGTAAACATTATATGTAATGGGGATAAACTGGAACCGTTCCCAATAAGATCAGGAGTGAAACAAGGTTGCCCTCTATCACCATTACTATTCAATATTGTATTAGAAATGCTAGCTTTGGCAATAAGATCTGAGAAAGAAATTAAAGGAATTAGAGTAGGTAATGAGGAAACCAAATTATCATTCTTTGCTGATGATATGATGGTATACTTAGAGAACCCCAGAGATCCTACTAAAAAGCTATTAGAAATAATCCACACCTTTGGCAAAGTTGCAGGATACAAAATAAACTCACATAAGTCATCAGCATTCTTATACATCACTAATAAAATCCAAAAGAGTTACAAAGAGAAATTCCATTTAAGGTAACTACTGACAGTAAAAAAATATTTAAGAATCTATCTGCCAAAGGCAAATAAGAAATTATATGAGCAAAACTACAAAACCCTTTCCACACAAATAAAATCAAATCTAACCAATTGGAAAAAATATTAAATGTGCTTGGATTGGGCGAGCAAATATAATAAAGATGACAATACTACCTAAACTAATCTATTTATTTAGCGCTACACCAATCAGAGTTATAAAAAATTTTTTTTTGACTTAGAAAAAAATAACAACAAAGTTCATATGGAAAAACAAAAGGTCAAGAATTTCAAGGGAATTAATGAAAAAAAAAATCAAATGAAGGTGGCCTAGCTGTTCCAGATCTAAATTATATTATAAAGCAGCAGTTACCAAAACCTATTGGCAAAGAAATAGACTAGGTGATCAATGGAATAGGTTATATTCAAAGGACAAAACAGCCAACAACTTTAATAATCTAGTGTTTGACAAACCCAAAGACCCCAGCTTTTGGGATAAGAACTCACTGTTTGACAAAAATTGCTGGGAAAATTGGAAATTCGTATGGCAGAAACTAGGCATTGACCCACACTTAACACCGTACACCAAGATAAGGTCAAAATGGATTCATGACATAGGATAGTTTACCTCTCAGACCTGTGGAAGAGGAAGGAATTTATGACCAAAGAAGAACTAGAGATCATTATTGATCACAAAATAGAAAAAAATTTGATTACATCAAATTGTAAAGTTTTTGTACAAATAAAACATGCAGACAAGATTAGAAGGGATATGATAAACTGGGAAAACATTTGTACAGTCAAAGGTTCTGATAAAGGCCTCATTTCCAAAATATATAGAGAATTGACTCTAATTAATGGTCAAAGGATATGAACAGACAATTCTCAGACAAAGAAATTGAAACTATTTCTAGCCATATGAAAAGATGCTCCAAGTCATTATTAATAAGACAAATGCAAATTAAGACAACTCTGAAATACCACAACACACCTGTCAGATTGGCTAGAATAACAGGGAAAGATAATACGGAATGCTGGAGGGGATGTGCAAAAACTGGGACACTGATACATTGTTGGTGGAATTGTGAATACATTCATCCATTCTGTAGAGCAACTATGCTCAAAAAGCTATCAAACTGTGCATACCTTTTGACCCAGAAGTGTTACTACTGGGCTTATATCCCAAAGAGATTTTAAAGAAAGGAAAGGGGCCTGTATGTGCAAGAATGTTTGTGTCAGCCCTCTTTGTAGTGGCCAGAAACTGGAAACTGAGTGGATGCCCATCAATTGGAGCATGGCTGAGTAAATTGTGGTATATTAATATTATGGAGTATTATTGTTCTTTAGAAATGACCAGCAGGATGATTTCAGAAAGGCCTGAAGAGCTTTACATGAATGAAATGAGCAGGACCAGGAGATCGTTATATATTTCAACAACAATACTATATGATGATCAATTCTGATCGACTTGGCCCTCTTCAACAATGAGATGAACCAAATTAGTTCCAATAGATCAGTAATGAACTGAACCAGCTACACCGAGGTAAAGAACTCTGGGAGATGACTATGAACCACTACATAGAATTCCCAATCCCACTATTTTTGTCCACCTGCATTTTTGATTTCCTTCACAGGCTAATTGTACACTATTTCAAAGTCCCACTCTTTTTATAAAGCAAAATAACTGTTTGGACATGTATACATATATTGTATTTAACTTATACTTTAACATTTTGAACATGTATTGGTCAACCTGCCTTCTGGGGGAAGGGGTGGGAGGAAAGAGGGAAATACTTGGAACAAAAGGATTTGCAACTGTCAATGCTGAAAAATTACCTATGCATATATCTTGTAAATAAAAAGCTAAAATAATAAAAAAATGCTGAAAAAAAAGAAAAATATAAGGGCTTAGTTGATTTGGGGAGTGAAATGGTCAGTGCTTTAGGGAAATAATTTTGTCAACTGTGAGGATAATGTATTAAGAAAGAACATAAGTTTTATTCAGGGAGATGATTAGGAAGAAGATGCAATAGTTTAGGCAATAGGCAATTACTGAGAATGAGTTCTTTGAAATATATTATATTAAATCATAGGATCATCATATATTAAGAAACGGAAGAAATCATAATGTCATATTATAGATTTCTTAATTTAAAGATAATAAAACAGCCTCAGAGAAATTTTGATTTCCCTGAGAGCCCAAAGGTAGCTAGCTACTGGAAAGATTAGAGTTTGAACCTAGATACTCTGATTAACAAAATCCAAAAAAATTTTTTTCTATTAAATTTCCTATTATACTTTCTACTGGAGAGCACTCAAAGGATAATATGCCAATATTTGTAGGGCAGGAGCTTGGGGCTATACAATTCACTCTTTACTCTTATGATCAGTCAGCCTTCAATGTGTTACTTGATTTATCACCATATTCATTCTGATCGTTTTGTGTATTCAAAGGTGTATTTAGATATTTCATCATTAATTACTAAAATTACAAAATCTCATCAATTAAATCAAAGACCTCTCCCCAGTTTATTAAATATACAATAAATTAGAAAAATATTTTTTCCTCCAAAGTTCTGTTCCCTTTTTTTATCACTCTCTTCCCTTCTCCTTCCCTTCCTCTCTCCTTTGTTTCTTTTACTCTCAATATTTATATCATTATCTATCTCTCTATCTCTCTATATATGTGTATATGTATATATAAAAAATTTTTATATATATATATACATATATGTAGATATAGAACTAATATACTAGTTTAAATTAAACTTCAAAGTTAATAACTTTATATTTTATTAATAATCTAGTAAATAATAACCAAAGACACATAATGATTTACAATATTTTAGGTGTGGGAAATATTACCTTTAACCATCACCACCATTGTAGATGACTTCTCAAATCTGAACACACAGTATACCATTCAGTTCACTCAAAATGCCAAGTATAGTCTCTTCTCAAAAAGTATTTTTATCTTTTTTCCAGCATCAAGCTTAAAATGTTCTCCTGTCTCATCTTTCTTCTGTCTTTTATATTTCTAACTAGATTATCACTCTTAACAGTCTCTCTTTAGATCCACTTCTTAGAGAATGTCGGTTTAACTGTCATCAGTTGATTTCATATATTCTTAAAGGTTCATTGACTAATATTTCTATGAGAGAGGCTATTGTAGATGATGTCACATGCAATTTAATTATGAACTGGAATATATTCTCTTTAACTCGCTTTCCTAAAGGTAGGATTATATTTAAGTGATTCAGCTGAAAAGGAGGTTATTTGATTAAAACTTTCCATTTTATATATGAAGAAACTGAAGTGCAGAGAGGTGGAATGACTTATTGGACTAGCATTGAATTCTAGATAGTGATAATCAAGGCTTGATCCCATGAACTCTGACTTCAGTTTCAGGGATCAGTCTACTGTACTTCTCTATTTTCATCATTTTATCATGGAAAATGAACTTTGTAAAACACAAATTACCCTTAAAATTGCAGACACTTAATTTTTAATGTACTAATTTTAATTAAGCTTTATGAATGCTACTGAGCTTTGTTAACTCAGAGAACTTCAAATGACACCCCACAGTCCCTGAAACACCTTTATTATTTATCACAATCTTCCTTTTGGCTGAAGCCCAGATCTTGCCTTTCCAGAATCTGATTACTCTTCTCTCTTTCTCTAATTCATGCTGCTATTTCACCATTTCTTCTATGAAATCCAATTTGTAATTGAATCTTTTGTCCAATACTTTACTAGATAGATGAGCTTAGGGATCGTTCATCTCCTTAATAAGAACAACCAAGTTTGTCTTTGTCAAGTCAACAATCAAGCTGTGTCTTCTCTAGGGTGTAATGTTCATTTTGTTGCCCATATATCCTGTCAAGGAGTCCTGGCAATGAATTCTCTGAGGGTGACAGTAGTTGGAGGGAAGAAGCCTGAAAACTTGGGTACTAAACCTTTGTGATCTAAAGATTCCCTACCTATTTGATATGTCTCTGTTCAAGAACTTACTAGCAGAATCTATGGTCAAGAACTAGCCCTTTGAATTCTTTGTACAGGGTATGACCAAGTAGAGGAGGCCTGAGCAACTTCACCTTAAACAGCAGAAACTCTATGCTAACTATCTTTTAGAACAGTCTCCTCAACAGAGGGTCCAGAGATATATCCTGCTTTAGGTTTTCATCACTGGTGCTATTTTGATGTTATTTTATGGATTTCCCAGAAACTGTGAACCCTTAGTCTGACTGTTTCTACTTGGGCTATGTAACCTGACTTATAATGTTGACCCCATCTAAGCTACTTGTTCATTGTGCTTGACACATGATGCTTCAAACTATTGTCTGACAGAGATAGCAAAGTAAAGGAAAGACAATTAGTTATATAATCAGAGGATCTGAACTCAACTCTGGGTGCTGCCATCCACTCCCTTTGGCCAAGTCCTAAACCTTCTTAAGTCTCAGTTTATTCATCTGTAAAATTAGGAGATCGGACTAATTGATCTCCAATGTCTCTTCTAATTCCAGATCTAAGATATTATGATTTTCAACCATTATGCAAACTTGAGCTATTGTTAATCTGAGATATAGCAGTTTTTCTTTTTGAAGTGATTTAATTATTTCTAATGATATTAGACAAATGTGGAGTTATTATTGCCCTGCCTTTCCCTTCCTCCACCAAAATATTTTCAGTGACATATGGGAACAGATGGGATCTCTGGTCTTGATGATGTTATCTGAAGACTAAAACATTTGAAAACCACTGCTGGAGAAAGGCTAAAAGGAGAGAGCAGTGGATAATTAATCTGATAAGAGATGAAACCAAAGAAAGTGCCTCTCAAAGGGTCTTGTTTGGGAAGCAAAAAACCTTAAAGGATGTCTACTCCAAATTCTTCATTTTACAAATGAATAAACTGGCGTCAGGAAAATTTTAAAAATATGTTCAGAGTCACCTTGAGGAAACAACAGAGGCAGGACTTAGACATGTGTCCTCTGAAAGTGTCAGGTGCTCTTACAAATATTTTTTGAAGTCTCTCATAAGAACTGGGCTTGCTCTTAGTCCTACATTACTTTTCTCATATTCATTATAGGCAATGGTGTGCTGGTAAATCTTTAATCATTCAATACACATTTACTAAGTTCTTACTATGTGTCAGATCAGAAAGATGGTGGTGTTAAGACATTTTTCAGTTGTGTTTGATTTGTAACTCTATTTGAGGCTGACTTGGCAAAGATATTGGAGTGGTTCGCTGTGTGCTTCTTGAGCTCATCCATTGAGGAAAAGGAGATAAACAGGGTTCGTCACAAAAGCTAGTAAGTGGCTGGGATCAGATGTGAAGTCAGCAAGATAAAACTTCCCGACTCCAGGCCCAGAGTTCTATTAATTTTGTCACTTAGCTGCTCCATGTTAGAAAGATTAGAGTTCAAATCTGACCTCAGAAACTTGCTATTTGTGTGACAAAGGCAAGTCATTTAATCCTGTTTACCTCATTTTCCTCATCTGTAAAATGAGCTGAAGAAGGAAATGGCAAATCACTCTAGTTTCTTTGCCAAGAAAACCTCAAATAGGGTTACAAAAAGTCAGTCTTCAGATAACAACATCAGGACCAGAAACTCTATCTATTCCCATGGGTCACTTTAAGTGTTTTACTGGAGGAGTAATATTCCACATTCATTATCTAGCTCATTATGAAAAAATTGAGGCAAACAAGGTAAATGATTTGCTCAGGATCACACATATAGTATCTGTCTGTGGCTGAATTGGAAGTCAAATCTTCTTGACTCTAGGTCTGGTGCTCTATGTACTGCACCAACCAACTGTCCATATTGAACATCAAGATATAATTAGTAAATGCTGTGTAACACCTGCTTGTGGACTATTTACTCAACTCACATTTTTATGGATGAATCAGAGAACAGTTTAATCAGTATTTTAGGGGTAATCTTGGGAGTCTGGGTTTTTAGTACAACTCATCACAAGGTTTCTATGGTGTGATTTCCATTAGATCAGCTATAATTAACCTTAAACAAAGGAGTTGTTAGATGATATAACAAAAATAATAATTATACAGCCCTCATCAAGTTTGGGGTACATTCTCACAAATACACATAGGCTCCATAGGGAACTCAGGCAAATAATAGTGATGTATAAATGTAGAGAGAATAGTTGTGACAAAGGAGTAACTAACAACTCTTGGTTATTGGAAGCTCTTCCTTTCCTTTGTGGAATTCTCCTGATTTTCTCCTTAAGGGTACTTTTTGCTAGGGTTTTAAGGTCAATATCTTTGTACAATCTATGGTCCTTGGAGATCTTTCCTCAGGTGACCTCTGGTTAAATATATTTTCTCCTACTAGATTGATCCTCAATCCCAGTTGGATGTACCATCTGTTAATGATGACATAGATATTAGAGATGGAGAGAAGGGGTAGAGAAAATCTCTCCTCACATATTTTTCCATACCCACAGAGTGATTCCTTCTCAGGGGCTTGACTCTAATTCTTAAACTGGGATCCTCTGAAATGTAAGTCTTTTACCATTAAACTGGTTCATACCTTTACTTCCTCTATGTATATAATGGCCAATAAGTGTGACTTGATTTTCTCAACTAAACACAAGATGCTTCTTATGTAGCTACTGTTATGGACCAGAACTGTGAAACAAGGATTCTTACAAGGTGTTAAGTAAGTAGAATTGACTTAATAGTTCTCTAGTTCAGTACATGTACTAAGTCCTTAATAGAGTTCCACAAGATTCACACCTATGATAATGTAATATATAACAGCCAGCAAAGGCTGAGACAGATTCATTCCATCATCCACTTTTGTGGTGGCTGGAGGCTGAAGAACAAACTGGACTCAGAAAGATTCATTCACTTCATCTCACACTGCCTTGGTGACAGGCTCTCCTCCTGCATTTCTCCACTGAAATCAAGACTCCAGAAGGCCTGTAAGAAAGCTAACTGGGCCCCAGGAAAGGAGACAAAACTTTGAAGGAAATGATAAAGGATTTGGACTTTACCCCCTGGCTGCTCTTGTGGTGACTACTCGGACTGAAAGGAATGCTGCTCAGAGACCCCCAGGAAAACCGAACAGAAAATATTACAAGTGTCATCTGTCTTTTATCCAAGAATGAAAACCTTATAATTTTCTCAAATTGTTTAAGGACTCCTTATGTAGTATATACTTGATTAATTATCTAACCAAATTATCTGGGAATTTTTTGATTATATTATTTGGCGTTGTAGAACTTCAGCCTGATAGCCACAAAACAAAATAATAATATACCTATAGGAACTCCAGAAGAGTGAAAAGGGAATTGGGCTTTGAAATCAGAAATATCTGGGTTCAAGTTTTGCCTCTGCTGCACTAGCTAATATTTGCTGGATGAGTCATTTAACTGCTATATTTCTAGCAACCCTCAATCTCTCAGCAGGAAATGACTTGGATATTGCCAACATGCATGAGTATAGGAAGTTCCTACACCAAAGAGCTCCTCACCATCATAAATTATAAAAAAAATGAAGTGCAGGTTATTATAAAAGTATTATAAGAGCAATATTTCTGTGATACTCTCTAGATAGCTTCACAAAAATGATCTTGACCTGATGTTCCAATTGCAATGATTCATTTTTTTTATGAGTTCCAGAATTTCTATCTGCCACACTATCATGGCTGCTTAGTGTAGAGCATTCATCAGCTGATGTGCCCTGTTGCCCAATCTACTCCTCTTCAGCTATGTTGACTAATTACTCTGCATCACATATCCAAATCCAAGCTTCATGGTTAATTTGTAGGTTAACAAGCCCACTGCAATCTCTAATTAATTTCTCTTTCAATACTGACATTATAGGAAACCATATTTAAGTAATTCTGTTGAAGTCTTCAGGGATCCTGATCTCAGAAATTGAAACTCAACTGATCCTGCTAAGCAAGAGAACTATGATTACTCCATGTTTTAGGGATATTTTCACTAAATCTTCAGGATTCAGTGAAAAATTCTATTGCACTCCTTTTAGTGATATCCTTCAAAACATGAACACAACTCC
The DNA here is from genome assembly GCF_902635505.1 of Sarcophilus harrisii. Lineage (NCBI taxonomy): Eukaryota > Metazoa > Chordata > Mammalia > Dasyuromorphia > Dasyuridae > Sarcophilus > Sarcophilus harrisii. Next base: position 342,031,696 of record NC_045429.1, read on the forward strand.
TCAAAATGTGTTCCTCAGTAATAATGGTGATATACAATGCAACAGAATATAAGTTCCTTAAGAACAGTACATCCTTTTATTTTTGCATCCTTGAAATTTGGACTTTTATATAGGAAGTTCTTAAAATATTTGTTGATTGACTGAATAAATGCTTGAGTTACTGCTGTGTGATATTTCAAAAGTCACTTAAAACCAGTCTGTCTCAGTTCCCTCATTTATAAAATGTGCTATGTAAAATAGTACTATTTCATAGGATGTTGTGAGGATAAAATAAGCATTTATTTGTAAAGCATTTTGTAAATGTTAAAGTGCTTTACAAATGTTATCTATTATTATTATATTATTCAAAGCACCATTACCTACGTTATTTCATTTATTCTTTGTAATGTCTTGGTGAGGACAGTAAAATGGAAATATTACATGTTACAGATAAGAGATTTCTTGTCTGTAAAATGAGAGAGGAGCAGCTAAATGGTGCAGTGGATAGAACAAAAGCCCTGAAGTCAGGAAGACCTGAGTCAGGAAGACTCCCAGGTGTAGGGGTTTTCCTTTATATTTTCATGTCTCTTTCTTTAAGCCTTTTCTGATTTCCAGCTTATTCTGAAGTATTGCCAGGTTTCTTTGTTTTGTATATGATTAGTATTTAATGTGGCACTTTAAAGTTTCCAATTCATCTATCTATAGCTGTCTGTCTCTCTATCTATTGGCATTCATAAAAAGAACCAGGGAATGTCGCAAATCATAATCAAAAGGATCTGTGATTTTATTGATTTGGCTATTGTCTCAAATCATGCTCCTAATAACTTATCCATCCCTATGTGCCCATGATGTGCTTTTCTATTGTACTTAATGTGACACACATTTTGTTTTAATTCCTCAGAGGCTATAATGTTCCATGATTCATAACCATACTATAATACTTGTAGAATATTTGCACCTCATGAAGGAATTAGCCTGAACCCCAAGGCAATTGTTAAATTTTCATTGTGAATATGTATACCTTCCAAATCATGAAACATCACAAATGAGATTGAATTTTATTGTTTTGTTGATTGTTTACACTTAAGAAGATGATGAATGGAATGTTAATAATTCAAATCACACTTAAATGTGTGTAATGTGTATTTTTTAGAGATTTAGTTGTTAAATATTTGTCAGTATACCCTTGAATACCCTTAAAAAAGATATTTCAAGGAAAATTGGAAATCATTGAAGGAAATTTGATATTTCCTGAGGGTGATTTCGATTTGACTCAGCTTCTTTTTTATTTATGGGACCAATCCATTAAAAAAAAAACTTTCATTTTTCATGCTAAATTGTATTTATGTACTCATATATAAATAGATAGAAATATACACATAAATACACACATGTATGCATATATGTATATATCCATTTATCTGTCTCTCACCATATGTCATAATCTGGACAATAGATAGTTTTCATTAACATAATTTTAATCACACAAAGAGTTAGAAGAAAATGTTTTGAGTGACTAAGGATCCCTTTAAGGAGACCCTGCAATATTTACTTCTTGGTGCAACTAGAAGGATGTCCTCTATAAATGGAAATATCTAACTAATCCCATCACTCACAAGGGATCTTTCTTGAACCTGAAATCTGTGCTGGATCTCCTTTATTACTATGGTCAATTGTTTTGTTGTTTTGTTTCTGTTTTTTATGGGTCAGTGAACAAATTTATCTTTTTGTTTTATCTCTCAAGGAATTTTAAATAATTTTAATGTATGGATTAGAGACATTTTATGGGAAGAGAACATTTAAAATAGTGGTTCCCCCTTCCCTCCTGAATCCAATGTCATAGCTTTTCTCTTATGATCAACAAAAAATATACACAGTGGGATCTTGAATTCTCATCATTTTTTTAATAAACTGAGTAATGCCAGGGAGTAAGATGGCAGAGAGTAGACATCTCTTTTTCTGATTTCTTCCTGATTTCCTTCAGGTCAAAACCAGATCAAGTCTCTGAACAGGTTTTGGAGGGGCAGAACCCACAAATATTTGGAGTTTGGCAAATTTCTAGCAGAAGATATTTTGGAAGAACTTCAGAAAATATCTGATTCAACTGGGCATGAGGGGAAATAGTTGATCACAATGTAATGCAGGGTCCCAGGGAAGTAGCATATATGTGGTATACATAATCTACCAGAAGGCTCTTACCAGAAGCAGCATTGGCTACTCTGTCCTGTTTCAGAAGCTAGTGGATCAGGAAAATAGCTGTTAGACATCCAACACAACTACAGAAGTCAAATAATGAGTCCCTGAACCTCAACATAATGTGATTCTTATTATGTTGGCTATGGCCACATAGCACCAAGAAGTCAGTAAGCATTGACTCAGCACAGCCAGCATTGACCCAGCACAACCACGGTCACTTGTAGAGGAAGCTTGGACAATCTCCCTTGCCCTAAAATCAGATCTCACCTTTTTAAAAAGTGAGTACAAAAGCAAAAATAACCCTGACTATAATTAGTTTTTATGGTGAAAGAGAAGAACAGATTGTAATCCCTGAGGAGACTAAAAGCAGATTTTCCTCCAGATGAAGCCCCAAAAGGTGACATAAATTGATCGCCATCACAGAAGGCTTAACTAGAAGAAATTAAAAAGAATCTTAAAAGAGAGCTATAAGAAAAATGGGGAAAGGAAATGAAAACATAGCAAGAGGCTTTGAAAAAAGGCAACACAGAAACTGTCTGAAGAAAGTCCACTACAAAATAGACCTAATCAAATAGAAAAAAGCATGTAACTCATTTAAAAGTAAATTTGACAAAATGGAAAAAGAAAACAACTCCGTGAAAAACAAAATTTGTGAAATGGGGAAAAAAATTCATAGAACAAAACAACTCATTTAAAAATTCAATTGGACAAATACAAAAAAAAAATTTTAAAAAGTAAATGAAGAAAATAATTCACTAAAAATCAGAATGGAACAAATGGAAATGAATGACTCAATGAGACATCAAGAACCAGTCAAAGAAAACCAAAAAAAAAAAAAATGAAAAAATAGAAAAAATGTAAAATACCTATTTAGGAAAAGAACTAACCTTGGAAATATTTCTAGGAGAGACAATCTAAGGATTATTGGACTTCCAGAAAACCATGATGAAAAAAAGAGCCTAGACAATATTTTTCAGAAAATCATCAAAGGGAACTGCCCAGACGTCATAGAATAAGAATGTAAAATAGCCATTGAAAGAATTCCCTGAACACCTCCTGAAAGAGACACCAAAATTAAAATTCGAAGGAATATTGTGGCTAAATTTGAAAGCTATTGGACCAAGGGAAAAAATATTATAAGCATACAGAAAGAAACAATTCAAATACCAAGGAGCCATAATAAGGCTTACCCAGGACCTAGCAGCTTTCACGTAAAAAAATTGAAAGGGCCTGGAATCTGCTATTCCCAAAGATAAATGAACTTGAAATTCAACCAAGAATAAATTATCACCGCTAAACTGAGCCTGTTCTTTCAGGGAAGAAGATGGACATTCAATGAAACAAGTTAATTCCATTTATTTCTGATGAAAAGACCAGAGATAAATAAAAAAAAAAAACTGACCTCCAAATATACAATTCAAGAGAAGCATAGAAAGGTAAAAAGAAAAGAAATCTTGAGAACTGTATTTCTGTTATGGGTATACATAGATAATGCATGTATAATTTGATTTAACTGTTATAATATAAAAAAGAAACTAGAGATGGAAAGGGGATTGTACTGGAAAAAGGGGAAAATGGAGGTAAAATGAGAAAAATTACATCCCACAAAGAGGTAAAAGAAAACCTGTTAGAATTGAGGGAAAGAAGGAGGGAGGTGAACATTGTGGGAATCTTACTCTTGTCAGATATGGCTCAAAGAAAGAATATTAGACCTATTTGTTTTCACAGAGAAGCTTCTCTCACCTTATATAAATGTGAGAGGACAAAGAGGAAAAGGGAAGGGATGGGCTAAATAGAAGGGAAAACAAACAGTAGGGAGAAAGTGTAAGAAAGTTGGAGGGCCTCTAAAGGGGGAGGAGGACTACTTGAGGCAAGTGGTGCTCATAAGTAAAATACTGGGGAGGAGGGAAAAGGGAAAAGGAAAGAAAAAAGTATAATTTGGAGTAAATAAGATGGCAGGAAATAAAGAATTAGTAGTTTTAACCATAAATGTGAATGGGATGAACACATCCATGAAGTGTAAGCATATAGCAGACTAGATTAAAAGCCAAGAGCCTATAATATGTTGTTTACAAGAAACCCATTTAAAGGATAGTGATACATACCAAGTAAAGGTAAAAGTCTGGAACAGAATATATTATTAATCCTATGAATTAAAAAAAAATAATAAAAAGAGGGGTGGCCATCCTGATCTAAGATCAAGCAAAAGCAAAAATTGATTTAATTAAAAGGGATAAGGAAGTTACTATATCTTGCTAAAGGGTACCATAGATAATGAAGTAATAACAATACTAAACATATATGCACTAAGTGGTATAGCATGGAAATTCCTAAAGAAGTTAAAAGAGCTGCAAGAAGAAATAGACAGCAAAGCTATAATAGTGGGAGAGCTCAACCATACTCTCTCAGAAATAGATAAACTGAACCACAAAATAAATAAGAAAGAAGTTAAAGAGGTAAGTAGAACACTAGAAAAATTAGGTATGATAGATGTTTGGAGAAAATTGAATAGAGACAGAAAGGAGTATACTTTCTTCTTGGCAGTTCATGAAACCTATACAAAAACTGACATATATTAAAAGATGAAGACCTCAAAATCAAATGCAGAAAGGCAGAAAGAGTAAAAGCATTTTTTTTCCAATATCATGATGCAATAAAAGTTACATTCAATAACAAGCAAGGGGAAAATAGACCAAAAAGTAATTGGAAACAAAACAATCTCATCCTAAAGAACGAATGGATGAAACAGCAAAACATAGACACAATTAATAATTCCATCCAAGAGAATGACAATGAAATACACCAAAATTTGTGGAATGCAGCCAAACTGATAATAAGAGGAAATTTTCTATTTCTAGATGCTTACTTGCATAAAATAGAGAAGATCAATGACTTGGGCATTCAAATAAAAAAGCTAGAAAAAAAGAACAATATAAAAGCACTTAATCAAATAACAAACTTGAAATTCTAAAAAATAATTGAAAGTAAAAAAAATAATAATAAATAAAACTAGGAGTTGGTTTAATGAAAAAAAAAAAAACAACAAAATGGATAAACCTTTAGTTATTTTGATCAGAAAAAGGAAAGAGGAAAATCAAATTGTTAGTCTCAAAAATGAAAAGGGAGAAATTTCCACCAATGAAGGGGAAATTAGAGCACTATTTAGGATTTATTTTGCCGTACTTTATAAATTTGATAACCTAAATGAAATTGAAGAATACCTACAAAAATATAGATTGCCCAGATTAACAGAAAAGGAAATAAATTACATAAATAGTCCCATTTTAGAAAAAGAAATAGAACAAGTTATTAATCAATTCCCTAAGAAAAAATTTCCAGGGCCAGATGGATTTACATATGAATTCTGCCAAACATTTAAAAACAATTAACTCTATATAAACTATTTGAAAAAAATAGGAAAAGATTCCTACCAAATTCCTTTTAAGATATAGACGTGATATGTAAACTGATATGTAAACCAGGTAAGATGAAAATAGAGAAGGAATATTATAGATCAATTTCCCTAATGAATATTGATGAAAAATCTTAAACAAAATATTAGCTAAGAGATTACAGAAAGTCATTCCCCAGTATAATACAACATAGCCAACTAGGATTTATTCAAGGAGTATAGGGCTGGTTCAATATTAGGAAAACTATTAGCATAATTAACTATATCAATAATCAAATTAATAAAACTCATATGATTATTTCAATAAATGCAAAAAAAAGTATTTGATAAAATCTAACACCCATTTCTATAAAAAACACTAGAGAGTATAGGAATAAATGGACTTATCCTTAAAATAATCAGTAGCATTTATTTAAAACCATCAACAAGCATCATATGTAATGACACTGAAACCATTTCCAATAAGATCAGGGGTGAAAAAGTTTGCCCACAATCACCATTACTATTCAGTATTGCATTGGAAATAATAGATTTAGCAAAGAGAAGAAAAAATTTAAGGAATTAGAGTACGTAATGAAAAAAACAAAACAAATTATCACTCTTTGCAGATGACATGATGTTATACTTAGAGAACCCTAAAGAATCAACTAAAAAGGCTATTAGAAATAATCTACACCTTTAACAAAGTTGCAGGATACAAAATAAATCCACATAAATCATCAGCATTTTTTTTACATCACTAACAAAATTCAACATCAAGAGATATAGAGGGAAATTCCATTTCAAATAATTGTCAATAGCATAAAATATCTAGGAATCTATCTGCCAAGGAAAAATCAGGAAATATATGAGCAAAACTACAAAACACTTTCCTCTTGAATAAAGTCAGATCTAAGAAATAGGAAAAATATCAAGTGTTCTTAGATATAGGTCCAGTGAATATAATAAAGATAGCAATACTACCTAAATTCATCTATTTATGCCCCAAAGCCCCATTTTACTGATCTAGGAAAAATAACAACAAAATTCATATAGAAGAATAAAAGGACAAGAATTTCAAGGGAATTAATGAAAAAAAAAGCAAATGAAGATAGCCTAGCTATACTAGATCTTAAACGATATTATAAAGCAGCGTTCATAAAAACCTTTTGGTACTGACTAAGAAACAGAGTAGCTGATCAGTGGAATAGGTTAGGTTAACAGAACAAAATAGTCAGTGACTGTAATATTCTAGTGTTTGACAAACCCAAAGACCCTAGCTTTTGGGATTAGAATTCACTCTTCAACAAAAATTGCTGGGAAAAATAGAAAACAAATAGAAACAAGTATGGCAGAAACTAGGCATTGATATATGCCTAACATCATATACCAAGATAAGGTTGAAAGGTGTTCATTCTCTAGACATAAAGAATGATATTATAAACAAAGTAGAACAACATAGGATAGTTTACCTCTCAGATCTGTGGAAGAGGAAGAAATTTGTGAACAAAGAAGAACTAGACATCATTATTGATCACAACATAGATTATTTTGATTATATTAAGTTAAAAAAAATTTGCACAAACAAAACTAAAGCAGACAATTAGTAGGGAAGCAATAAACTGGGAAATATTTTTTTTTACATTCAGAGTTTCTGATGAAGACTTCATTTCTAAAATTTATAAAGAATTGATTCAAATTTATAAGAATGCAAGCCATTTTCCAATTGATAAATGGTCAAAGGACATGAACAGAAAATTTTCAGATGAAGAAATTAAAACTATTTCTAGTTCTATGAAAAGGTGCTCTAAATCACTATTGATAGGAGAAATGCAAATTAAAACAGCTCTGAGATACCATTACACACCTCTCAGATTGACTAAGATGATAGGAAAAGATAATGATGAAAAAAAATAGAGCTGATGTGGTCAGATTGAGACACTAATACCTTGTTGGTAAAACTGTGAATGGATCCAACTATTCTGGAGAGCAATTTGGATCTATGCTCAGAAAGTTATCAAAGTGTGCATATTCTTTGATCTAGCAGTGTTTTTACTGAGTTTATATCTCAAAGAGATCATAAAGGAGGGACAGGGTCCCACATGTGCAAACATGTTTGAGGCAACCCTTTTTCTAGTGGCAAGAAACTGGAAACTAAATGGATACCCATCTTTTGGAGAATGGCTGAATAAATTATGGTATATGAATATTATGGAATACTATTGTTCTGTAATAAATGACAAATAGGATGATTTCAGAGCTGGAGAAACCTACATAAACTGGTGCCAAGTTAAATGAAGAGAACCAGGAGATTATTTTACATGGCAGCAACAAGATTATAAGATGATTAACTCTGATGGGCATGGCTCTCTTCAACAATGAGATGATTCAAACTAGTTGCAATTGTTCAGTGATGAATAGAGCCATCTACATCCAGAGAGAGGACTGTGGGGACTAAATGTAGTTCACAACACAACATTTTTACTCTTTTTGTTGTTGCTTGCTTGCATTCTATCTTGCTTCTTTTTTACTGCTTTGATGTGATTTTTCTTGTGCAGCACAATTGTATAAATATGTGTACATACATTAGAGTTAACATATTTCTACTATGTTAAACATATATTGGACTACTTTCCATCTAGGGGAGGGCATGGGAGAAGAAAGGGAAAATTGAAACACAAGGTTTTTCAAGGATTAATGTTGACAAATTGCCCATGCCTATGCTTTGAAAAATAAAAAACTTTAAGAAAAAAATAATAATTTTGGTATAACTAAAAATGAAATCAATTTCATGCAAAACAGAATTTCTAAAATGGACAAAATCCAGTGACCAAACAACTCATTTAAAAGTTCAATTGGCCAAGTACAAAATGAGATATAATAACTACCTGAAGAAAACAAATCACTAAAAATTAGAATTGAACAAATGGAAGGAAATGACTCAATAAGACATCAATACTCAGTCAAACAAAACCAAAAAATATGAAAAAATAGAAGAAATCATAAAATACCTTAGCAGAAATACAACTGTCCTGTACAAAATGCAGAAAAGCCAATTTAAGTTATATTGGACTCCCTAAAAAAACATAATGTAAAAACAAAGGGTAGATATAATATTTCCAAAAATCAAGGAAAAGTCCCCTGATAATGTAGAACCAGAAGGTAAAATAGCTATTGAAAGAATCCACTATTCATTTCCTAAGAGAGACACAAAAATGAAAACTTCAAGGAATATTTTAACTAAATTCAAAAATTACTAGATCAAAGAGAAAATATTGCAAACAGCCAAGAAAATAATCAAATTGAGAAACCACAATGAGGATTACTCATTACCTAGAGTTTCCACTTTAAAGGACTGGAAGACCTGGCAAACAATATGCTGGAGGGAAAATGAATTCAGACTGCAACTAAGAATCAACTATCCAGCAACATTAAGCATTATTTTTCAGGGAAAAAAAGATGGACACTCAGTGAAATAGGGGACTTTTACTTATATTTGATGAAAAGACCAGAACTGCACAAAAATTTAATCTTCAAATAAAGTACTCCAGAGAAGCATAAAAAGACAAAAAAGGAAAGGAAAAAAAAAAAAAACTCTTGTTTTTTTTTTTTTTTTTTTTTTTTTTTTTTAAGTTAAATTGTTTATATGCCTATAGGGGAAGATAACATGTTCAACTCCTAGGAACTATATTTTTAGGGGTATACTTAAAAGGTGCTGGTATAATTTCACTTTATTTTGATGAAATAAGAAAAGAAGTTACAGGAGCGAAAGGAATTGTACTGGAAGAAGAGAGAAGGGGACATAAAATAGGGCAAATTATATCATCTTAAGAGGCAAAAAAGACCTATAAGATGAGGGCAAAGAGGGAGGGAGATGAGCATTGTGTGAATGTTAATCTCATCAGATTTAGTTCAAAAAAGCTATTTCAAACATATTTAATTTAATATAGAAACTTGTCTCATTCCATAGGAAAGTAGAAGGAGAAAAGGGAAAGAAAAAGAGAGAGGGAGGTAATAGAAAAGACAGCAGAAGTAGAAGGAAAGGGTTAAGAAAGGGATTGAGACTGTAAAAGGGCTAGGGCTTTCTGAGGGAAATAGTGGTCATAAGCAAAACATTGGTGAGGAGGAAAAGGGGAAAAACAAAAATATATCTTGGAGACAATAAGATGTTGGGAAATACAGAGTTAGTAATTTTATCTGTGAATGTAAATGGGATGACTTCTCCCATAAAATGGAAGCAGGTAGCAGACTGGATTAAAAGCTTGAATCCTATAATATGTTGTTTTTAAGGAATACATTTATTTTTTTTATTTAATAGCCTTTTATTTACAGGATATACGCATGGGTAACTTTAAAGCATTAACAATTGCCAAACTTCTTCTTCCAATTTTTTACCTCTTACCCCCCCCACCCCCTCCCCTAGATGGCAGGATGAACAGTAGATGTTAAATATATTAAAATATAAATTAGATACACAATAAGTATACATGACCAAAACGTTATTTTGCTGTACAAAAAGAATCAGACTCTGAAATTAGCTTGTGAAGGAAATAAAAAATGCAGGTGTGCATAAATATATGGATTGGGAATTCAATGTAATGGTTTTTAGTCATCTCCCAGAGTTCTTTTTCTGGGCATAGCTGGTTCAGTTCATTACTGTTCCATTGGAAATGATTTGGTTGATCTCGTTGCTGAGGATGGCCTGGTCCATCAGAACTGGTCATCATATAGTATTGTTGTTGAAGTATATAATGATCTCCTGGTCCTGCTCATTTCACTCAGCATCAGTTCGTGTAAGTCTCTCCAGGCCTTTCTGAAATTATCCTGTTGGTCATTTCTTACAGAACAGTAATATTCCATAATTTTCATATACCACAATTTATTCAGCCATTCTCAACCGATGGACATCCATTCAGTTTCAGTTTTTAGCCACTACAAAAGGGCTGCCACAAACATTCGTGCACATACCAGTCCCTTTCCCTTCTTTATAATCTCTTTGGGATATAATCCCAGTAGTAACACTGCTGTATCAAAGGGTATGCATAGTTTGATAACTTTTTGAGCATAGTTCCAAACTACTCTCCAAAATGGCTGGATTCGTTCACAACTCCACCAACAATGCATCAATGTCCCAGTTTTCCCGCATCCCCTCCAACAATCATCATTATTTTTCCTGTCATCTTAGCCAATCTGACAGGCGTGTAGTGGTATCTTAGAGTTGTCTTAATTTGCATTTCTCTGATTAATAATGACTTGGAGCATCTTTTCATATGACTAGAAATAGTTTCAATTTCTTCATCTGAGATTATCTGTTCATATCCTTTGACCATTTTCAATTGGAGAATGGCTTGATTTTTATAAATTAGAGTTAATTCTCTATATATTTTGGAAATGAGGCCTTTATCAGAACCTTTGACTGTAAATATATTTTCCCAGTTTATTGCTTCCCTTCTAATCTTGTCTGCATTAGTTTTGTTTGTACAAAAACATTTCAGTTTGGTATAATCGAAATTTTCTATTTTGTGATCAGTAATGATGTCTAGTTCTGCTTTGGTCATAAAGACCTTCCCCTTCCACAGGTCTGAGAGGTAAACTATCCTATGTTACTCTAATTTATTAATAATTTCATTCTTTATGCCTAGGTCATGAACCCATTTGATTATCTTGGTGTACAGCGTTATGTATGGATCAATGCCTAGTTTCTGCCATATTAGTTTCCAATTTTCCCAGCAATTTTTATCAAACAGTAAGTTCTTATCCCAAAAGCTGGGATCTCTGGGTTTGTCAAAGACTAGGTTGCTATATTTGTTGACTGTTTTATCCCTTGAACCTAACCTTTTCCACTGATCAACTAATCTATTCCTTAGCCAATACCAAACAGTTTTGGTAACTGCTGCTCTATAATATAATTTTAGATCTGGTACAGCTAAGCCACCATCATTTGATTTTTTCATTAATTCCTTGAAATTCTTGACCTTTTGTTTTCCATATGAACTTTGTTGTTATTTTTCTAGGTAATTAAAATAGTTTTTTGGAAGTCTGATTGGTATAGCGCTAAATAAATAGATTAGTTTAGGTAATATTGTCATCTTTATTATATTTGCTCGCCCTATCCAAAGAGCATTTAATATTTTCCAATTGGTTAGATCAGACTTAATTTTTGTGAAAAGTGGTCTGTAATTTTGCTCATAAAGTTTCTGATTTTCCCTTGGCAGATAGATTCCTAAATATTTTATATTATCAGTAGTTACTTTAAATGGAATTTCTCTTTGTAACTCTGACTGTTGGATTTTGTTAGTGATATATAAGAATGCTGATGACTTATGTGGGTTTTTTTATAACCAGCAACTTTGCTAAGTTGTAGATTATTTCTAATAACTTTTGCTTAGAATCTCTGGGGTTCTCTAAGTATACCATCATCATCGGCAAAGGTGATAATTTAGCTTCCTCATTGCCTATTCTTATTCCTTTAATCTCTTTCTCAGCTCTTATTGCTATAGCTAGCGTTTGTAATACAATATTAAATAGTAACGGTGATAGTGGGCAACCTTGTTTCACTCCAGATCTTATTGGGAATGGTTGCAGTTTGTCTCCATTACATATGATGCTTACTGATGGTTTTAAATAGATGCTGCTGATTATTTTAAGGAAAAGTCCATTTATTCCTATACTCTCAAGTGTTTTTAATAGGAATGGATGTTGGATTTTATCAAATGCTTTTCTGCATCTATTGAGGATGATCATATGGTTTTGTTAATTTGGTTATTAACATGGCCAATTATATTGATAGTTTCTATTGAACCAGCCCTGCATTCCTGGTATAAATCCTACTTGATCATAGTGTATTATCTTGGAGATGATTTTCTGTAGTCTTTTTGCTAATATCTTATTTAAGATTTTAGCATCAATTCATTAGGGAGATTGGTCTATAATTTTTCTTTCTCTGTTTTCACCTACCTGGTTTAGGTATCATACCATGTCTGTGTCATAGAAGGAATTTGGTAGGACTCCTTCATTCCCTATTTTATCAAATAATTTATATAGCACTGAGCCAATTGTTCTTTAAATGTTTGGTAAAATTCACATGTAAATCCATCTGGTCCTGGAGATTTTTTCTTACGGAGTTGTTTAATTTTCTGTTCTATTTCTTTTTCTGAAATGGGACTATTCAAACAATTTACTTCCTCCTCTGTAGTCTGGGAAGTCTATATTTTTGGAGGTAGTCATCCATTTCACTTAGGTTATCAAATTTATTGGCATAAAGTTGAGCAAAATAACTCCTATTATTTCTCTAATTTCCTCTTCATTGGTGGAAAGTTCTCCTTTTTCATTTAAGACTACTAATTTCATTTTCCTCTCTCCTTTTTCTAATCAGATTTACAAGGCTTATCTATTTTATTGGCTTTTCCTAGAACCAACTCTTAGTTTTATTAATTAGTTCAATAGTTTTTTTACTTTCAATATTTTAATTTCTCCTTTTAATTTTAAATTTCAATTTAGTATTTGATTAGGGGTTTTAATTTGGTCTTTTTATTTTTTTAGTTGCAAGCCAATTCATTAATCTTTTCTTTCTCTGTTTTATTCAAGTAAGCCTTTAAGGATATAAAATTGCCTCTTATTACAGCTTTGGCTGCATCCCACAAATTTTGGTATGATGTCTCATCATTGTCATTATCTTGAGTGAAATTATTAATTGTATCTATAATTTGCTGCTTCACCCAATCATTCTTTAAGATGAGAGTTGTTTAGTTTCAATTACTTTTGGTCTATTTCCCCTAACTTTTTGTTGAATGTAGTTTTTATTGCATCATGATCTGAGAAAGCATTTACTATCTCTGCATTCTTGCATTTAATTTTGAGTCTTTATGTCCTAATATGGTCAATTTTTGAATAGGTTCCATGAACTGCTGAGAAGAAAGTATATTCCTTTCTATCTCCATTCAATTTTCTCCAAAGATCCAACATACCTAATTTTCTAATATTCTATTTACTTCTTTAATTTCTTTGTTATTTGTTTTGTGTTTTGTTGTCTAATTCTGAGGTGCAAGGTTAGATCTCCACTATTTCAGTTTTGTTGTCTACTTCTTCTTGCAACTCTCTTAACTTCTCCTTTAGGAAGTTGGATGCCATACCACTTGGTGCATATATGTTTAATATTGATATTGCTTCGTTGTTTATGCTCCCTTTAGCAGGATGTAGTTTCCTTCCTTATCTCTTTTTAATTAGATCAATTTTTACTTTTGCTTGATCTGAGATAAGGATGGCTACCCTAACTTTTGACTTCACCTGAAGCATAATAGATTTTGCTCCAGCCTTTTACCTTTACTCTATATGTATCTTCCTGCTTAAATGTGTTTCTTTAAACAACATATTGTAGGGTTCTGACTTTTGATCCAGTGTGCTATCTGCCTCCTCTTTATGGGGAGTTCATCCATTCACATTTACAGTTAGAATTACTAAATCTGTTTCCTGCCATCCTAATAACCCCCAGATTGTGCTTTACTTATTCTTGCCTCCCCAATCTTCTTTCCCCTTTTAAGCTTATGTACCCCTCTTGTATCACGATCTTACCCTCTTTATAATCCCTCCCCTCCCCACCTTTGAGTCTTTCCCCTTCCTTCCCTTATTACTCTTTTACTTTTCCTTTTCCTCTCCCCGTTTTTTAATGGGCGAGAGAGAATTTTTCTAAAACAAATGTCAATTATTTTTCCTTTGAGCCAACTCTGATGAGGTAAGATTACACAATGTTCCTCCCCTCTCTAAATTCCCTCAGATATGATAAGTTTCCTTTGCCTCTTTGTGGGATGTGGTTTCCCTCTTTTTATCCCTCCTTCCCACCTTATTCGGCCATGATCCCTTTTCCATATCTACTTCCCTTTGTTATGTTATATCAGTACAATCAAATTATACATGTATTCTTTTTGTATATCCACAACAAAAATACAATTCTCAAGAGTTATTTTTACCTTTTCTGCATCTCTTGAGTTCTATGGTTGGAGATCAAATTTTTTGTTTAGTTCTGGTTTTTTCTTCAGAAACAAATGGAATTCATTTGTTTCATTAAATGTCCATCTTCTTCCCTGGAAGAAAATGCTCAGCTTAGCTGGGTAGTTTATTCTTGGCTGCATCCAAAGTTCTTGTGCCTTTCGGAATATCATATTCCAGGCACTTCGTTTCTTTAATGTAGAGGCAGCCAGATCTTGGGTGATCCTTATTTTGGCACCTCGGTATTTAAATGGTTTTTTTTTTGCTGCTTGTAAAATTTTTTCCTTAATCTGATAGTTCTGAAATTTGGCCACGATATTCCTTGGGGTTTTTATTTTAGGGTCTCTTTCAGAAGTTGTTTGATGAATTCTTTCAATGCCTATTTTACCTTCTGATTCTATTATATCTGGGCAGTTCTCTTTGATGATTTCTTGTAAAATAATATGTAGGCTCTTTTTTTCATCATAGTTTTCGGAAAGTCCAATAATCCTCAGATTATCTCTCCTAGATCTATTTTCCAAGTCTGTTGTTTTTGTAAGTAGATTATTCATGGTTTTTTCCAGTTTGTCATTTTTTTGTTTTTGCTTGTCTGATTCTTGCTGTCTCAATGAATCATTAGTTTCTATTTGTTCAGTTCTAATTTTTAAAGAATTATTTTCTTCATTAGCTTTTTTTACTTCTTTCTGTATAGGTCCAATTGAGTTTTTAAATGTATTGTTTTGGTCTTTGGAATTTTTTTCCATTTTACTAATTTTTTTTTTTTTTAGTGAATTATTTTCATTTTCCAATTCACAGGTCCTACTTTCTTGCGAGTTCTTTCTTTTCCAATTGGCAAATCCTACTTTCTTGCGAGTTCTTTATTTTTTCCAATTCACCAATTTTGTTTCCCTGAACTTCCTGGGAATTTTTTAACTTTTCCAATTCGTATTTCAGGAAGTTGTTGCTCTTTTGTAAGGCTTCTCTTTCCTTTCCCCATTTATCTTCTAACTCTCTTTTGAGACTTTTAATGGTCTCTTCTATGAGAGCATCAAGTAAAGGAGGACAGTCTGATGCATTTTTGCTGTTTGAGGTCTCTTCAGATTTGCTGACCTGCTCTTTTTCTGCATAGAAGCTGTTGATCATTCTTTTCATCTTTTAATTCATGTTTTAAAGCCTTTAGGGTATGTCTCCTTGGCAAGGGGGTTACCAGCTTCCTCTGCAGAGCAGGGAGAGATGTAAACCGATTTCCAGCTCAGAGGTATGGGAGTGCTCTGAGTGAGAGTCTTCCCTTCCCCCAAGAGGAAGTGGATTCAGCACTGGCTTAGCTATCAAAGTGCCCAGTTGGGCTGTGTGTGTTAGCAATTGCCCTCAGCTAGAGACTAAGGGGTGACAGTGTCACTGCCCCAGGCCGGAGCCTCTTGCGGGACTGTGAGTATTAGCAGCTGATTGCAGACTGCAGACCTCTGCAAACTCTGCCCAGCATCTCTGCCTGATGCAAATCGGCCCTGGAAAAGCTCTATGGCCCCAAGCCGAGCTCCCCACTGTGCAGATTGGAGGCTAACCCGGGCTGTGTCCTCCTGCCCTGCAGGATCACAACTGCCCCAAGGAAAAGCCCTGTACTGCGGGTTGGGGCTGCTTGCTTGTGCTGAGATCTGTGCTTTCACTTTCGGTTTGAGGCTCTCCTCAGAACCTAATTTCTCTCCCCATCTGCGCTGATCTCCCCCCTGGCCCCGGAACCAACCTTTTTTTGGTGAGACTGCAGATTTTCTTCGGCTGGTGAGTTGTTCTACTTCTTATCTTTACGAATTGTAGCAGTCAAGACTATTTTTGAGGCTTGATATAATATTGATAAAGAGGGTAAGAGAAGAGCTTAGAAAATCCCGTGTGTCTTCTCTGCCATCTTGGCTCTGCCCTCCTATAAGGAATACATTTAAAGCAGAGTGATATATACAGAGAAAAAGTAAGCCTGGAGCAGAATCTATTATGCTTCAGCTGAAGTTAAAAAAAAAAGGCAGGGACAGCAATCCTGATCACAGATAAAGCAAAAACAAAAATAGATTTAATTAAAAGCATTAAGGGAGGAAATTACATCTTGCTAAAGAGTACCATAGATATTGAAGCAATAGCAGTATTAAACATATATACATCAAGTGTTATAGCATCAAATTTCTCCTAGAGGGGAAGTTAAAAGAGCTGCAAGAAAAAATAGTAAAACTATTTACTAGTCGGGGATCTCTAACTTCTTCTATCAGAACTAGGTAAATCTAATTACAAAATAAATAAGAAGTTAAGGAGATAAATAGAACTTTATAAAAGTTAGGTATGATATACCTTTGGAGAAAATTGAATGGAGACATAAAGTAAAATGCTTTGTTTCTCGACAATATGGAACCTACACAAAAATTGACAATATTATCAGAATATCATCATAAAATCATCAAAATCAAATGCAGAAAGGCAGAGATAGTAAATGCATGTTTCTCAAATCATGATGCAATAAAAATTACCTGCAATAAAGGGCTAGGGAAAAGAGAACAAATATTAATTGTAATCTAAATAATCTAATGCTAAAGAATGAGTGGGTGAAACAACAAATCACAGACACAACTGATAATTTCATCCAAGAGAATGACAATAATGAGGCAATATACTAAAATTTATGGGATGCAATCAAACCATTTCTTAGGTAAATTTTATGTGTATAGATGCTAACTTGTATAAAATAGAGAACGAGAAGATCAATGCAACTAAAGAAAGCCAGAAAAAGAACAATTAAAAACCCCCAATTAAATACCAATTTTGAAATTCTGAAATAAAAGGGGAGGTCAATAAATTTGAATGTAAGAAAACTATTGAACTAATAAACAAAACTAATAGTTGGTGATATGGAACAAACAACAACAAAACAGATAAAACTTTACTTAATTTGATTAGCAAAAGAAAATCAACTTTCTAGTATCTAAAATGAAAAGGGTGAACTTTCCACCAATGAAGAGGGAATTAGAGCAATAATTAGTTATTTTGCCCAACTGTGGTCTGGAGGGAAAAAAAGAGAGAGGTTTTTTTTTTCCATTAGCAATACAGTATTGATTTATTTTGCTTACTTTTCCTAAACCAAGAGTAATAGATGTGTATAAGAAGTGTCTGAAAGGGATAGAAGGCTTTAATAGAACAGGAGACCAAGATGTAGTGTAGTGTAAAAGTAAGGTTAGTATTCACAGGATTCTGGATACAAGGATTGAATCAGTGTGTGTGTGTGTGTGTGTGTGTGTGTGTGTGTGTGTGTGTGTGTGTTTGGGGAGAGCTTCCTAATTTTATTTGATGAATGATGTTCTGTTTTCTTCACTTGAAAGAGGTTCAAGAACACCAGTATTTCATAAAAAAGCATGGGTTGATCTTTCACAGATCTGCAATCTGGGATTTTTAAGCAATTCAATGGGTTGAGGATACAGAAGAAGGAGAATGGATAGCAGAGGCAAAACAAAACAAATTCCCCAAACCTGATTCTTCCCAGGACTGATGCCATAGTTGTTTTCATAAAGTTAAAAGGCTTGATCTTCATGATTTTGGTTAGGTTCTGAAGGATTCCCCTATATGAAAGGTCAGAAGCTCAAACAAATCAAAGACGTCAAAGTTTTTTCACAGATTGAATTTCTAATTTAACTCCCACAGAATTCATTTTTAACAGGTCCATATGCTCTTAAGGCTTTTTGTTCATTACTTCCTTACTTCCAATGAAGCATATAGTATTTTACATACTGTTGCATAGGATTATGACACTGAATTTATATGAAGGTCGAACTGGTAATCTGTCTTTGAGAAATAAACATGTAAGAAATGACCAACAGGATGATTTCAGAAAGGCCTGGAGAGACTTACACAAACTGATGCTGAGGGAAATGAGCAGGACCAGGAGATCATTATATACTTCAACAACAAAACTATATGATGACTAGTTCTGATGGACCTGGCCATCCTCAGCAATGAGATCAACCAAATCATTTCCAAAGGATCAGTAATGAACTGAACCAGCTACGCCCAGAGAAAGAACTCTGGGTGATGACTAAAAACCATTACATTGAATTCCCAATCCCTATATTTATGCCCACCTGCATTTTTGATTTCCTTCACAAGCTAATTGTACAATATTTCAGAGTATAATTCTTTTTGTACAGCAAATTAATGGTTTGGTCATGTATACTTATTGTGTATCTAATTTATATTTTAATATATTTAACATCTACTGGTCATCCTGCCATCTGGGGGAGGGGTTGGAGGGTAAGAGGTGAAAAATTGGAACAAGAGGTTTGACAATTGTTAATGCTGTAAAGTTACCCATACATATAACCTGTAAATAAAAGGCTATTAAATTTAAAAAAATAAAATAAAAAAAGAGAGAAATAAACATGTAGTAAAAAAAATCTTTGTAAACTACAAACATATAGGAGAGTAGGCTGCCCAACATGTCTTTTATTTCTGGCTTGTCTCCTTAGAAACATTGGGTAAGATTGGGCATCTCTCTTGCTTTGGGATATTTCACTCCCAAGATCCCATATACATCTGTGTATATTCTGAAATATAACAATTTAAATCAGAGAGAAATCTCAAGACTCCAAACAGAATTGATGTGAAGAGGTCAAGCTGAAAAGTGCAAGCATTATGCTTCTTGCTCTCCTTCCCATTACACTTAAGTTAAGGGTTAGCAACTGGGGAAGTGGCTTTTGTTCTGAATCTATTTTATCACTATTTAGGAATATATTTAGGGGGCAGATATGTCTTCTCTATTTCTTCTTTCAGAGATTGGAAAAACAAATGTTTAACTTTGGCCCTCTTGCTCTCCTCAAAGTGGATATTATTGTTTTTCTTGGGAATGGAGGAAGGGAAAAAGGAAGGAAGATAAGAATGGAAGGAATGAAAGAACAAAGGATGGGAGGAAGGAAGGAAGGGAGGAAGGAAGGATGGAAGGAAGGGAGGGAGGAAAAGGAAACAAGCCTTTATTAAGTAACTACAAGATACCTGGCATTTTGCTAAACATTTTATAAATTTTAATTCATTTGATCCTCACAACAATCTAGAATGTAGGCACTATTAGCTCTATTATCTTCCATAATTTAGTGGGTAGGGATATGTTTCTATTGTGAGTGTGTGTTTATGTATCTATATGTTTCCTCACCAATTTGTGGGTGAGGAAACTGAGGTAAACAGTAAATAAGTGATTTGCTCAGGGTCATACAATTAGTAAATTTTTTAGGTCAAATTTAATTTTCTTAACTTCAAGTCTCACATTCTAGCCATCGTAAAGCATATGGTAGACCTTGCAGCATATCTTTACATGCCTCTTCCTAGCTGAAACTATGCATTTTTATAATCCAAATGAACATATATATCTTATAAGAATGCACTTACAACTTACACAATACATATTGACATACCTGTATCTTTGAGGTAGGTCACTTGACTGATAGCTAGTATATATTCTAACATACTATTACCATTCTTAATAGTTTAATGAGTTGATTTAATTAAATCAATCATCCCTTCTTGATCAATACACTGATGTTATAGTCATAATATTATAAGTCAAAATCCTAAAATATTAGAATAAAAACAGTATCATCAAATATTCATATTAAAAGATTCCTTCACAATCATCTATCTTAAACACTTCATTTGTTTTGTAGATGAGTTAACTTGGTCCAGAGAAGTTATATTAGTTGTCCAGTGTCACATGGCTAGGAGGAAGTGCAGGAACTAAGTCTCTTGGGCCAGTGCTCCTTCTTTATTACAATGCCATTCCATATCTTGAATACTGACTAGAATCAATTCATGAGAAAAGTAATGCAGGACAGTACAGGGAGTATCAAGAGTATTTTGTTTCATTAGTGTTTTCCTTAAGGGATCTTTTTAGTTGAATAGAGAGAGGGAAAAGATGGCAGGAATATTGTTAAAGCAACCTCTTGACAAAAATCCCCAAATCTCCAGAACAGAGAATCTATGTAACAGTAAATACCAGATTGGGAAGAATATTGTCTTAAACCTCTGAAGATATCTAATTAAATCAGCCGAGGGTGATGAGTCAGCCAACAATATAAACTGAGTGGCTTTTAGGCTATGGAGGAAGATCCCAAAGGAGAAAAAGAGACAATATCTGCTTTCAAGGAATTTATATTGCACGTGATGAGAGAAGCCACAAGTATAAAATGAAGTTAGATGTGGCTAAAAAATTCTTTCAGCAAGTTTATTTCAATGTGGTACAAACTAAGGACTAAAATACTAATCAAGTGAAAAATATTACAGTAATTAAAATCACTTCCTAATGGTAGGAATATTTTGACTGCTTGCTCATATCAAATTTTAAACAAAGACAAGTAAGTGGCATAGTGGATAAAGAGCCAGGCCTGTAGTCAGAAAGATTCGTCTTCCTGTGTTTAAATCTGGCCTCAGATATTACCTAGCTGTGACTCTGGCCAACTAATTTAACCTTATTTGCCTCAGTTTCCTCATCTGTAAAATGAACTGGAAAGGAAATCGAAAATTACTTCAGTATCTGTACCAGGAAAATGCCAAATGGAGTTACAAGAATTGGACATGACTGAACAACAAATGATTAAATATATTACAATGAAAATACTGGATAGAGTTTGGGCCTTGGCCCAAAACATGTCAGGAAAACATGGGTTTAAAGTTTGTCTATAATCCATAATAACTATGTGATCTTGAGTAAGTCACAATTTCAGCCTCTGTTGCTCATCTTTAAATGAGGGGGCTATACATATGGCCTATAGAGGTCTCTTACAGATCTAGAAGATATGATATCATATCTAGAAGATATGATACTATACTGTGATACTATGAATTGAATTTTAAATAGTTATGTTTTTCGGTTGGAAACAAAATAAGATTGAATCATTTATGTATTTTCTTCTTTTGATTTTGTCAGAGATATGATAGATTACCCAGAGCTAAATATAGGATGTGTCGATCAAGGTTTTTATTCAGGGCCTAATATTTGGATGGTGCAGACAACACTTGAAGCCTTTATTAGATAGGAAAAAAAAACATATTCTGCATCAATTAAGCAAGAATAATTAGCTGAAGTAGAAGGTTACCATGTGGTCTAATGGACAATTCTGGGAGTCTTAATGATCTGAGTTCAATTCTTGCCCCAGACCCTTACTAAGTGTATGTCTCTAGGAGCTAAATTAATTAGCTTATTGATGATGATGATGATGATGATGATAATGCTCTCCCCTCCCTTTTTTTTCCTGAGGCAATTTTTTCCTTGTCCATGGTCACACAACTAGGAAGTGCAAATGTCTGAGACCAGATTTGAACTCAGGTTGTCCTGACTTCAGGGCTGGTACTCTTTCCACTACACCATTTAGCTGCCTAATTCTCTCCCCTTTTATAACTATTTTTCAGGTCACTTCAGGGAACCTTTTTCTTGACTTGCCTTATCTTGTTCCTTCTGAAGAACTGGCCTTCCAAGCCTCAATCTGTATGTAGAGTTTGTTTCATATGGAGCTTTACGTCTCAAGGCCAAGGGAACCTCAAATGAATTTTCTTCAAAAAGTTGATTTGAAGGAACATTTCAATATTGATTTTCTAGATGAGGAATTGATCTCCATAGTTCAGATATCAATTTTGTGTATTTTGCCTAAAGTGATTTGCCTTTATATATGTCAAACCTACTAAAATGTACAAATCTATACACATTTTGGACTCTATTTTCTTTCTTTCTTTCTTTCTTTCTTTCTTTCTTTCTTTCTTTCTTTCTTTCTTTCTTTCTTTCTTTCTTTTTAAATTTTAATAGCCTTTTATTTACAGGTTATATGCATGGGTAACTTTACAGCATTAACAATTGCCAAACCTCTTGTTCCAATTTTTCACCTCTTACCCTCCACCCCCCTCCCCCCAGATGGCAGGATGACCAGTAGATGTTAAATATATTAAAATATAAATTAGATACACAATAAGTATACATGATCAAACTGTTATTTTGCTGTACAAAAAGAATCAGACTCTGAAATATTGTACAATTAGCTTGTGAAGGAAATCAAAAATGCAGGTGGGCATAAACATAGGGATTGGGAATTCAATGTAATGGTTTTTAGTCATCACCCAGAGTTCTTTCTCTGGGCGTAGCTGGTTCAGTTCATTACTGCCTGGACTCTATTTTCTGAAACATGTCATGGCAGTAAGGTAAGTAATCATGACATCCTTTGGTCATCCTTTCATAAGCCCCAGGATGCTACATTGATCCCAATTTGTTTCTTATCTCCCATCTGAGACTTGAATAAAGTTGGGATCAGTAAACTCTTATATTATCTGGAACTTCTTACAAGGAAGATGAAAATTTTTCAGAGCTGGAAAAGAAAATCATCTGCAGTTATAGTCTGGGTAGGCAAAGGCAAGGTTCAAGTCAGAAAAATACTAGAAATTTAGAAAAATACTGCAAAGTTATCATTCTGCACAGTTCCCTGAGGTTCTCTTTTTGTGGAAGGCTGTGAAGACATAGTGAGCCTATGCCCTTGTAGTGGAAAGCTGCTCAGGCTTCAAAGTGGATGGCTAGATTCTATGTTTGCTATGGGGGCACAAGTTTAGGCCTTTGGAGGAAATTGTGCATGAATAATATCTGCAGAATCCAAGCCTCCAGAGAATCAGAGAAAATCTGCACTGTGTCTGGTGGAAAAAATGCAGGATGACATCTGCTTTTATAGTCTTCAATGTCCATGAGAGTACATAACTGAGGGACTTGTGCGGCCTTTATGCTGCCCCTTGATGGCCACTTCTATTACTGTATGTATAATTCCTTTCTTTTGCTTTCAAAGCCATGGGTGTTAGGTGCAACAATATAGAGAGCACTCAGCATGAATATATATATATATATATATATATATATATATATATATATATATATATATATAGTCACTCTGGTCTATCCAAAATTGGGTATTTCAATGAGCAAAGAGTTGAAGAATCTTTTCGTTTGTTGTTAAATCATTTTTCAGTCGCATCTGATTATTTGTGATCACATTTGGGGTTTTCTTGGCAATGATACTAAATTGGTTTGCCATTTCCTTCTCTAGTTCATTTTATGGATAAGAAAACTGAAGCAAACAGCACTAAGTGACTTGCCTCAGGTCACATAGCCAGTAAGTGTGTGAGACCAGATTTGAATTCAAGAAGATGAGTCTTCCTGACTCTAAGCCTAGCTCTCCATCCTCCGTGCTACCCAGCTGCCAGAATAATACAGGTTTGAATTAGGATATAGCAGAACTGAAGAACAACAGAATAAGAGTAATAAATAAGAACAATTTAATATATTTCCCTTACTTAACAAATATACTTATTCTCTAATTTCTGATTATGTTTCCTGTCATCTTGATGGTTGTTCCTGCATTATAATGCTTTTCTGACACAATGAGGTAGAAAGTTTTGTCATGAATTATAAATATGGTGGACAGTGAATAAAAACTCTTGGAATTAACAGATGAGATCTGATGAGGTCATTGGATCACAATATATATGGGAAAGAGTAAGGTGTAAGAAAACTGGAAATGTTGGTGGCCATGAATAGTTGTGGATTTCATACTTAATCTTGGAGTAATGGAAATACCAGAATTGGAGATGATTACAGTGGTTAATTTGGTTTCTATTTCCAGACTGATTTGAAAGTTAGTTGGAAGATAGACTTGCATAGGTATTTAGGTAAAGTACAGAAATCAATAAGCAGAGTAATGTAGTAGACTAGTTTTTAAGTGATGAAATCCTGAATAAGGGTGGGTGTCAGAGGAGAAAAAGCTATACATGAGAGAAATGTTATGAAGGTAGAAACAAGATTTATTTACTGATTGAATATGGGGGGTAGTGAAGGAAAATGAGGAGGGAAGCACCTAGATGGGAGCCTGGAGAACTGGGACAGTTGTGGTAGCATTGAAACTAATAGGAAAGTTAGGAAGAAGTGAGTGTTTGAAGGAGATAGATAATAGTTTCAATTCTGAACATGTTGGGTTTAAGATATCTCTAAGACATCCAGTTTGAGATGTATGAAAGAATTTTGGAAATATAAGACTAAAAGTTGAGAAAGATATTACAGCCAGACAAATAGATGTGAAAATCATATACTTAAAAATCAAAATTGAAATCTTGGGAGTTGATGACTCCTATATTTAGCAGATTCTGACATCTTAATGGACATTTATGCATGAAAATCTAACAAAGGACACTGTGAAAAGAGTAGTCAGAGAAAAAGGAAGAGAACCACAAGAGATCAGTGATCTACTTTCACTCTACTACGCATACTTTTCCCACATCATATGGACCCTTACTACTGTTCTTATCTTTTTTTTCTGGTAATCTTTTTGCTTTTAATTATTTTCTCATTGATTCATTGTTATTCATATTTGACTCTTTATGATTCTATTTGGGGTTTTCTTGGCAAAGACAAGTCATTTGCCATTCATCATCTCCATTCACCATCACTCTACTTTCCCTCCTAAACCCCAGTCTCCATTTTCTTTACTTGTTCATTTCCCTTTTGGTTTTAATGCATCTTATACAACATTTTGTGTGTAGATGATGCACATATGGATGTATGTATGTATGTGTGTAGCTAGGTACATAGAGAATGTGTGTGCTTAACTTTCCTTTGTTAGATTCAGATATAGTGAGATTTATTTAATATTTTCCTTGTGTTTTTGTCATGAAGCTCAATTTTGTGAAATAGTAAGTCCTATCTTCTTATTCATTTGTTTTCTGCCTTGTCCCTTTTACTTCCTTTTCTTTTCTCATTCAAGACTATTGAAATTTATCCAAAATCAAGTTAGTCTGTCCCCTCTAATTTCCTCTGTTAATCCTGAAGACATTAGATTCTGAAAGAACACCTTTCTATCTTGCTGTTAGAATCTAAGAACTTATCCTTATGCAATCCCTTCCAAATTTTTACTTTTTTTCTACTTTCTTCTTTATTTCAATTTTTGTTTTAGTTCTCTTATTTTCTGTTGTGTCATGTCATCAATAATTCTATTTGTTCAGTTTTAATTTTGGTGAAGTCTGCTATTTGGACATTTCTTTGCTCTCTTCTTAGGTATCGAGTCTTCTTCCATTTTTCCCTTTCTTCTAGGACTCATTTTTATCTCTTGTTTTATTTTGTCTAAGTGATTGTGGAGCCTTTTTGGCACATGTTTTTAAGTTGTTTTTTTTTTCATCTTTGAGGATCTGCTTATAGTTATTAGAGTTACTACATTCTTTTTGGGTTTATCTTTGGGACACTTTCTAATGCATAACATTTGTTGATTTTATTTGATTTATTTATCTTTATAACCTAAGATTTTTCTATGAAGACTTTATACCAGGATCAGGCTCTGCCTCTTCTTGGATTCTTTGATGAAGTAATTAAACCAGCTTTACTGTCTTTCTTTTGATTTCTTGTGCTCCTGATAATCTTCTCTCTCTCTTGATTTGCTTATATTCAGACTTTGATCATGCTTTAGAATCCTTTGGATCATTCCATGGCAGAGCATTATAATCCTTATGTTATTCATCCTTCAAATATAGTTTGCCAATGTTATTAGCTTTTGGGATCATAAAGAATTCCTATCCAAATCCCCTAAGGATCCCAATAATTTTTCAAGCTTCCTCTTCAGAGTATTCTTTTTTCTGGGACCCTTGTAAATTGAATATTATGTGCTTCAGATGGCCCTAGTGTGTCACTGGTCAGAGAAATGGCTGCCTTTTGGCTTATTTCTGTTTATTTGTTCTTGTCCTATTTTCTCTTATAATATCTCTCTCCCAATTCTGCTGTCTTCTCTTTGTGCATTGCTAGTCTAGATTTTGGTATTTAGTGTTGTTTCTTCCTAAATATCTTTATTATCCTTCAGTCTGAAGCTATTTTTACATCTTTGGAAATGTAAGAGAGTATCAGGGCCCTCTATAACTTTATACACATCTATCTATCTTAACCAGAAATTTGACCCAGAGATTTTAAAACACATCAAGTTCTTTGGAGGCTATAAAAATCCTGTTTTGGTTTCAAATGTTCGTGGAATATTTCCTTCTTATGTTATTTTCTAGGAGTATTTAGGTCTGTCTTTAAGCTGTAGGAACCCCTTGAAACTCTTGTTCTTTTTTATTAAAGGGACTTGGACTTCATAAGTTATTATCTGGTTTTATTTATGGCTATAGATTGTACTGCTTTCATGTGTTCTCCTCTACTCTCTTTTCAGTACCCTCTCCATGACCTGTTCCCTCGACATTTCTCTAAGAATCTATTTCCTTAAACACTTATCCAGGGAATAAGTACATTAGGCTGATATAGTGGGGGAAAGGTCCTTATTTACTTTTTTCCTCTTGCCTTGCTATTATGATCTTTTTTTTTTATTTGCCTATTTTTTTAAGCATTGCTCAGAACACGACCGCAGTGTATTAATGTGTTCCTAGGTGTCCAACTCTTTTGTAATTCAAGTCTGCACTATGGCATAAATCCAACATGATCTTTAGAGGCAAATATTTCATATTTTGTACACAAAAGGAATTCTAAATTTCTTTTTCCAGAGATAGTCTAAAAAAATAGTACTCCATTGAAATAGGTGACTAGCTTGCATGTACTTAAATTTCTTAATATTTTTTTTTCTTTTAGTAACATGAAGAAAGGTAATTTTTAGTGAGAGTTGACCTAAGGAAAAAGTATGACAATAACATCTTTCTCTTCTTACTTTACAGGAAAATTTACCATCTATGAAAGTGCTCTGAAAACCCTAAAATACCATACATATACATATGTTAATATTTTTAATAATGGGGACCATAAATATCCTCAAACCAAATATAAGAAAT
Source organism: Sarcophilus harrisii (assembly GCF_902635505.1). NCBI lineage: Eukaryota > Metazoa > Chordata > Mammalia > Dasyuromorphia > Dasyuridae > Sarcophilus > Sarcophilus harrisii. Next base: position 342,059,063 of record NC_045429.1, read on the forward strand.
GTATACTTTTTAAATACTATTATATAGTTAGTGACAGAGTTACTAAAGTAAGGTTTAGAGGCAGCATGATGAAGTAGATAAAATTTTGAACTCAGAGGCAAGAAGATCTGGGTTCTAATCCTATTTCAGATCCTTAATGGTTATGTGAATTTAGGCAAATCACTGAAACTTATAGAACTTAGATTCGATGTCCCTTAAGATCCTTAATATCCTGATTCTATGATTATAGGATGATACTTTTGGACATTGATGTATTTTAGAAATTCTTTGGTTAATATCATTTCCATAGCCTATTTCCCTAACATATTTTCAAATAATTTATTCCATTAAATTTTTAGTTAAATTTTAAATCAGAGAATGCATGTGTTGGATTGAGACAATACAACTTATATCTTAAAGGCAACCTAATCTAATGTACAAGGACTACTCTACCCTTATTTGTTTTAATATTTAGGTGGCAAATGATAGTATAGATTTATATTATATTACCTCATATGAAGTTCTTATTTATGTCTTCCCATAAATGCCACCTAAAAAGAACACACATATGCTTACACCCTTCGAGAACCTAGTATCACTTTCATGCACTATGATTTAGGACTTTTGTGGATTTTTCCCCCCTCAAATTGGATCAGTTTAAGAAAGTTACACAGAGGCATCTATCCCATGAATCTAGGGGAATAATCTCCTCATTTAGGGAGTCAAACTAAATCTAAGTCCATCATTATAGTGCCCCATGGTTTGAAAGTCAAGGAATTCACAAATATTCTAGGGATTCAACAAAATTTGCCTTTAACATGCTAATAAGTTGTAATTCTGTCAGTGTAGCAACTGTTCTCCAAAATTCAGATTACTAATTATCTGTAGTTTACAATTTCAGAGAAATTATGTAAATTCCTAGTGAATTACCCAAAGTCACATAATAGATGCCAAAAACAGGATTTACACCTCAACTTTCCTAACTCCACTTCTAATGTAGTGAGATACTACCTTTCTTAAACCTACAAGTTCTGAAAGGGATGATCTAGAGCAATCTTCTAATTTTAGAAAAGCATAAAGAGATAGTTTTGTAATTTACCTAAGATCACATATATAAACATAGAAGATCCTGGAGAAGAATCAGAATTTGCTGATTAGAAGTCCTATATTCTTTCTATTACATTATTAAGTTGGAACGACTAGCATTTTTAAGCACCTTCTATAGACCAGGAACTTTGCGAAGTACTAGAAATATAAAGAAAGACAAAAAATAGCCTTGCTCTCAAAAGGATTCACATTCTTCTAGGGAAGAAAACATGAACTATGAACAAACAAGATATTCACAAGATAACTTAGGGTAGTCTTAGAAGGGAGATATAACTGGGGAAATTTTGTGCAAAAGTGGAACTTTAGCTGAAAAAATGAAGAAAACCAAAGAAGCCAGCAAATGGCAATGATAAGAAAGAATCTGGGGTGGGTGCCAGTGAAAATGCACATAAAAAGGACATGGAATGTTTTAGCTAAGAAACAGAAAGGTAGCCAATATATTTGGATAGAAAAGTGGAAGAAAGTAAGTTATAAGAGAATTGGAAAGCTAAAAAGGGGCCAGATTATGAAGGATTTTTAAAGCCAAATAAGGAATTCTGAGGGGTAGAACCAAGATTATAAAAAGCACTCAGATAAGCTCTTGCAACATTTCCCTCTAAAGTTTATTTGTTTTGTTGGAATAAAATAAGCATTTCTATAACATAATACAATTAAAAATATGATTGCACATGTAACTGTAAATCTGCTATACATAATTTGCTATTCTTTTCAAATATAAAACAAAATTATCATGCAAATTTATTTTTTCCTTCCTGCCTATCCTAGAATTGGCTATCATAGGGTACATATATGTATATTTATGTAAAATTATTCCATACATCTATTTATCAGGTTTTTTTATCTTGATACAGATAGCATTTTTCTTCATATGTACTTTATAGTTAATTTAAATATTTATTATAATCCAAAAAACTTTGTTCAAAGTTGAACTTAAAAAATCACCATTACTGTACACAATGTTCTCTTGATTCTGCTCATTTTACTCTTCTTTGTTTTAAGCAAGTTTTTTTCTGTTTTTTCCCCTAAAATAATTGTGCGCATCATTTCTTATAATATAGTAGTACTCCATCACAATCATGTACTACAACTTATTCAGCCATTCCCCAATTGCCAGGCATCCCTGCAATTCCCATTTCTTTGCCACCACAAAGAGAGATACTAAAAGCATTTTAGAACCTATAGGTCTTTTCTGTTTCTGTGATTAGACCAAATAGTAGTATTTTTGAATCAAAGGATATAAGATAGTTTAATAACTCTTTGGGCATAATCTCAGATTGTTCAACAAAATGATTGGATCAGTTCATGATTCCACCACCATTGAACTGGTATCCAAGTTTTAACATATCCCCTCAAACATTTGCCCCTTCCCCTTCTATCATTGTAGCCAATCTGGGAATTGTAAAATCATATCTCAGGTTTACTTTAATTTGCATTTTAATCAAAAATTACTTAGAGCATTTTTATGGATGTAAATTGTTTTGGTTTTTGCATTGGAAAAAAGTTGCCTATTCATATCCTTTTGCTCACTTATCAAATTTAAGAATGATTCATATTCTTATAGATTTTACAAAGTTCTTTATATATTTTAGATATAAGACTTTTATCTGATAAATAGTCTAGAGAAATTTTTCCAGTTTTCTCCTTTCCTTCTGATCTTTGTTACATTTCTTTTAGTTGGACAAAACTTTTTAAGTTTAATGTAAATCACCCATTTTACATCTAACGTTGATCTCTATCTCTTGTTTATTAACAAATTATTAACCTAGTCCTAAGTATGATAAATAATATGTTGTGTGTTCTAATTTTTTGTACAGTCTTTCTTTATATCTAGGTTGCGTATCCATCTTAATTGTATCTTAGTAAATAGTATAAAATATAGGTCTATGCCAAGTTATTGCGATATTGCTTTCCACTTTTCCCAATTTTAAACCAAATAATGAATTCTTATCCCCAAATCCCAAGTCTTTACACTTGTCAAATGCAAAATTATTTTATTTACTGCTTTAAATTGTATGTCTGCTTTGTAAACATCCTTTTACCTTTGCTAGTACCAGAGATTTTTGATAATAAATATCTTATAATAATGTGGTTTAAGATCTGATACTGCTAAACCTCCTTTATTTACCCTTTTCTTTTTCATTATTCCCTTTGATATTATTAGTACTTTGCTTTTCAAATGAATTTTGTTATTATTTTTTAATTCATATTCAAAGTTATAATTGCTATTCATGAATTTCCCTCCATCTTATTTTACTCACTATTTTTCTTCTCTGCTTTCCCTTTAACTTATCTTCTTCCCTACCCTCTATTCCTTATTTTAGTGGCTCCTCTCAAAATCCATCCCTTAGCTATTCACCCCATCTTCCTAATCTTAATCTATATACCCTTATACATTCCCCCCTCTAACTTATTACCTAATGTTTTCAACTCTATAGAAGTTCCAAAAGCTTCTCACCCTCTTTAGATGTTTATGTTGCTTTCTCTTCAACTCAGATAAAAGTTAGGTTCCAATAATACCAGCTCTCTACTCTTATCTGCTTTCTCTGTTAGTTATTCCTTTCACAGACCATGTTCATAAAATAATTTCTCCTTTTAACATTTAGTACCCCTAATTTTTTATAATCACCTTATTATACAGAACTCAGTCCCAGCTTTCTTTAAAACTACCTTAAATAGTACCTCAAATTAAATTCTGAAGTGACAAAGGCAACAGAAGGTTGCCGAGATAAATATAAGAGGTCAAAGGAGAAATCTAGCATACAGATATATTTCAAGGATGGAACCTTGACCAGAAATCACATGGATGAAATACTAGTGGTGAGACTAGGTGGTAGAGACACCAGAAGCAACAGCAGCTTCTTGAGTTCTCAAGTCAGAGACAATAAGGAGACTTAATAGTTGTTCAGAAAGATCTTACAAAATACTTCTTCTCTATTAGCACTGGACATAAGAGAAGATTTTGCTTGGCAGCTTTATGGTCTACTCCCACTTCTGGATTTTAGTTCAAATGAATAAATAATCACTTTCAAATAAGAAGGAGTAGAAGTCTTTCAGTATAGTGTAATTTCTAGTCCCAACTAGAAGTTGGGGTTGGGGTTGAGAAGTAATATCCATTGCAATTAATAGGGATCACTAGGTCTTCCTGAATAAAGATCAGAATTAAAACCAAGAGAGAAGTAACTACACCTCTCTTTAGATCACAATACCTTGGAAAAACTGAAAATTTCCAACCCCTCACCTAAATAGCTCTGAACAAAAGGAAATGAAAAAAAAAAAAACCTGACATTTGAATTGGTACCCTCTCCCACACTGCCTAGAACAGAGTTCAAATATAAGATATAGTTTTAAATCAAGAAATGGAATACAAATATGAGTGAACAATAACAACAATTATAAAACCCTGACAAATAACTACAGTGAAAATGAAGATGAAGATACAAACTCAGAAGTAGACAGTAAAGTCAAATCCACTAGAAGCAAATCCTCGAAGGAAAGAAAGTGAATTAGACTCAAGTTTAAAAAGAATTCCTGTAAATACTTTTAAAAAAAACTCTAAAAATCAAATAAGCAAAATAGATCAAAAAAAAGAAAAAAATCAAAGAAAGAAAATTATGAAAAGATGATTAACAACTTGATGAAAATGTCACAAAACATCTTACAAAACAGAGTTGGCCAATTGTTTGAAAAAAAAGGTATAAAAATTCACACTATGATACTATTTTACACCTATCATATTTTTCTAAAATGAGGGACAAAGAAAATGACAAAAGCTGGTAGAGATATGGGAGGGGAAGGGGGATATTAATGCCCTGTTGCTTTGGTTTTGAACTAGTCTAATGTAGGAAAAACTATAAAATTGCATATTCTGGGTAGAGTCAAGATTGAAGAGAGCAGACAGCCTTTGAGCTCTTTCTGGCTTCCCTCAGATCAACATCAGATCAAACCTGTGAACAGATTTTGGAGTATCAAAAACCACAAATAGTTGGTGTGTAACCAATTTCCAGAAAATATATTTTGGAAGAACTTCAGGAAAGGTTTGTCTCAATCAGATGGAGTGGGGGATGGAGAGGAAGGATTTGTAGCCCAGTGCAGGTGCAGCAGAGTACAGGGAGACTCAGGGAGGAGGGGCTTCCATGTGCTTGAGGAAGCTAGTGGGAGACTCATAGGAATAATACAACAGCATTTGCTACTCTGTCCTGATTCAGAAGCCAATGGATCAGTAGACTAGCTGTGAAACCTCCAAAGCAACTACAGAAAGCAAATAGTGAGTTCCTGAACTGCAGCATAATTCATGACTTGACCAGGTCCATGCATCCCAAGTAGAAAGCCAGTAGCATTGGGATCAGAGCAACCTGAAGCCTATGTACCCTGTAAGGGAAGCTTGGGATAATCTCTCCTTTGTCATAAGAGTACACCTCGATATTTAAAAATGAGCAAAAAAGTGAAAAGAGCTCTGACCATAGATAGCTTTTATGAAGTCACAGAACATACTTCCAAGCCTGAGGACGCCAAAGGCAAAACATCTTCAGATGAAGCCTAAAGGCAGATATAAGTTGATTGCCATTTTACAAGGCTTTCTTGGAAGAATTCCAAAAGGACCTTAAAAAAGAGGCAGAAAAAAACCAGGGGAAGGAAATGAGAGTTCTGAAAAATAATACACAGAAATTGTCTGAAGAAAATCACTCCATAAAAATAGTTTTGGCATAATGCAAAATGCCATTTTTGAAAATCAGAATTTCTGAAATGGAAAAAAAAATCCAATGAGCAAAACAATTAATTTAGAAGTTCAATTGGCCAAATGAAAAAAGGAGATAAAGAATGTATTTGAAGAAAATAATTCACTAAAAATTAGAATTGAACAAATGGAAGTAAATGACCCTATATTATGAATCAGTCAAACAAAACCCAAAGCAAATGAAAAATAAGAAAATTTAAAGTGCCTCATTGGAAAAACAACTGATCTGGAAAATAGATCCAGGAGAGACAATCAAAGAATTAATCTACTACGTGAAAACCACAATGAAAAATAAAAAGAGCATAGAAAACATCTTTCAAGAAATCATCAAGGAAAACTGATCTAATGTCCTTGAACCAGAAGGTAAAATAGCCATAGAAGGAATCCATCTATCAGCTCCTAAAAGAGATCCCAAAATGAAAGCTCCAAGGAATATAGCAGCTAAATTTCAAAGTTATCAGATCAAGGAGAAAATACTTCTGTCACCCAAAAAAGAAACAAAAGGAAACTACATATTGCTAAAGGGTACCGTAGATATTGAAGTTATATGCACCAAGTGGTATAGCATCCAAATTCCTAGAGGAAAAGTGAAGAGAGCTGCAAGAAGAAATAGATAGCAAAATCACATTAGTTGGGGATTTCAATCTTGCTCTATCAGAACTAAATAAATCAAACCACAAAATAAATATGAAAGAAGTGAAGTAGGTAAATAGAATCTAAAATAGTTAGGGAAGATAGGTATTTGAAGGGGAAATTTTATAACTCTAAATAGTCACATGAATAAAATAAAGAGGAGATAAATGAATTAGGCATGCAACTAAAAAAGCTAGGGGGAAAAACAAATTAAAAACTCCCAATTAAATACCAAGTTAGAAATTCTGAAACTCAAAGTAGAGATTAATAAAATAGAAACTAAGAAAACTTTTATGAATTTTTTTTGTGAAAAACCAACAAAATAGATAAACCTTTGGTTAATTTGATCTGAAAATGGCAAGAAAAAAACCAAATCACTAGCATAAAAAATGAAAAGGGTGAACTTACCACCAATGAAAAAGAAATTAGCGAAATAGTTAGGAACTATTTTTCAAAACTCTCTGCCAATAAATCTGAAAATCTAAGTGAAATGGATGAATGGTTCCAAAAATATAGATTACCCAGATTAACAGAGGAGGAAATAAATTACTCAAATAGTTCCATTTTAGAAAAATAATGTGAACAAGGTATTAATCGACTCCCAAAGAAAAAATCTTCAGGGCCAGATGGTTTTACAAGTTAATTCTACCAAACATTTCAAGAACAATTAATTCCAATACTCTATAAACTATGTGGGAAAATAGGGAAAGAAAGAGTCCTACCAAATGTCTTTAATGATACAGACAGGGTCAAAACAGAGAAAGAAACCAATATGAGCAAGTTCTTGATTATGACAATGATAACATTCTATTATGTTATAAGAAATTATGAAGAGGATGGTTTCAGAAAATCCTGAAAAGACTTATATGAACTGATGAAAAATGAAGTGAGCAAAACTAGGAAAAAATTTTGCTCACAGTTACAACAATATTGTAAGGATATTCAGTTGTGAAACATTAGCTACTCTGATCAAGACAATGATCCAAGACAAGGTCCAAGGACTCATGATGAAAAATACCCTTTATCTCCAGAGAGACATATAATGATTTTGAGTACACAATGAAGCCTATTTTTTCACATTTTATTTTTGTTGCTTCATTTTGTTATTATTATTTTGCAACATGGAAATATTAACTTTACATATCAAATCACTTGTCCTCTTAAAGAAGGGAGAGGGTTGAGAAGGAGAGAAAGAATGAGGAACTCAAACTTTTATAAAAAAGTTGTAATTTTTACAGGTAGTTGGGTACTGTTTAAAAAAGTAAAGATAATTAACAAAAATTGCATCTTTAATCTTGGGAGTAATATGAAGTTATGAGATTTGATTGAATTAGTGAGATGACCTGTGCCATGGGAAGACCACCTTTATACCTGAATGGAGATTAGACTAAAGTAGGGAAATACTTGAGGCAGAGAGATCAATCGGCAAGCTCTTCCAGTAACCCAGATATTAAGTGATGAGAAGGAATAATGAGAATTTTGACATGTTAACAAAGAAAATTTAGTGAATCTTCTGTAAGATAACTGATTTTTAAAAAGAGGTTAAAGAAATTTACTGTTGCAAGATTCCTTTGGCCTGAGTTATTATTTCCTTCTTTCCCACTCTAAAGATTTTCATTCAAGAGGAGATAGAACATTATGTTGATGATATTATGATTAAGAGATGTGTAAATTGTTCAGGGAGTTTTTCCTTTAATCTCCATACAAAAATCAGTTGATTGCGCAGACCAACTTGCTAAATTGATGCAAAAAGCTTGTACTTCAGTAAATATATTTAGGACAGACAAGAGAAATGTACATTAACATGGGTTCAGCATTGTACACAGCAAAAACAGTATCATACAACAATCATTTCTGATGGATGTGACTCTTTCCAACAATGAAATGATTGAGGCTAGTTTCAATGATTTCATGATGAGGAGTGCCATCTATACTCACAGAGAGAACTATGGGAACTAAGGATAGATCATAACATAACATTCTCACTCTTTTTATGTTGTTCATTTGAATTTGTTTTCTTACTCACTTTCTTTCCTTTTTGATCCGACCTTTCTTGTGCAACAAGATAATTGTATAAATATGTTTACATATGTTGGACTTAACATATATTTTAACATGTATATGACATATTGGATTACTTGCCATCTAGGGAGGGAAGGAGGGGAAAATTTGGAACACAAGGCTATGCAAGAATCAATGTTGAAAATTATCCGTGCATATGTTTTGAAAATAAAAAGCATTAATAATTTTTAAAAAGAAAGGAAAAAATAAAGAATATTAACTTTTGCATCAGAAAAAAAATGGAATCAGAATTGAATAAGAGAAGATGAACTGCCTGGATTTAATTTTGGAAATTGTAAAATGTTTTTAGGGATTCCAAACTTTCTATGAAAGCAAAGATTCATCTTTTTTAAAGTTAGCATTTTATCATTTTAATATTGTTGTAAGATAATAGCAATGTATCGGATACAACTACTTCAAACAAATTAAAACTGATATCATGTAGAGAGCAATAAAAAGAGGCTGTACAAGGACGCTGGATCATATATGACGTCCCGAACAGTTTTTTACTGTTTTAAGCTTTGACTGCTATTATTTTTATGGCTATTTTAATCTATTAAAATTAAAACTGCACTAAGATGTTGGTGAGAGTATATTATATAATAAATGAGTGACTTGAAGAAAAATAGTGCAAATCTATGATCAAATCACAATAATAAAAAAGAAATGAGCTTTTGACGTGGTAAGATCAAGCAAGGTATGATAAGCCATCATGTTCTACTTCTCATGAAGTGTATTCATTATGCTATATAGACCTTTTGTGACAAACTTATGGGTAGTGTTGTAGGAATCACAAATTGAGCAAGAAGAAATAGTTGTGTTATTCTTATAAGAATTCATTCTTATAAGAATGAATTTGTGAATTATTAAGATTTATTTGGGCATAAAAGATGTCTCTCATTTGAGAGAGACAGAGAGAGAGAGAAGAGAAAGACAGAAACAGACAGAAAGAGGAAGAGAGAGAGAGAGAGAGACAGACAGAAAGAGAGAGAGAGAGAGAGAGAGACAGGAAGAGAGAGAGAAATTAAGTTGTAACTTACTGAGTATGAAACAGTGCAATAGAACTTTCTGTTACTGAACTTTCTTGAACATTTTGTTTTCACTGTCTTTTGACAGACAAGATATTAAAAATCCCTATGTGTACTGATATGTCACCAATACTAACATTTTCAGTTAAGATGTCTCAGTAGGATATCACTACCTTAACCTTTGAAGAAGTATGTTTTTTTATATATATTTAACCAACAGTAAGAGATAGGATTAAAAACATTATCACTAGGTTGAAAGCAAGTTACCAAAGTGTTGAGATTCTACTTCCTTTTGCACTCTTCAAGGAGTACCAGTAGGGTGCTCTAAACTGTTGCACATTGTCTTGACATCATATACACTCTGTGACTGGCCTCCTTGGGCCTCTCTGAAATCTTCCTGGCTTTGAATAGGACTGAACACCCATACAAAGAGCTTGTGTTTATTCTTTAAATAAAATGTTAGAATGAACCATATGTACATACAGAAAAGAAGAGATGACCAAGTTTATCAGATTCTTACAGCAGGAAAAGTCACAAAGAAAGACAAAACAGGGTCTTTTGCTACATACTTGCCTTTGAAATGCCACCTCACCAGTTCCTTGATGTTTCCTCTGCAAAGGGCAGGCTTTATTTCTGCCAAAAATCTTTGCAAGTGAGCGAACAGAATTTATCTCAAGCTCGGCAGCCAATATACATTATCCGCAGGTTCCCGGCTAAACTATTAAAATTAATCAGGTGGCAAACTTTCATTACAGCGGCTCTAATAAACAAGAAAACTGGACTCCCAGGGTTGGAAATGTCAGTAAATACAACAGCATTAAAAAGGAAGAAATTTTTCAAAATGTCTAAGGAGACTCAAATTTTAGTCCAAATGAAATTAAACTACACTTACCGTCTATGCAAAACCATTCATTTTTATAGAGATGTTTCTCAGCCCTGAGGATTTAAGCCAGTCCTAGGCATGAGAACCAAAGCCAAGAATCCAGATTAAGTAATAAAATATTTCATAAATGGGTGGTGATTAGGGGAAAGAGACCATAGACATGTGACCTCCTTTCTGTGTACTGCAGCTGCTAAATCCTGGGCAGCAAGAACAGGCTCTATTGCTGACACTGCAGCAAGGTATTAAGATGACAGGACCAAAGGTTCTATAGGAGTGATGGAATGGGAGATGAGATTTTTAGTAGATCTGTACCATAAAAATGAGAATGAGCATTTAGTGATATCCTGAAAAGACAGACCTGCTTCATCTTACCTACTAAATCTCCTCTCATCCAAATTTCTGTGTTTCTGTGAAGGGTACCATCTCCAGCCACCCAAATTCACAAACTCAATATAATTCTTCAGTCTTCCTTCTCCATTCTTCTGTGTATCCAATTAATTGCTACATCTCATTAATGCTACTTCCACAAATTAAAATTTTATCGCTTTGCCTCTCTCCACTCCCCAAATCATCAGTCTAGTTCAGGTCCTCATCACTACCCACTTGGACAACTGCAATAGCCTGTTTGTTGGATTTCCATGTCCATGGCTCTCCCCCTTTTCAACTTAGCTGCCAAAATAATCTTCTTCAAAAAATATGGAACCATATAATGTCCTTGCTGAATAATCTTTAGTGGATCCCAATTGCTTCTAGGCTACAATATGAACTCTTCACCTTGACATTTAAAGTTCTTCACAATCTACCTCTAATGCTTATTTCACATTTCTCCTTTATATAATCTATGATTCAATTAAATTGAAATTCAATACCAAGTATAGTATTCTAATCTCCTCCCTTAGTACCTTAGTATACACAGTTCTGTGCACTTCCATTTTTTTCCACTTCTTAGAATTGCTAGCTTTCTTACATGGCTCAATTTTAGGGTTTTTTTTTGTTTTGTTTTGTTTTTTTAATGGAAACACTACTATTTTCCTGATTTCTCCATCCTCTATTTCTTTCTCTTTCTTTTTTCCAAATATTATTTTGTGTGTGTGTGTGTGTGTGTGTGTGTGTTTGTAAGTTTGTGCATACATATTTTCCTACTTGTTTTCCCCCTCTGGAATGTTGTTTTTGAGGGAAGGGGCTATTTTTGTTCTTTGTTCTTTTATTAGTAGCATCTAGCAGTCTTAATGGGTACTTAATATTTGTTGGATTAAATATGACTTAACAGGTCAGAGTAGAATAGTATAGAACAGGATTGCCCCAGATAGGACTCAATAGGACAGAATAAAATAGGAAAAGAGAGGAGACGAGAGGGAGAGAGAGAAGCAGAAAGGAGAGGAAAGAAGAGAAGAGGAGAAGAAAGGAGAGGATAGGGAGAGGAAAAGAGGAAAGGGAAATCAAGGGAAGGAAGGAGAGGAGAGGAAAGGAAGGGGAGAGATTGTTTAGGGTAGAACAGAAGAAGATACCATAGAATAGCATACCATTCAATTACATCATATCAACAGCCTGATAATAATGGAAAATGTAATTGGGGTCAGATGGCTTTTTTTGGCTGTTTGCTATTTCTTGGATATAAAATCCTGGGTAAATCTGCCTTAAGACTTTAGTTTCCCCTTCTGTGTAATGAGTGATTTGGGCTAGTAATGTTTCTTTATGGATGCTCTTACCTTTGTAGTTTGTTTCATACTCTCTTCTGTCTTTTCTCCTGTTCCTCTGTCTTTTTTTGCTGGCTTATTATACATACCATACCTCTCAAATGTAAATATTTTTCAAGTTTGTATCTTGGACTATTTTCTCTCTCTACATTATTTTCCTTGGTATTCTCATCCACTCTATAGAACTCATATAGAACTCATAGTTGTTTTATATATGTGTGTTATGTATATATAGACAACTTATAGTTGTCTATATATAAAACAACTCATAGTTGTTTTCTATATGTGTGTATGTATATGTATGTATATATATATATATATATATGTGTGTGTGTGTATATGTATATATGCAAAATATGTCTCAAATCTCACCCTTTATCTCTACTCATGCAACTGCCAAACTGCTATCTTAGTTCAGGACCTTATTAGCTCTCTCATAGACTGTTTCAATGGTATGCTATGGAATTGGTCTTCCTGATTCGCACCATATTTCAATCAGTTTCTAAAGTGATTTTCCTTAACTGTAAATTTGATATATTATTTTCCTATTCAATTCATTGCCTCAGGGATAAAACAAAAACTCATCTTTGACTTTTAAAAGTCCTTCATAACCTGATCTGAACTTATCTTCATTCAATATACATTATTCTCTTACTTCTAGAAGAAGACCAAATTATTCTTCTCTCTGTTCCTTACAAAATTACATGCCATCTATTTTTTTTTTGTGATTTTTCAATGGCTAGCCCTTATTTCTGGAGTTCATTCTCTTTATATCTCTGCCTCATGGGATTCACTAATTTTGTTTTTTAAGATTCAGCCAAAGCATTATTTCCTGCTTGAAGTCTGTAATGATTCTCATAACTGCTAAGACCATTGCTCTCTCATTAATAATGTTGTGTTTTCCATATATATTTATTTTGTATTCAGTGTTTATATGTACATGTTGTCTTACCCAACTCCTGAGAATATAATGTGAACTTCTGAGAATAGGGATGTTTCATTGTTTGATTTTGTGTCCCCAGTGCCTAGCTGGGAACTTGACTCATAATAAGTATCTAATAAATGTTTGTTGGTCTATTAATTCTTAGGATCACCACCAAAGAAAATGAGCTCTATTATGTTACATAGTTACTTTAGATTTTGAAGCAATGTAGGACTTTATAAAAGTACTCCTAGAGTAGGAATTCTCTTCACTAATGCATATCAGGAACTCATCTGCAATAGATATTATTTGAGTGTACTGAGGTATCAATTGTCTTACACATTAGAGTATAGCTATCATGTGCCACAAGTAGGATAGGAGTCGGGTTTGCTGATTTCAAGATTGATTCTCTGGTAACCACACCACAATATTTCTCATTTTATTATTCACATAAACAATGTGAAAGTTTGAAGGACTTTAGAGATCATCTCAGTCAACCTCTTCATTTGATAAATGATTAAACAAAGATTTAAATAAGTAAAATGTCTTACCAAGATATTTAGTAACATGCTTATTGTGGTTAAGAAGGTCAGTTTACCTAGGCTTGAGGTCTGTGAAGGAAAGTAGTGAGATAAAAGTAAAGGTATGCTGGTAAATTTTAACAACTAGTTCTTGGGTGAGAGGAGAGAAGAGGATGTGTAGTACATGCAAGATTCACATTTAAGTTTAATCCGAATTATTAGCATTTATTCCATCACTTTCTTAAGTCTAGACAATCAACAAAGCAATAAGTCAAGCTCCTATTTGTAGCATTTGCCAATTTCTGTAGTGCCAATGTTCATACTGAAAATTTAACAAATGGGTCTATTAAGCTTGTTGAAGTTGACTCCAGCATACCCTTGGGATATATTTAGCAAGGCAAGTTGAAATCAGTTTTTAAAGGGTCTTGAAAACCAGCTTAAGGGAATCATATTTGATGATGTAGGAAATGAAGAGGGGAATGACATAATGAAAAACAATACTTTGGGGAAACTAATAAAGAAGTGATTGGCTAAGATGGATTGAAACAAATAAAGAATGAAAATGTAGAGAAGAGTTATTTAATCAGTCAACAAACATTTATTAATTGTTTACTACATGTCTGACACCATGTCAGGGAATAAAACAAAGACCAAAAAAAATAGTTCTTGCACTGACAGAGTTTTCTAAAGTTGAAAACAATATGTAAATAAATAGGTCCCTACAAAATAAATATACAATAAATTTAAAGTAATCTGAAAGGAATGGGATCAGCAGAGAAAGAAACAGGAAAAGCCTTCTACAAAATGGAGACTTTAAATGGAATCCCAAGGAAAGCTAAAAAATTTAAAAGGGAAAGAAGATGAGGTAGAAAACTTAGGGTAAGGGGGATAAATTGCAAAAAAGAAGAAATGAGAAATTGAATGTGGTGTTCTGGAGAGGGAATTAAGTAAGTTTTCTTTTTGGTGTTTTATAAAAATTTATTTTTAACACACATTGCTTTATGAATCATGTTGAGAGATAAAAAAACAAAACAAAACAAAACAAAAAAAACATGAGAGAGATAAAAAAAAAGACATGAACATAGCATTGTTGATTTACCTTCATTCTTCTTAGTTCTTTTGCTGGATGCAGATGGCACTTTCTGTCCAAAGTTGAATTGCTTTATCACTGAATCACTGAGAAGAACCAAGTCTTTCAAAGTTGCTCATCACATTATTACTATTATTGTATACAATGTATTCTTGGTTCTGCTTGTTTCACTCAGAATCAGTTCATGTAAATCTTTCTAGGACTTTGTAAAATCAGCTTGCTTATCATTTTTTTTGGTAGAATAATAATATTGTTACTGTAATATACCACCAATTATTCAGCCATTCCCAACTGATGGGCATCTAGTCATTTGCCAATTCTTTACTACTATAAAAAGAGCTGCTAGAAACATATTTGCAGATGAGGGTTTTTTCCAACTTTTATGATTTCCTTTAGATATAGACTCAGTAATGACACTGCTGGTCAAATGATATGCACAATTTGATGAACCCCTTGGGCACAGATCCAGATTGCTATTCAGAATGGTTGGAGCATTTCACAACTCTATCAACAGGGTCCCAGTTTTCCCACATCTTCTCCATCATTCATCATTATATTTTTCTGTCCAATCTTAGAGGTATGGGGTGGCATCTCAGACTTGTTTTAATTTCATTTCTCTAATCAATAGTGGTTTGGAGCATTTTTAAAATATAACTATAGATGGCTTTAATTTCATCATCCGAAAACTGTCCTTATGATTTGACAATTTATTAGTTGAGGAATGACTTGTATTTTATAAGTTTAACACAGTTTTTATATATTTTAGAAATGAGATTTTTATCAGAAATGCTGCCTGGGGGGCAGAGCCAAGATGGCGGAGAAGACACACATGACTTTCTAAGCTCTTCTCTTACCCTCTTTATCAATATTATATCGAGCCTCAAAAATAGTCTTGACTGCTACAATTCGTAAAGATAAGAATGAACAACTCACCCGGAAGAAGAAAATCTGCAGTCTGTAAAAAGGTTGGTTCAGGGCCAGGGGGGATCGGCGCAGACGGGGAGAGAAATTAGGTTCCGAGAGTCTCAAATGGAGGGTGAAAGCACAGATCTCAGCACAAGGCGCAGCCCCAACCCCAGTATGGGCTTCTCCTTGGGGCAGTGTGATCCTGCACGCAGGAGGACACAGCCGGGTTAGCCTCCAATCTGCACAGTGGGGAGCTCGGCTTGGGCCATAGAGCTTTTCCAGGGCCGATTTGCATTGGGCAGAGACACTGGAGCAGAGTTCCGGGTGGTCTGCGGTCTGAGGTCAGCTGCTAATACTCACAGTCCCACAAGAGGCTCCGGCCTGGGGCAGTGACACTTTCACCACTTAGTCTCTAGCCAAGGGCAATCGATAATCCACTCAGCCCTACTAAGCAGTTTGATAGTTGGACCAGTGCTGAATCCACTTCCTGTTGGGAAGGGAAAACTCTCACCAGAGCACTCCCATACCTCGGCCGGAAATCGGTTTACATCTTTCCTGCTCTGCAGAGGAAGCTGGTAACCCCTTGCCGGAGACCTACCCAAAGGCTTTAAAACATGAATAAAAAGATGAAAAGAACTATCGACAACTTCTATGCAGAAAAAGAGCAGGTCAGCAAACCTGAAGAGACCTCAAACAGCAAAAATGCATCAGACTGTCCTCCTTTACATAATGCTCTCATAGAAGAGACCATTAAAAGTCTCAAAAGAGAGAAGATAAATGGGGAAAGGAAAGAGAAGCCTTACAAGACAGCAACAACTTCCTGAAATACGAATTGGAAAAGTTAAAAAATTCCCAGGAAGTACAAATTGGTGAATTGGAAAAAATAAAAAAATCACAGGAAAGTAAGAATTGTGAATTGGAAAAAAATAAAGAATTCACTAGAAAGTAGGATCCGTGAATTGGAAAAGACAAAGAACACGCAAGAAAGTAGGATCTGTGAATTGGAAAAAGAAAATAATTCACTAAAGAAAAAAATTAGTGAAATGGAAAAAAATTCACAGACCAAAACAATACATTCAAAAACTCAATTGGACCTATACAGAAAGAAGTAAAAAAAGCTAATGAAGAAAATAATTCTTTAAAAATTAGAACTGAACAAACTGAAACTAATGATGCATTGCGACAGCAAGAATCAGTCAAGCAAAAACAAAAAAATGACAAACTGGAAAACCGTGAATTATCTACTTGCAAAACGACAGACCTGGAAAATAGATCTAGGAGAATAATGAGGATTATTGGACTTTCTGAAAACCTATGATGAAAAAAGAGCCTAGATACTATTTTTACAAGAAATCATCAAGAGAACTGCCCAGATGTATAGAATCAGAAGGTAAAATAGGCATTGAAAGAATTCATCGAACACCTTCTGAAAGAAACCTAAAATAAAACCCCAAGGAATATTTGGCAAAATTTCAGAACTATCAGATTAAGGAAAAAATTTTACAAAAGCCAAAACCCATTTAAATACTGAGGTGCAACAATAAGGATCACCAAGATCCCCTCTACATTAAAGGAAGAAGGGCCTGGAATATGATATTCCGAAAGCACAAGAACTTGGGATGCAACCAAGAATAAACTACCACAGCTAAGCTGAGCATTTCTTCCAGGGAAGAAGATGGACATTTAATGAAACAAATGGAATTCATTTGTTTCTGAAGAAAAAACCAGAATTAAACAAAAAATTTGATCTCCAACCATAGAACTCAAGAGATGCAGAAAAGGTAAAAATAACTCTTGAGAATTGGATTTCTGTTGTGGATATACCAAAAAATACATGTAAAATTTGATTGTACTGATATAACATAAAAAAGGGAAGTAGATATGGAAAAGGGATGATGGCAGAAAAGGTGGGAAGGAGGGATAAAGAGGAAACCACATCCCACAAAGGGCTAAGAAACTTATCATATCTGAGGGAATTTAGAGGGAGGACTTGTGTGAATCTTACCTCATCAGAGTTAGCTCAAAAAAATAATTGACATTTGTTTAGAAAAATCTCTCTCGCCTCATTAAAACGGGGAGAGGAAAAGGGAAAAGAAAAAGTAATAAAGGGAAGGAAGGGGAAAGACTCAAAGGGGAGGGAGGGATTATAAAGAGGATAAGTATCGTGATACAAGAGGGTACATAAGTTTAAAAGGGGAAAGAGTTGGGGAGGCAGAATAAGTAAAGCACAATCTGGGGTTATTAGGATGGCAGGAAATACAGATTTAGTAATTCTAACCAATGTAAATGGGATGAACTCCCCATAAAGAGAGGCAGATAGAGACTGGATCAAAAGTCAGAACCCTACAATATGTTGTTTACAAGAAACACATTTAAAGCAGGGGATACATATAGAGAAAGGTAAAAGGCTGGAGCAAATTATTATGCTTCAGGGAGTCAAAAAAGAGGGTAGCCATCCTTATCTCAGATCAAGCAAAGTAAAAATTGATCTAATTAAAAGAGATAAGGAAACAATCCTGCTAAAGGGTAACATAAACAACGAAGCAACATCAATATTAAACATATATTGCACCAAGTGGTATGGCACTCAGCTTCCTAAGGAGAAGTTAAGAGGTTGCAAGAAGAAATAGACAACAAAACTGTAATAGTAGGAGATCTCAACCTTGCACTCTCAGAATTAGACAAAACAAACCACAAAACAAATAAGAAAGAAATTAAAGAAGTAAATAGAATATTAGAAAAATTAGGTATGTTGGATCTTTGGAGAAAATTGAATGGAGATAGAAGGGAATATACTTTCTTCTCAGCAGTTCATGGAACCTATTCAAAATTGACCAATATTAGGACATAAAGACCTCAAAATTTGCAAGAAAGCAGAAATAGTAATGCCTTCTTTTTAGATCATGATGCAATAAAACTCATTCAACAAAAAATTAGGGGAAATAGACCAAAGTAATTGGAAACTAAACAATCTCATCTTAAGAATGATTAGGGTGAAGCAGCAAATTATAGATACAATTAATAATTTCACTAAGATAATGACAATGATGAGACATCATACCAAAATTTGTGGGATGCAAAGCGGTAATAGAGGAATTTTATATCCTTAGGAAACACTTGAATAAAACAGAAAGAAAAAGATTAATGAATCGGCTTGCAACTAAAAACTAAAAGACCAAATTAAAAACCCCCAATCAAATATAAATTGGAAATTCTAAAATTAAAAAGGAGAAATTAAAAATATTGAAAGTAAAAAATCTATTGAACTAATTAATAAAACTAAGGTTGGTTCATGAAAAAGCCAATAAAATAGATAAGCCTTTGGTAAAATCTGATTAGAAAAAGGGAGGAAAATGAAATTAGTAGTCTTAAAAATGAAAAGGGAGAACTTTCCCCAAGGAAGAGAAATAGAGAAATAATAAGGAGTTATTTTGCTCAACTTTATGCCAAATAAATTTGATAACCTAATTGAAATGGATGACTACCTCCAAAATATAGACTTCCAAGACTAACAGGAGGAAAATTGTAAAGTCCCCATTTGAAAAAGAAATAGAACAGGCAATTAAACAACTCCCTAAAAAATCCCAGGACCACATGGATTTTGTGAATTTTACAAACATTTAAAGAACAATTGGCCCAATGCTATATAAATTATTTGATAAAATAGGAATGAAGGAGTCCTACCAAATTCCTTCTATGACACAGACATGGTAACTGATACCTAAACCAGGTAGGCTGAAAACAAGAAAGAAAATTATAGAGCAATCTCCTAATAATATTGATTAAAATCTTAAATAAGATATTAGCAAAAGACTAGAAAATCATCTCCAAGATAATACACTATGATCAAGTAGGATTTATACCAGGAATGCAGGGCTGGTTCAATATTAGGAAAACTATCAATATAATTGGCCTAATAACCAAATTAACAAAACCATATGATCATCTCAATAGATCAGAAAAGCATTTGATAAACAACATCCATTCCCATTAAAAACACTTGAGGAGTATAGGAATAAATGGACTTTTCCTTAAAATAATCAGCAGCATCTATTTAAAACCATCAGTAAGCATCATATGTAGGGAGACAAACTGCAATCATTCCCAATAAGATCTGGAGGAAACAAGGTTGCCCACATCACCTTATATTTAATATTGTATTACAAAACTCTAGCTATAGAATAAGAGCTGAGAAAGATTAAAGAATAAGAATATGCAATGAGGAAGCCAAATTATCACCTTTCCGATGACATGATGGTTACTTGAGAACCCCAGAGATTCTGCTAAAAGTTATTAGAAAATAACCACAACTTTAGTAAAGTTGCTGGTTATAAAATAAACCCACATAAGTCATCAATTCTTATATTCACAACAAAATCCAACAGTCAGAGTTACAAAGAAATTCCATTTAAAGTAACTACTGATAATATAAAATATTTAGGAATCTATCTGCCAAGGAAAATCAGAAACTTTATGAGCAAAATTACAGACCACTTTTCACACAAATTAAGTCTGATCTAACAATTGAAACATTAAATGCTCTTGGATAGGCGACAAATATAATAAAGATGACAATATTACCTAAACTAATCTATTTTTACGCTATAACATTAGACTCCAAAACTATTTTAATGACCTAGAAAAATAACAACAAAGTTCATATGGAAAACAAAAAGGTCAAGAATTTCAAGGGAATTAATGAAAAAAAATCAAATGATGGTGGCTTAGCTGTACCAGATCTAAAATTATATTATAGAGCAGCAGTTACCAAAATTATTTGGTATTGGCTAAGGAATAGATTAGTGATCAGTGGAATAGATTAGGTTCAAAGGGACAAAACAGTCAACAAAATAGCAACCTAGTCTTTGACAAACCCAAGATCCAGCTTTTGGGATAAGAACTACTGTTTGATAAAAATTGCTGGGACAATTGGAAACAATATGGCAGAAACTAGGCATTGATCCATACTTAACCCGTACACCAAGATAAGGTCAAAATGGGTTCATGACCTAGGCATAAAGAATGAAATTATTAATAAATTAGAGGAACATAGGATAGTTTACCTCTAGACCTGTGGAAGGAAGGTCTTTATGACCAAAACAGAACTAGAGATTATTACTGATCACAAAATAGAAAATTTCGATTATACCAAACTGAAAAGTTTTACAAACAAAACTAAATGCAGACAAGATTAGAAGGGAAGCAATAAACTGGGAAAAATATTTTTACAGTCAAGGTTCTGATAAGGCCTCATTTCCAAAATATATAAGAATTAACTCTAATTTATAAAAATTAAGCCATTCTCCAATTGAAAAATGGTCAAGGATATGAACAGACAATTCTCAGATGAAGAATTGAAACTATTTCTAGTCATATGAAAAGATGCTCAAGTCATTATTGATCAGAGAAATGCAAATTAACAACAAGATACCACTACACACCTGTCAGATTGGCTAAGATGACAGGAAAATAATGATTGTTGGAGGGATGCGGGAAAACTGGGACATTGATGCATTGTTGGTGGAGTTGTGAAGGAATCCAACCATTTTGGAGAGTAGTTTGGAACTATGCTCAAAAGTTATCAAACTGTGCATACCCTTGATCCAAGTTGTACTACTGGGATTATATCCCAAAGAGATTATAAAGAAGGGAAGGGACCTGTATGTGCAAATTTTGGCAGCCCTTTTGTAGTGGTAGAAACTGAAACTAATGGATGTCCATCAGTTGGAGAATGGCTAGAATAAATTGTGGTATATGGATATGGAATATTACTGTTCTGTAAGAAATGACAACAGGATGATTTCAGAAAGGCCTGGAGACTTACAGAACTGATGCTGAGTGAAATGAGCAGGACCAGGGACATATATACGTCAACAACAATACTAGATGATGACCAGTTCTGATGGATTCAGGCCATCCTCGCAACGAGATCAACCAAATCATTTCTAATGGAGCAGTAATGAAATGTTCTAGCTATGCCAAGAAAAATAACTCTGGGAGATGACTAAAAATCATTACAATCCCAATCCCTTATATTTATGCACACATGCATTTTGATTTCCTTACAAGCTAATTGGCAATAATTCCAGAGTCTGATTCTTTGTACAGTAAAATAATGTTTTGGTCATGATACTTATTGTGTATCTAATTTTATATTTTAATATTTAACATCTACTGGTCATCCTGCCATCTAGGGGAGGGGGTGGGGGGGGTAAGAGGTGAAAAATTGGAACAAGAGGTTTGGCAATTGTTAATGCTGTAAAGTTAACCATGTATAAATCCTGTAAATAAAAGGCTATTAAATAAAAAAAAAAATGCTGCCTGTAAAAATTTTCCCCCAGCTTTGTGCTTACCTTTTGGTCATGTTTCTGTTGGTTTTATTTGTGCAAAACTTTTTTTATTATTATTTAATGTAATGAAAGTTGCCCATTATACCTTTCATAATGTTCTCTGGTTCTTCTTTGGTCATAAATTCTTCCCTTCTCCAAAGATTTGATAGGTAAATTATTCCTTGTTCTTCTGATTTGTTTATGGTATCATAATTTATACCAAAACCATATTCCATTTTAATCTTATTTTGGTATGGGGTGTGAGATATAGGCCTATGCCAAGGTTCTAACATATTATTTTTCAGTTTTCCTAGCAATTTTTGTGAGCTCTTATTCCAGAAGTTGGAATTTGGGGATTTATCAAATACTAGATTGCTATAAATCTTGATTATTGTCTCATGTGTATCTATCTATTCTACTGATCCACCACTCTTATTTCTTAGACAGTACCAAATGGTTGTGATGACTGCTGCTTTATAATATAGTTTTAGGTTTGGTACTGCTAAGTCACCATACTTTGCATTTTTTAAAAATTAATTCCCTTGCTATTTGTGACCTTTTCTTCTTCCAGATGAAGTTTCTTATTATTTTCTCTAATTCTATAAAATAATGTTTTAGCAGTTTAATTGGTATGATACTAAACAAGTAGAGCAATTTAGGCATAATTGTTATTTTTATTAGATTAACTCAATCTAGCCACAAAAAAATTTGATATTTGTCCAATTGTATAGATCTGACTTCATTTGTGTGGGAAGTATTTTGCCATTGTGTTTATATAGTTCTTGGATTTGTCTTGGGAGATAGATGCCCAAGTATTTTTATTGTGTCTACAGTAATTTTAAATGGAATTTCTTTTTCCATCTCTTACTGATGGGCTTTGTTGGTAATATATAGAAATGCTGATGATTTGTATTGGTTTCTTTTATATCTTGAAACCTTGCTAAAGCTGTGAATTGTTTCTAGTAAGTTTTTGGTTTATTTTTTTAGGATTCTCTCAGTATATCATGATATAATCTGCAAAGAGTTATAGTTTTTCCTCATTGCCTATTCTAGTTCCTTTAATGTTTTTCTTTTATTATTGCTAAAGGCAACATTTCTAGTACAATGTTGAATAATAGTACTAATAATGGGCAGCCTTGTTTCACTCCTAATCTCATGTGCCCAGCTTCTCTCCATTATAAATAATTCTTGCTAAAAGTTTTAGATAGATATTGCTTATTATTTTAAGGAAAGTTCTCTTTATCCCTATGCTCTCTAGAGTTTTTTTTTTTTTTTTTTTAATAGCCTTTAATTTACAGGATATATACATGGGTAACTTTACAGCATTAACAATTGCCAAACCTCTTGTTCCAATTTTCTCACCTCTTACCCCACCCTCCCTAAATGAGCAGGATGACCAGTAGATGTTAAATATATTAAATATAACTTAGATACAATAAGTATACATGACCAAACATTATTTTGCTGTACAAAAGAATCAGACTCTGAATTATTGTCCAATTGAAGCTTGTGAAGGAAATCAAAAGATGCAGAGTGTGCATAAATATAGGACTAGAATTCAATGTAATGGTTTTAGTCATCTCCCAGAGTTCTTTTCTTGGGTATAGCTAGTTCAGTTCATTACTGCTCCATTAGAAATAGATTTGGTTGATCTCTGTTGCTGAGGATGGCCTGATCCATCAGGACTGGTCATCATCTAGTATTGTTGTTGAGTATATAATGATCTCCTGGTCTGCTCATTTTCACTTAGCATCAGTTCATGTAAGTCTCTCCAGGCCTTTCTGAAATCATCCTGTTGGTCATTTCTTACAGAACAGTAATGATTCCATTAATTTTCATATACCACAGTTTGTTCAGCCATTCTCAACTTGATGGACATCCATTCAGTTTCAGTTTCATACCACTACAAAAGGCTTCCACAAACATTCGTGCACATACAGGTCCTTTCCTTCTTTATAATCTCTTTGGGATATAATCCCAGTAGTAACACTGCTGGATCAAAGGGTATGCAGCAGTTTGATAACTTTTGAGCATAGTTCACAACTACTCTCTCAAAATGGTTGGATTCGTTACAACTCCACCAACAATGAATCAGTGTCCCAGTTTTCCCATCCTCAACAATTATCATTATTTTTTTCCTGTCATCTTAGCCTAATCTGACAGGTGTGTGAGTGAGTATCTTAGAGTTGTCTTAATTTGCATTTCTCGATTAAATGACTTGGAGCATCTTTTCATATGACTAGAAATAGTTTCAATTTCTTCATCTGAGAATTGTCTGTTCATATCCTTTGACGCATTTTCAATTGGAGAATGGCTGATTTTTATAAATTAGAGTTAATTCTCTATATATTTTGGAAATAGAGGCCTTTATCTAGAACCTTTGACTGTAAAATATTTTCCCAGTTTAGTTGCTTCCCTTCTAATCTTGTCTGCATTAGTTTTGTTTTGTACAAAAACTTTTCAGTTTAGGTATAATCGAAATTTTTCTATTTTGTGATCAGTAATGATCTTGTTCTGCTTGGTCTAAAAGCCTTCCCTTCCACAGGTCTGAGAGGTAAACTATCCTATGTTCCTCTAATTTTTTAATTTCATTCTTTATGCCTTAGGTCATGAACCCATTTTGACCTTATTCTTGGTGTCAGCGTTAAGTATGGATCAATGCCTAGTTTCTGCCATATTAGTTTCCAATTTTTCAGCAATTTTTTATCAAACAGTAAGTTCTTATCCCAAAAGCTGGGATCTTTGGGTTTTGTCAAAGACTAGGTTGCTATATTTGTTGACTGTTTTATCCTTGAACCTAATCTATTCACTGATCTAATTATTCCTTAGCCAATACCAAATAGTTTTGGTAACTGCTGCTCTATAGTATAGTTTTAGATCTGGTACAGCTAAGCCACCATCATTTGATTTTTTTTATTAATTCCCTTGAAATTCTTGACCTTTTTGTTTTTCCATATGAACTTTGTTATTTTTCTAGGTCATTAAAATAGTTTTTGGAGTCTGATTGGTATAGTGCGCTAAATAAATAGATTAGTTTGAGGTAATATTGTCATCTTTATTATATTTGCTCGCCTATCCAAGAGCATTTAATATTTTCAATTGGTTAAGATCAGACTTAATTTGTGTGAAAAGTGGTTTGTAATTTTGCTCATAAAGTTTCTGATTTTCCCTTGGCGAGATGATTCCTAAATATTTTATATTATCAGTAGTTACTTTAAATGGAATTTCTCTTTGTAACTCTGACTGTTGGATTTTGTTAGTGATATATAAGAATGCTGATGACTTATGGGTTTGTTTTAACCAGCAACTTTGCTAAAGGTTGTGGATTAGTTTCTAATAACTTTTTAGCTAGTTTCTGGGGTTCTCTAAGTATACCATCATGTCATCGAAGAGTGATAATTTGACTTCTCATTTGTCTATTCTTGTTCTTTAATCTCTTTTCAGCTCTTGATTCTATAGTTAGCGTTTCTAATCAATATTAAATAGTAACTGTTGATAGTGGGCAACTTTGTTTTCCTCTAGATCTTGATTGGGAATGGTTGCAGTTTGTCTCCATTACATATGATGCTTACTGATGGTTTTAAATAGATGCTGCTGATTATTTTGGAAAGTCCATTTATTCCTATACTCTCAAGTGTTTTAATGGAATGGATGTTGGATTTTGATAAAATGCTTTTTCTGCATCTATTGAGATGATCATATGGTTTTTGTTAATTTGGTTATTGACATGGCCAATTATATTGATAGTTTTCCTAATATTGAACCAGGCCTGCATTTCCTGGTATAAATCCTACTTGATCATAGTGTATTATCTTGGAGGAATGATTTTCTGTAGTCTTTTTGCTAATATCTTTTTAGATTTTAGCATCAATATTCATTAGGGAGATTGGTCTATAATTTTTCTTTCTGTTTTCAGCCTACCTGGTTTAGGTATCAGTACATGTCTGTGTCATAGAAGGAATTTGGTGGACTTCTTCATTCCTATTTCTGTAAATAATTTATATACATTAGAGGGCCATTGTTCTTTAAATGTTTGGTAAAATTCACATTGTAAATCCATGTGGTCCTGGGATTTTTTCTTAGGGAGTTGTTTAATTGCCTGTTCTATTTCTTTTTCTGAAATGGGACTATTCAAGCAATTTACTTCTTCCTCTGTTAGTCTGGGAAGTCTGTATTTTGGAGGTAGTATCCATTTCACTTAGGTTATCAAATTTATTGGCATAAAGTTGAGCATAAATAACTCCTTATTATTTCTCTAATTTCCTCTTCATTGGTGGAAGTTCTCCTTTTCATTTTTAAGACTACTAATTTCATTTTCCTCCCTCCTTTTCTAATCGATTTACTAAAGGAAGCTTATCTATTTTGTTGGCTTTTCATAGAACTCAACTCTTAGTTTATTAATTATTTCAATAGTTTTTACTTTCAATATTTTTTAATTTCTCCTTTTAATTTTAAATTTTCAATTTAGTATTTGATTGGGGTTTTAATTTGGTCTTTTTAGTTTTTTTAGTTGAAGCCCAATTCATTAATCTTTTCTTTCTCTATTTTATTCAAGTAAGCTCTCTAGGATATAAAATTCCTCTTGATTACCGCTTTGGCTGCATCCCTAAATTTTGGTATGATGTCTCATCATTGTCATTATCTTGAGTGAAGTATTAATTGTATCTATAATTTGCTGCTTCTACCAATCATTTTAAGATGAGATTGTTTGGTTTCTAATTACTTTTTGGTCTATTTCCCTAACTTTTGTTGAATGTGTTTTTATTGCTCATGATCTGAAAAAAAGCATTTACTATTTCTGCTTTCTTGCATTTAATTTTGTCTTTATGTCCTAATATATGGTCAATTTTTGAATAGGTTCCATGAACTGCTGAGAAGAAAGTATATTCTCTTCTATCTCCATTCAATTTTCTCAAAGATCCAACATACCTAATTTTTCTAATATTATATTTACTTCTTTAATTTCTTTCTTATTTGTTTTGTGGTTTGATTTGTCTAATTTCTGAGAGTGCAAGGTTGAGATCTCTACTATTACAGTTTTGTTGTCTATTTCTTCTTGCAGCTCTCTTAACTTCTCCTTTAGGGAAGCTGAGTGCCATACCACTTGGTGCATATATGTTTAATATTGATATTGCTTCGTTGTTTGCACTCTTTAGCAGGATGTAGTTTCCTTCCTTATCTCTTTAATTAGATCAATTTTTACTTTTGCTTGATCTGAGATAAGGATGGCTTCTCTTTTTGACTTCACCTGAAGCATAATAGATTTTGCTCTCAGCCTTTTACTTCTCTATATGTATCCCCTGCTTTCAAATGTGTTTCTTGTAAACAACATATTGTAGAGTTCTGACTTTTGATCCAGTCTGCTATCTGCCTCCTCTTTATGGGGAGTTCATCCCATTCACATTTCGGTTAAATTACTAAATCTGTATTTCCTGCCATCCCTAATAACCCCAGATTGTGCTTTACTTATTCTTGCCTCCCCCAACCCTCTTTCCCCTTTTAAACTTATGTATCCCTCTTGTATCACGATACTTATCCTCTTTATAATCCCTCCTCCCCCTTTGAGTCTTTTCCCCTTCCTTCCCTTATTACTCTTTTCTCTTTCCCTTTTCCTCTCCCCGTTTTTAATGAGGCGAGAGAGAATTTTCTCTAAAACAAATGTCAATTATTTTTTCCTTTGAGCCAACTCTGATGAGGTAAGATTCACACAATGTTCCTCCCCTCTCTAAATTCCTCAGATATGATAAGTTTCCTTAGCCTCTTTGTGGGATGTGGTTTCCCTCTTTTTATCCCTCCTTCCACCTTATTCTGCCATCATCCCTTTTCCATATCTACTTCCCTTTTTTATTTTATATCAGTACTATCAAATTTTACATGTATTTTTTTTGTATATCCACAACGAAATACAATTCTCAAAGAGTTATTTTCTTTTTCTGCATCTCTTGAGTTCTATTCTTGGAGATCAAATTTTTGTTTAGTTCTGGTTTTTCTTCAGAAACAAATGGAATTCATTTGTTTCATTAAACGTCCATCTTCTTCCCTGGAAGAAAATGCTCAACTAGCTGGGTAGTTTATTCTTGGCTGCATCCCAAGTTCTTGTGCTTCGATATCATATTCGGCCTTCTTTCCTTTAATGCTAGAGGCAGCCAGATCTTGGGTGATCCTTATTGTGCATTCCTCGGTATTTAAATGGTTTTGGTGCTGTAAAATTTTTCATTAATCTGATAGTTCTGAAATTTTGCCAATATTCCTTGAGGTTTTTATTTTAGGGTTTCTTTCAGAAGGTGTTCGATGAATTCTTTCAATGCCTATTTTACCTTCTGATTCTATTACATCATGGGCAGTTCTCTTTGATGATTTCTTGTAAAATAGTATCTAGGCTCTTTTTTTCATATAGTTTCGGAGAGTCAATAATCCTCAGATTATCTCTCCTGAGATCTATTTTCCAAGTCTGTCATTTAAGAAGTAGATAATTCAGGTTTTTCAGTTTGTGCATTTTTGGTTTTGTTTTGACTGATTCTTGCTGTCTCAATTGCATCATTAGTTTCAATTTGTTTCAGTTCTAATTTTTAAAGATTATTTTCTTCATTAGCTTTTTCTTCTTTCTGTTATGTCAATTTAGATTTTTGAATGTATTGTTTTGGTCTGTTTTTTCATTTCTACTAATTTTTTTAGTGAATTATTTTTCTTTTCAATTCAAGTCCTACTTTCTTGCGTTCTTTGTCTTTTCAATTCACGGATCCTGACTTTCTTGCGAATTCTTTGTCTTTTTCAATTCACAAATCCTACTTTTTCTAGTAATTCTTTATTTTTCAATTCACAATTCTTACTTTCCTGATGTTTTTGTTTTTCCAATTCCAATTTTGTTTCCTGCACTTCCTAGGAATTTTTAACTTTTCAATTCGTATTTCAGGAAGTTGTTTGCTTCTTGTAAGGCTTCTCTTTCCTTTCACCATTATCTTCTAACTCTCTTTTGAGACTTTTAATGAGTTCTCTTCTTGCGAGCATTATGTAAGGAGGTCAGTCTGATGCATTTTTTGCTGTTTGAGGGTCTCTTGGTTTGCTGACTGCTCTTTTCTGCATAGAAGCTGTCGATTAGTTCTTTTGCATCTTTTTATTCATGTTTCAAAGCCTTGGTGGTGGGTCTCCTAGGCAGAGGGGGTTGCAGCTATCCTCTGCAGGCAGGGAGATGTAAAACCGATTTCCGCTCGGTATGGGGTGCTCTGGGTGAGAGTTTCCCTTCCCCAAGGAAGTGGATTTCAGCACTGGCAGAGCTATCAAAGCAGCTTAGTGGGCTGAGTGGATTATCGAGTTGCCCTCGGCTGGAACTAAGTGGTGATGTCACCGCCCAGGCGGAGCCTCTTGTGGGACTGGTAGTGTAGCAGCTGTAGCTAGACTGCAGAATCTAGACAGACTACTCTGCCCAGTGTCTCTGCCTGATGCAAATCGGCCCTGGAAAAGCTCTATGGCCTGCAGGCTCCCACTGGCTTTACGATTGGAGCCAGACCGGGCTGCGTCCTCTTGTAGAAGAGGATCACGACTGCCAGAGGAAAAGCCCCGACTGCGGTTGGGGCTCTTGCAGCTTGTGCTGAGATCTAGTGCCTTACCCTGGGTTTGAGACTCTCCTCAGAAGCCTAATTTCTCTCCCAGTCTCCGATCTCCCTTTTGGAACCAACCTTTTGTGGCAGAGACTAGATTTTCTCAGGCCGGTGAGGATTGTTCTGCTTCTTATCTTTACAATTGCTAGCAGTCAAGACTATTTTTGAGGCTCGATATAATATTGATAAAGAGGGTAAGAGAAGAGCTTAGAAAGACGCGTGTGTCTTCTCCGCCATCTTGGCTCCGCCCCCTCTCTAGAGTTTTTAACAGGAATAGGTGCTGTATTTTATCAAAAGCTTCTTCTGCATTTATTGAGATTATCTTATGATTTCTGTTTGTTTTGTTATAGATATGATTAATTATGGTGACAGTTTAACTGATGTTGAACTAGTCCTGCATTCTTCATATAAATCCTACTTGATCATAGTGTATTATTCTACTGATACATTTGCTATTATTTTATTTAAAATTTTTGCATTAATATTCATTAGGGAGATTAGTATATAATTTTATTTCTCTGTTTTGCCTATTCCTGGTTTAGATATCAGTGCCATATCTGTGTCACAGAAGGAATTTTGCAGGATTCCTACTTTACCTACTTTATTAAACCAATAGTTTACATACTATTGGAATTAACTGTTCTTTATGTATTTGGAATTCACTTTGGAATCCATCTGGTCCTAGAGATAATTTCTTAGGGAGTTCATTTTGTTCAATTTATTTTTCTAAAATAGGACTATTTATGTAATTTATTTCCTCTTCTGTTAAACTAGGGAATTTATATTTTTGGAAATATATATCCATTTCAGTTAGATTGTCAAGACTTATTTCCAGAGTTGGACAAAATATCTCCTAATTATTGCTCTGATTTGTTTTTCATTGATGGCAAATTCACCCTTTTTATTTTTATGCTATTGCTTTGGTTTTTTCCTTGCCTTTTTCTAATCAAATTAACCAATAGTTGATTTTTCCCACAAAACCAACTCTTAGTTTATTTATTAGTTCTATAGTTCTCTTAGTTTTTATTTTATTAAGTTCTTCTTTATGTTTCAAAATTTCTATTTTGGTATTTAATTGATGGGTTTTGATATTTTTTCTAGCTTTTATTTTTTAATTTTTTAATTAGTATGCCTAATTCATTGACCTCTTTCTCTATTCTATTCATGTGGCTATTTAGAGATAGAAAATTTCCCTAAGAACTGTTTTTGCTGCATACTACAGGTTTTGGCAAGTTGTCTCATTAATTTCATTATTTTGAATGAAATTATGGATTATTTCTGAGATTTGTTATTTGAGTTGCTCATTCTTTAGAATTAGGTTAATTTCCAATTGTTTTTTAGTCTATCTTTCCCTGGCCTTTTATTGAATATAATTTTTATCATATTGTGGTATGAAAAGAAAGCATTTACTATTTCTGCCTTTCTATATTTGATTGAAAGTTTTTTTTTTTTTTATTCCTTAATACATGGTCAGTTTTTGTGTAAGTGTCATGTACTGTCAAGAAAAAGATTTATGCCCTTATTCAATTTTCTCCAGGGAGCTATCATATCTAGACTTTCTAGGATCCTATTAACCTCCCTTGTTTCTTTCCCATTTATTCTGTGGTTATGTGGGAGGGAAAGAGTGAAGTTCTCCACTAGTAGAGTTTTGCTATTTCTTTCTGTAAGTGTCTTAAAATCTTCTCTAGGAATTTGGCAGCTGTACCATTTGGTGCATGCCCAGTTAGTATTATTATTACTTTATTATTTAAATACCCTTTATCAAGATGTATTTTTCTTCCTTATTTTTTTTTTGTGGGGAGGGGGTGAAGTGACTTGCCCAGGGTCATACAGCTAGGAAGTGTTAATTACTTATCTCTTTTTAATAAGATCTATTTTTACTTTTTCTTTATCTTAGGTCAGAATTGCTACTCCTGCTTTCTTTTTTTTTTACTTCAGTGGAAGCATAATAAATTATGTTCTAGCCTTTTGTTTACTCTGTAAGTGTCTCTCTGTCAAATGTGTTTCTTGTAAACTATATATTGTAGGATTCTGTTTTTAATACACTGTGTTATTTGTTTCTGTTTCATGGGAGACTTCATCCCATTCACAATAACAGTTAGGTTTACCAGCTTTGTATTTCCCTCCATCCTATTTTTTCCTGTGTATATTTTTTTGGTTTTCTCTCTTTCTACCCTGTCCTTAATCTTGAGTTTTTTTCCTTACCATCATATCTGCTACCTTATTTCTTATCATTCCTTCCCTTTCTCTTAATAGTGCTTTCCCTCTCAGAGCCAGAATCGATGAGATCAAGATACAGACAATACTCACCCTTTCCCTTCTTTCCCTTGATTATAATAGGTCTTTTGCATCTCTTCATGTGAACTAATTTTCCCATTATACATCCCCTTTCCTTTTTTTCCACCACAAATCCACAAATCTTTTCCATCCCTTGAAGTTTTTTTTTCTTTGAAGTCATCATCAAAATCCTTTCACAACCATATCCTCAGTACATGTGATGCCCTCATCTATTTGATCCAACAACAAATACAGTTCACAAGAGTTATAGATATCTGTAATATTTGAGCTAGCTTTCTGGAGGGCCTTGAGACCAGCCTTGGTCTCAGCAGAATAATCAAAACAAGAATAGTCAGGAATAAAGTCCAAAGTCTTTATTGTCTCCTTCATTTTCCCAGTCTGAACCAGTCTCCTCCATAGTGCAGGAGGCAGGAGAGTCACCACTAGGCTGATCAAAGATAGAAATGTCTATCTTCCAGTCCTCCTTAGCCATTATATACCTTATTGTAATTACATCCTACTGATTATGTGTGAACTTAGAGAACCATTACATCACTTTGCTAAGTACTAAGTATATATGTAAAGTAGAGAACAATCATCTCATCAATTCCACTGAGTTAACAACTTGTTTCAAGTATATTTGTTTCAAGTATACTTCTCCAAAGTTCTGCCCTCTGCAGATATCATTTTCTCGTCCAGGGATGTAAACAGTTTACCTTTAAATAATATATATATAATTGGTTTTTTGCCTTCCAGAATAGGGTATTCCTGGCTCTCAGATCCTTGGATTTTTTGCCTTCCAGAATAGGGTATTCCTGGCTCTCAGATCCTTTATTGTAGAAGGTGCCATATACTGTAATCCTGACTGTTCCTCTTTGATATTTGAATTCTTTTGTCTGGCAGCTTTCAGTATTTTTTTTCCTTCAGATTATAGTTTTGGAGTTTCACAACAATGTTCCTTGGGGTTTTCTTTGTAGGATCTCTTTCTGAAGGTGATTGATGGATTCTTTCTAGAATATTGGGGAAATTTTCCTTTATAATCTCTTATAGAATGCTATACAGGCTCTTTTTTTTGGTCATGGCCTTCAGGTAGATCAATAATTTTTAACTTGGCTCTTCAGGATCTATTTTCCAGGTTGGCTATTTTTCCAATGAAGTATTTCATATGTTCTTCTATTTTTTCAGTCTTTTTAGTTTGTTTGATTCTTGCTGTCTCACAAAGTCATTAGCTTCATTTTCCCTGTTCTAGTTTTTATTGTGTAATTTTTTGAGTTAGATTTTGTGTATCTTCTTCCATTTGGTTAATTCTACTGTTTAAAGAATTGTTTTCTTCAGTTTTTCCTTACTGAAAGTTTTTTTTTTTTTTTTTACTGTCTCATGCATACCTCTCATTTCCTTTCTCATTTTTCTTCTACTTCTCATATTTGCCTTTTAAAGTAATTGATGAGCACTTCCAAGAACTCTCTTTAGGATTGTGAGCAATTCATATCACTCTTAGAGATTTCTTCAGTGGACATTCTGTCTTCATCTGAGTTTGTGATTTTTGTCTGTCCTGTCAGCATAGTGGTTCTCTATGGTCAAGTTTTTTTTCTGCTCATTTTCTTTAGCTTTTTTTTTTTTTTTTAACTTTTTTATGGTTGAGCTCTGCTTCTGGGTTAAAGAGGATGTTGTCTCAAGCTCCCTGAACAGCTTTGAGCCTTAGCTTTGAGCATGGGGACATCTTGTGTTTGCAGAGGGTAGCTTTTCTTGCTCTTTTCAGGAACAGCTTGATTTCCCCAAGTTTGCCTTCTGAGCTAAGACTGAAAACTGCCTCACTGATTTGGTCCTCTACTGAGCCAGGGCTAAGGGTTATATTTACTGACTTGCTGTGATTACGACCCTCTCACCAGCTTTCCCAGAATCTATCTCAGCTGGGCTGAACACCATTTTTACCTCAGTGAGACTGAATTTTTTTTATTCTATCTTGAGTTGGAGAATAGTTTAATTTCATCAGACTTTGTTCAGAGGCTTGGTTTCATGTGGTTTTCTAGGGAAACTGAAAGCAAGTAAGTCTTATGAAGACATAAAGGTAAGAAATGGCCAGATTATAAATAGCTTAAATACCATTAGAAGACTTTATATTTGAAGCTTGGCATAACAGGGAGCCACTGGAGCTCAATGAACAAGAAAGTAAATATATTGATAAAGAGTTGTGCTTTTAAAAGATTGTATTCAAGTGGGTGATGGGTAAGAGTGGGAAGGTATTTGACACATGGACATCATTTAGAAGTCTCTTGAAGTAATCTAGATGAAAAATGATGATGCACTGAACTGGAATTCTGGCTGTTTGAATTGAGTGAAAGTAATATAATATATATATTACTATAATTATATATTATAATATATATATATAATATAAGTAATAATAATGTACCATCTAACTGGTTGCTTTTACAATATATATATATATATATATATATATATATATATATATATATATATACATATATACGCAACCAGTTAGATGGTATAATGTAAAAAGTGCTTTACCTGGAATCATGTGGAGTTAAAATGTAAGGTTAAATGCTTTCTCAGATGTTAACAACTGTATGATCCTGGACAATCATTTAACTTTTGTTTGCCTCAGTTTCTTCAAGATCCCATGCCTCTCAAGAATTGTGAGAATAAGATGCAGTAGTTTTTGTAAAACATTTTGCAAACTTTGAAATACTACATAAATGCTAAGTCTTATTATTAAGAGGAAGCTACTCTAATAGAGTAGGTATAATGTTACAATGATCTGAACGAAAATGACAACAGTGGGACTAGAAAGGAAGAGACAGTTCTAATAGACATTTTGAAGCAAGAATTGAAAAGTTTTAATGGCTAATTGGGTGTACAAGTGAGAGATGGAGAGTAGTAGCCAAAGCAACTTAAAACCTAGTTTTGTACTTAGGCTAAGAAAATGATGATGATGTGACTAGAAATAGAGAGCATAGTATAAGGTTTTTGTAGGTAGATGTAAGGTTAATTTTAAATAAATTGACTCTAAATCAATTTAATATCCTCAGGTTGATTTTTGAGACAGCTAGGTGGTGCAATGGATGGAACACCAAGTCTGGAATCACGAAAACCTATGTTCAGATTCAGATTCAGATACTTATTAGTATATAATTCTGGCCAAGCAACTTAATATCTGTCCCTCTCATTTTCTTCAATTGTGAAATTGGGATAATGATAGAACCTTAGTCCTCAGATTGTTGTGAAAATCAAATGGGATAACTGTAAAACACTTTGTACAATTTTTGGCAAATTGTAAATATTATATAAGAAACGATGATGTTTAGTGAAAGTACTGTGGGTTCAGAAGGCAGCTTCTTCAACTGAGAATTATCCAAACCTGTTTCCTTCTGTGTACAAAGATAATAAACATCTTTGCAATACCTATTTCAGCAAGCAGTTGAGGAACAAAGGAATTCAAATATATAAAAATGTCAAAATTTAAAGTTAGAAAATCTCTTAGATATAAGTTATCATAACCTCATTTTACACATGAGGAAGTTGAGGCCCAAAAGAGTTAAGTGATTTCTCTGAGGTCACACAGGAATATATTCTTTATTTCTCAAAAGTTGTATTATTGGATCATATTTATCATATCATATCATATGATCATATAATATCATCATATTTAGCAGAAAAAGTTTCTGGAAACTTATACTTTGAAGACAAGTCAAAGCTTAGTGAAACTTATGTGGTACTTGTGAAAGAGCTCTGGACATGGAGTTGGAAGATACAGATTCAAGGTCCAAGTGGCTCACCCTATTCATTTCACTCTGGCCAAGTCATTTAATTTCTCTGTGCCTCAATTTTCACATCTATGGGAAGTTGGCTTAGATGAACTTTAAGATCTTCCCTAGGACTTTTGGGCACATAATCAAATTTAAAATTAAAAATCACAATTTAAAAATCAAAAAATCAAATTTTGGTAGGGGAAAAATTAGGTAAAGAAATAAGAGTAAAGAAAGAAAATTATGAATAAAAGATAATTAACAATGTATTTTTTAAAGAGATAACAATAATGAAGAAAATAGCACATAAACATATTGCAACTCTTCTCAGGGCAAAGGATTGGAAATTGAGGGGATGCCCATTAGTTATGCAATGGATAAACAAACTGTGGTATTTGATTACTTTTAGATTACATTTTGTACTATAAGAACTGATGAGCAAAATGCTCTCAAAAAAAACTGAAAAACCTTCCATGAGCTGATAAAAAGTGAAATATACTGTAGCAATATTATAAGATGAGGGACATTAATGAATTTGCTATTCTCAGCAATATAATCCAAGACAACTCAGAAGGACTTATAATGAAAAGCACTATCCAAACTCAGAGAAAGAACTGATGATGTCTGAATAAAAGTGAGAATTGACCAAAAGGAAAAAGAGATAGAAAAACTCACTGAATTAATTGATCATGTTAAAACTAGAATTGGGCAAGCAACAGCTAATGACTCCATGAAACTCAAGAAACAATTCAAAAGAATGAAAAAAAAATAGGAAAAAATGTGAAATATCCCATAACAAAAACAATTAACTTGTAAAACAGATCCAGGTCAGTTAATTTCAGAATTATTTAATTAGATTGTGCTCTCAACAATGAGGCGAATGAAGACAATTCCAAAAGACTTGGGATGGAAAATGCCATTGGCATCCAGGAAGGGGAATTGTAGAAACGGAATGTAGTTTGAAGCAGTATTTTC
Source organism: Sarcophilus harrisii (assembly GCF_902635505.1). Classification (NCBI taxonomy): domain Eukaryota; kingdom Metazoa; phylum Chordata; class Mammalia; order Dasyuromorphia; family Dasyuridae; genus Sarcophilus; species Sarcophilus harrisii. The sequence continues at coordinate 342,095,571 of NC_045429.1, forward strand.
ACCATTTTTATTTGCTATTTTCTTTTTCATTATTTTGCCCCTTTGTTTTTTCTTTCCCCCTGATTTTTATTTCATGAAATGACAAATATGGAAATATGTTTAAAATTATTGTACATGTATAACATATCAGATGGTTTGTTATCTTTTTTTAAATAACTTTTTATTGACAGAACTCATGTCAAGGTAACTTTTTACAACATTATCCCTTGAACTCACTTCTGTTCCGATTTTTCCCCTCCCCCCCTCCATCCCCTTCCCCAGATGGCAAGCAATCCTATACATGTTAAATAGGTTACATGTTTGCAGAACCGAACAGTTCTCTTGTTGCTTGGGGAGAATTGGATTTAGAAGGTATAAATAACCTGGGAAGAAGAACAAAAATGCAAGCAGTTTACATTCATTTCCTAGTGTTCTTTCTTTGGGTGTAGCTGCTTCTGTCCATCCTTGATCAATTGAAACTGAGCTAGATCTTCTCTTTGTTGAAGGAATCCACTTCCATCAGAATACATTCTCATACATATCGTTGTTGAGGTATATAATGATCTCCTGGTTCTGCTCATTTCACTCAGCATCAGTTCATGTAAGTCTTGCCAATCCTCTATGTATTCATCCTGCTGGTTGTTTCTTACAGAACAATAATATTCCATAACATTCATATACCACAATTTATCCAACCATTCTCCAATTGATGGGCAGCCATTCATTTTCCAGCTTCTAGCCACTACAAACAGGGCTGCCACAAACATTTTGGCACATACAGGTTCCATTCCCTTCTTTAGTATCTCTTTGGGGTATAAGCCCAAGTAGAAACACTGCTGGATCAAAAGGTATGCACAGTTTGATAACTTTTTGAGCATAGTTCCAAATTGCTCTCCAGAATGGCTGGATGTGTTCACAATTCTACCAACAATGTATCAGTGTCCCTGTTTTCCCACATCCCCTCCAACATTCCGTGTTATCTTTCTGTCATTCTAGCCAATCTGACAGGTGTGTAGTGTTATCTCAGAATTGTCTTAATTTGCATTTCTCTGATCAATAGTGATTTGGAACACTCTTTCATATGAGTGGTAATAGTTTCAATTTCATCATCTGAAAATTGTCTGTTCCCAATATGAACATAATTACAAAACATTTTAATATAAAAAAAGATCTAAACCATGGCAGAAATGTAAACTATTCATGGGTAGGCCAAGACAATATAAACAAAATGATAATTCTCCCTAAATTAATCTAATTATTCAGTTCTATATCAATGATACTACCAAATAATTATTGTATAAAACTATTAAAAATAACAAAATTCATCTGGAAAAACAAAAGGTCAACTATCCAGGCAGTCAAGAAAAACAAAAGTGAAGGAAAGAACCCTAGCTTTTTCAGAGTCTAAACTAAATTACAAAATGATAACCATCAGAACAAACTGATGTCACCTTCCCCTTGGAGATGACTCTTTATCAGTCTGTGTGAGGAGACACACTTTGAGTAAGGCTTGTCACATAGAAAGCCAGGGGAGGGATTTATGAACATTTGGGAATTAGCCTTAGAGAAAAAGGGGGAAATGTGATAAAATTGTTGATTCATAGTTGGTGATTTTCCATGAAAGGCCACAATGGCCTTCTGGATCAGTGGAATAGATTTAGTTACACAATATAAAGTACTAAATAAGCATAGTATTCTAATGTTTGATAAACCAAAAGATCGAAGTTTTTGAGGTAAGAACTAAAACTCAAAAGCAGTTTTGCAGAAACTAGATATGGACTAAAGTCCCCTAACATAAACGATGATAAGGCCAAAATTAATAAATGTTTTAAAATGTGATGTCATGAGTAAATTAGGGAAGTTTAGGAAAAAATGTATCTGTTCAATGTATGGATAAAGAAAGTTTTTGACCAACCAATGATAGAAGAGATAATGGGAAATAAAATAGATACTTTGATTACATGAAATTAAAATGGCAAAACTCCATTTGCTTCTTCCTAGCTATTACACTGAGAACAGCACTCAGATGAGATAATGCAAATGAATTCATTATGTAAAATAAGAACAAAATTCTAGCTTCAGATGGGACTTTGAATTTTTTAAAATTCAAATTAAAGAACCCCAAAGAGATGAAATATCATGCTTAAGGTCACAGAATTAGAAATAGAGTCAAGATTTGTTCTCACCAACTATAACTAATCAATCCAGTACTCTTTTCACTGTGCTAACAGAAAAGAAAGATATGCAGATAAACTATCATTAGAGTCACATATTTCAAATTTTGTCTTCCTTGATACCTAAGCTCAGCCTTCATATATTTATGAACTTTGCCAGCTGCTTTTTCCAGATACAAAAAATATTTATCATCAATTGTCCTAGATGACTCTGGAATAGCTCTGTGAGAATAGCTACATTTTTCTAGTCCAGAGGTGTCCTTAGATCAAGTGAAACTTGAAAGTAGCTAGGCGAGCTATTTGCTGGAGAAAACCACTGTGGCCTTTCATGGAAAATCACCAACTACGAATCAACAATTTTATCACATTTCCCCCTTTTTCTCTAAGGTTAATTCCCAAATGTTCATAAAGCCCTCCCCTGGCTTTCTATGTGACAAGCCTTACTCAAAGTTTGTCTCCTCACACAGGCTGATAGTCATCTCCAGGGGGAAGGTGGCATTTTATTAGTAGAAACTACCTTTGGAAAGTCTCTTCCAAGGATTTTCTTTCCAAATATCACAATCCCATGTGCCTCCTTTCTATTAATGGATTTTCCATCAAATCAGTTGCCATAGATGTGCTTTGGGAAACAGTGTTCTTCATCACTCCCTATGGGAGTGCGTGCAATGTAGGCTTATAGAGATTGCAAATGAATAGGCAGCTGAAGAAAGGGAAGACTATTTTGAAATCCTTTGACTCAAAAAGTCAATTAGTTATTAAGTGCTGAGACAAATAAAAAAGAAGGGTCTTCCCTCCTCCCACTTCCAGGAAATATTAAATAGATTTAAAATAGTGTGTGTGTGTGTTTGTGTGTGTGTGTGTGTGTGTGTGTGTGTGTGTGTATTTTCAATTAGAAGGGACAAGTAGAAAGCTTAGAAATGCAACTGTATGAGGCATCTTAATTCAAAACTAAGATTATATTCATAAATAGTTCTACTTTATTTTGTAAGCCACTGCTGCGAATATCACTATTACTAAGATCAAGTATCAAAAACTGAAGTAATGACACTTTATTTTCCAGCATCTAAACCAAGAGTTCCTTTTTAAACTGTACTTTTGAAAGTAAATTTTGTTTTTTCTCAAATTCTCACCTTGTTATTCCCAAATATTCTTCACTGAGAAAGTAAGGGGGAAAAACAACTGTTACAAATATATAGAGTGAAATAAAAACAAATTTCCATGTTGGTCAAGTTAAAAAATAAAAATATATCTCATATTGTGTTCTGAGGTCATTTCTTCTTTATCGGGAGAGGGGTAACATTTAATTTTGAGTTTCCTGGACTTGTGGCTGGTCATTCTGTTGACCTGAGTGCGAAAGACTTTCAAAGTTTACATAAGAATAAACTTTGAATGCCCTGGGATGAATGAAATTGCACACACACACACACACACACACACACACACAATTATCCCTTCCTTTTAACTTGTGGCTAACAAGGAGGATATTTTTTTCTGCGATCTGCAAGGAGAATCCATTCACTACTGAGCCCCATGTGTCCCTGGAAATTGTCAGAGTAGCCTTATAGGCCCATCACCACATGGGGTACAACCTTTGCTACTATAGCTTTATGCGTTAATGAAGAGTCCCTTAGTTGTTTTTGGGTGCGGGAGAAGGACATGCATCCCTTTAGCAGACTGGGTGAAACCTATGGACCCTTTCTAAGGTCCATAAAGGACCTTAAAGGTCCATAAAAAATTACCAAGAATTATACTGAAACAACAATTATATTGAAATACAATTATTAATTTAAAAACAATAAATAACAACAAACAAGTTCATAGGTACCAAGTAAAAAATTTCTGCCATCCTTCTAGAATCCTTAGCAAAGATAGGAAAAGTTCTTTCATATTCAGTCTTGTTCAGATTTTATATTGAGAACTGAGCTGAATATTGCATTTTAAGAGGCACCTTGATAAACTGGACTTAATTCAGAAGTGGGCAGCTAGGTTGATGTGAAGACTTGAAATCACTTCACATCAGGAATAGTTGCAGGTATTAGGGATATTTAACCTTGGGAAGAGAAGATTTAGTATAATAGCCATCATCAGATAACTATTTTCAAGTATATTAAAGCCTACTCTATAGAATAGGGATTAAAATTAATCTACGTGACTCTAGAGAGCAAGACTAGGAACAGTAAGTATTACTTATAGGAAAGAGCCCAATTTCAATACAATATAAGGCAGTCATAAAGAAGGTAAAAAGGACATTGGTAATAATAATTAGAGATTCTCAACACTGAAATATCTTAATTTGTTAGCTAAAGAGAATCCTATCTATGGACATGTTCAAACAAAAGAATTAAAAACAGCAATGTCGTCATCATCAATAATATTCACAACACTTTTCAAGATGTTGTGCAGCAGGGATTTTTTAAATGGAGCATTCAGTAGAATTTAGTGGGTTCATAAACTATGCTATAATTAAGAATACTCTAATGACTATTTCAATAAAATTTATTTCCTTGATAATGTTATATATTTTATTTTATGAATTTAGTATTATTCTGAGTAAGGGTCCTTAGACTTGATCAGACTGCCAAAAGTTTCCATGATATACACAAAAATACTGAGAATCCCTGCTTTAGAGTCAGTGCATGCTCTATCGATTGATTACCTACTATATTGATCACTTTTAGAATGGGGTTGTTTTTAGCAATCTATATTTCTATGGTAATAGGGTTTAATCTATAAGGGGAAAAGAGAACATGTTCACATCAAAATGTACAAGAAGTATCAAAAGAAATCAAGAAAATATAAATGTGTCCTCATCCTTCCATTTGATTACTTGATTTGTCACTGATGGGGGTAAGGAGCTCAAATGATATTCATATGACAGTATATATACAATATATACAATTCTATTTAAATTCTAATTCTTATTCAATGCATGAAGAAATACAATTATATATAAAATATTGTATATGCATACATATATATATAATGATATATATATTCAATTATTCTTATAGTCATATTATTTAGATTAAATACATGTGTATACATATATATGTATTGTATATATACATATATGTATACATTTCTCACTTTATGCTCAAAAATTACTATGGAATAAGTACTAGAATATTAACATTACTTCCATTATATAGATGAAGAAGCTGAGCCTGAGAGATGTTAATGATTTGCTCAAGGTCACATAGCAAACATTAAAGGTGTGATTTTACCTCAGTCTAACTGCAAGTCTAGTGATTTATCTGATCTGTACATCTGTTTAACTATGTTTGGTCCTTGTAAAAATTGGAAAAGTTAACTTTTTGGTTTCCACTTTAAGAAAATGAGGAGATACTATATATCTTGTTGTAGCCTTAAATTTAGGATTACCTCTTGGGTGTATCTGATGTCTTGTATTAGAAAATCTAACCATAAACTAATGTAGCTATTAAGAAGCTAGAGATTTTAAAGAGACTACAACTGAGAGAAAACCTGAAGACTGTGTGTGTATACATATATGTGAATGTATAATTTTGAGTAATAAAAAAGGAAAATTTTAAGACAAAAACTTTTTTCATAAGAAATCATAAAGACCAACACAGATCACCCTCCACAATGCCTTAATTTTTTTTAAATTTTCATTTCTGAATCTTCTTCTTCCCTCTTGGCTCTCCTCAACCCCAGTGAGAAGCCAATAAATATGACATCAATTATACATATAAAGTCATGAAAAATACATTTCCACATTAGACTTTTTATGAAAAGAAAAAAGAAAAGACAGCAAAAAGAATATATTCTTTAATCTATACTCACAATTCTCTCTGGAGGTAGACAACACTTCTCAGTATGTCTTTTGGAATTGTCATGGGTTTTTATATTGACTAGAGTAGCTAAATCTTCATAATTGATTACTGTACAATATTGCTGATATTGTGCATATTGTTCCTCTAGTTATGCACATTTCCTTTTGAATCAGATCATATGAGTCTTCTAGGGTTTTTCTGAAATAAAACATTCACTTTGCCATTTCTTATAGCAAAATAGTATTCTACCATAATCATATACTATGATATAAGCTTGTACAACCATCCTCTAAATGATGAGTATCTCCTCAATTTCCAATTCTTTGCCACCACAAAGAAGAGTTACCATAAATATTTTTGCACACATAGATTTTTTTCTCTTTTCCTTTGATATCATTGGAGTATACCAAAAGTGATGTTTTTGGTCAATAGACATACATAGTTTCATAATTCTCTGGGCATAATTCAAATTGTTCTTTAGACTGGTTGAGCTAATTCACAGTTTTATTGATAATGCATTAGTACTATCATTTTCATTATAATGACTTGGCCTTCCCATGAGCAATTATTATTTCTCTGATTGATTAAACCTATATTTGCGTGGAAAGTGTTTTGTAATAGTATTCATATATAGTATATTATAGTATAGTAGTATTTGTCTTGGTAGGTAGACTTTCAAGTGCTACCATTATGTCTTAATAAAGGGTTTTAAGTTTTGGCTCAGGAAAAAGAACCATCAATTGGTCAAACCATCAGAATTCTTAATGCTAAGAATTTGTAAAACATTGCCTAGTTTTCCTAATACTATACTCTCCTTGACTAATATATCTATTTATATACATGCATGTATTTGACAGAACAATTAAAATATTGATGTTTAATTTGATGTGCTCTTAGTTCCCGGGGTACTAAAAAGTTATATTCCTAATCAATGAATCAATTGAGATGTATAAATTAAATACCTACTATGACCCAGACTCTTTATAGATAATCAATATATAAATCTTAAAATGAGACAATCCTTGCCTTTAAGCAGGTAAACTTTATTAGGTAAGATAACATTCATTGACATAATTTGGTGGTGGATGTGATGGTAGCAGTAGTGAAGAGGGATACATAAAAGCACTGACATATAAGGGAATCAAGAATTTTTTTTTTTTTTTTTTTTAAGGAATCGGCATATGAAATGATCATTGAAGAGAGTGGTGTTCCAAGAGGTATAAATAAGAAAGGAGAGTATTTCAGGCATGGGGGACAATTTGTGCAAAAGCACAAAATAAGAAATGAGGAATGAATATGAGAAAAGAATCAGCAAGAAGTCTAATTTGGTTGCAACCTGACTTTGAGTAAGGCATGTCACCTCCTGACTTCAGGTCGAGTATTCTATTCACTGTGTTACTTAGCTACCTCTAATTTCTTTCAGAAAAAAATAGAGCGGAGTGGTGGCAATTCATGTTGTGTCTCCTCCTGTCATTGTGGCCATATAAATTCATTATTCTTTAACTCCTGTCCAGCTCAGTCTGTTTGGGATTTTCCATTTGGCCTGGGCACTTTGGGCGTGCATCATTTGACAAGTCATTCCCTCATCAAGTCAAGTAATCAAAATCTTGGTAATAGATATTGGTTTCTCACTAAGAAAGATTTAGCTTAGCTCTTAAGAAATTCACTACTGAGCATTCATCACTGTGCTGTTGCTAGGACCATTGCTTTATTTATTCACAAGAGTGACCTTCTTTTGTTTTTTGTCAAATTTTGAAAGGACCATGTTTTCTATCTCCGTTAAAATACAAACTAATTTCTTCCTTCCTTCCTTCCTTCCTTGTTTCCTTCCTTCTTTCTGTCCTTTTCTTTTCTTCCTTTCTTCATTTTTTCTTTTTTATCTGTTCTTTATTTTGAAGAACTATGCCCCAAACTACTTTAATTAATTACTAAATTTTGATTTTTATATATAAGCAGCATATCTGTTTTGTTCATATTGGCATGTATAATACAATATGCATATTATATATATACATATGTGTAAAATTTCTTATGAACCTCTCTCCCTGTAGGAAAAAAGAAGAGAATATTTGTTTTAGTCATCATGACAAAATCTGAGTTCAAATCTATTCTCTGGTTTTGGACAAAAATATGAAATGACTCATAAAATTACAGGCTATTAAAAATGTAAGTTGGAATAGTTTTTTAATGGAATTATATAGTCTCCATGACTGAAGATGTTTTAGTTTCCTTAAACTTTTTTGTTGACTTTGAATGTATTTTATATAGTAGCAACATGATATAATGCAGATTAAATAACCTCAAATTTAAAGATATGTATTCAAATCTTGCTTCTAAGAGGCATAATGTAGCCCTTGTTAAATTTCTTAATCTCTCAATACTCTAAGAAACCTCAATTTCTCTAATTTGATTTTTAAATTCTTTTAAAAGTTTTTCTAAAAATATCTCTAGGCAGGGAGCCATTTAATATCTTTCTTTGATGTAGAAGAAGCTTTTTTCTACTCACTATCCTCCTCTGAAGATAAACCTTGGTCTTTCATATTTCTGTAGTAAGTTTCTATGATTTTTTTTCTCTTTGCCTATTCATTTTTTTAAAATGAGAACTATTAGAGTAAATACTTCTAATAGTGGAGGAATGGTACTTCTTGGTTCACTTCAGCTCTCCCCTCTGACCAGGGACGCCAAACCAAAAGCTGCACATTCCTGCAAGTTGTCCCTGGCAGCTGTGTCCCTGCCTCATTGCCTCTGCACTCACCCTAGGGCTGTGTCTCTGCAGCACAGTTGGACCTAGTATTCCTAAATCAGCTGAGGTTTCCTTAGCCTTCTCAGACTCAGATCCCTGATCCTCTCTTCTCTGTCCAGTAGGTGTAAATTCTTATATTTCAAGATGACACTTCAGCTGAAACTTAGCTAGCTCCAGGAATTTTCACTTGCTATTTCTGTGGCACTAGCTTGGAAGTGTTTGCATTTCAAATCCCAAGCTCAGATTTTTCTTGCGATATTCTCAGGTTGTCCCAGGAGGGCCCTTGTTTTTCCCAAGTGTTATTTGATTTTTAACATCTATGTTTGATCTGAAGTCCAGTTTTGTTTTGTTTGTGGATGAAGCTCTCGAGACCTTGGAATGTTCTGACTTATGCTGACATCTTCCCAGAATCTCTTCCTAGGCAGTTCTAAAAAAATAAATTGCACAGAAGTAGCTGATCTTTATTAGTAGGGTGAGTTTCCTCACCTGAAAGTTCCCTTTATCAGTGAAATTACATTTCAGTAGTTGTTATTGATCTCTCCGTATTTAAATTGTCTTGAATATATTTAGCTGCTTAAATATTGTATATCCTAAGGAGAATGCAGATATTTTGTTGGCAGGTGTTATCTTTGTATTTCTACCTTAGAACAATGGTATCCATTTGATATCTCCATAAAATATTCCTTTTTTATTAAAGTTTTTTTTTATTTTCAAACTTATGGATAGGTAATATTCAGTATTCACTATTGCAAAACCTTGTGTCCCATTTTCTTTCCTTCTGTTCCTCCTTCTCCTCCCCTAAATGACAAGCAATCCATTATATTAAACATGTACAATTCTATAAAACATCCCCATAATTATCATGGTGCACAAGAAAAAGCAGATCAAAAAGGGGGAAAAAAGAGAAAAAAATTCAGGCAAACAACAATAAAAAGATGAAAATACTATGGTGTGATCCACACTTAGTCCCCATAGTCCTCTCTTTAGGTGCAGATGCTTCTCTTCATCCCAAGACCATTGGAACTGGTCTGAATCACCTTGCTGGTGAAAAGAACCATGTCCATTAGAATTAATTGAGTCATATAATCTTCCTGTTGGCCTGTGCAGTATTCTCCTGGCTCTACTCATTTCACTTAGCATCAGTTCATGTAAGTCTCTCCAGGCCTCTCTGAAATCTTCCTGCTGATAGTTTCTTAAAGAACATTAATATTATATAATATTCATATACCATAACTTATGAGGCCATTCTCTAACTGATGGACATTCATTACAGTTTCTTGTCACTACAAAAATAACTGCTACAAACATTTTTGCACACATAGGTCTCTTTCACTTTTTTATGAACTCTTTGGGATACAGGGCCAGTAAACACATTGCTAGATCAAAGGGTATTCACAGTTTGATAACTTTTTGAACATAGTTCTAAATTGGTCTCCAGAACAGTGAGATCAGTTCACAATTCCACCACAATGTATCAGTATCCCAGTTTTCCCACATCCTCTTCAACATCCATCATTATTTTTTTCCTGTCATCTTAGCTAATCTGAGATATGTGTGGCAGTGCATTGTCTTAATTTTCATTTCATCAATAGTGATTTAGAGGGGCGGAGCCAAGATGGCAGAGAAAGTCACATGTGACTTTCTAAGCTCCTCTCATTCCCCTCATAACAGCTATTTAATTCAGCCTCACAAATAGTTCTTCACTGCTTAAATTCGTGAAGATCAGAAGCACTACAATTTACCAGCTGAAGTCAATCTGGAAGCTTGCCAGGAAAGGTTTGTCCTGAGGGGCCAGGAACAGACTAGCACAGGCAACAAGAGACTAGTGTCCTGAGCACACTAGGGGGCGGGGGTGATCTCTGTGGTTAGAGAAGTTATAGAGACAACTCTGCTATAGGGTAACTGCTCTGCCTTGATTACAAAGCAGTAAACTGGCAGAGAAATTAAAGCCTAAAATAGAGGGTATTCTAAAAAAATGCCAGAACCTAACAAGATCTGACTATAACCACTCAAACCCAGAAGTGACTCAGGCAGACTGTAATGCAGCCCTGCAGCCACATCCTGCAGTTTGGAGCTTTTGAGGGGCGTTACAAACCTGCACAGCATGGGGGGCATGGCCTGGACAGCCTCTAATCGGCACAGTGGGGGGCTTGGCCTGGGGCAATAGAACTTCCCCAGCAGGATTGTGCTTCCCAGGGCAGAGACACTTCAGGTCCCTGCTAGTCCATTCACTGCTCAGCTGCTAATACTCACAGCTCCAGGGCTGGATTTGGCTTGGGTTAGTGAAACTCTCACTGCTCAGCATCTAGCCCCAGGGCAGTCATTATCTCACACAGCGGGAGTTCTTTGCAGGGCACTTTCCCTGCTCTGTCCTTCAGGCCTGAGTTACTTCCAGGTGGGGAACTCTTTCCCAGAGTACTCCAGTACCTCACTGGTTTTGCAGCTGGCTAGCAGGACAGCTACCCATCTATACACCTTTCACTGCTCCGCAGAGGAAGCTGGTAACCTCCTGGCCCTGAAGGCAGACCCTACAGGCTTTAACAAAATGAGTAAAAAAATCAAAAGGACCATTGATAGTTTCCATTCAGAAAGAGAACAGCTTTTTAATCCTGAAGAGATTATGCAGACAGTTTCCAGAAAATTGTTGGTCCCCAATACAAAAGGCTCTCCTAGAAGAGACTATTAAAAACTTTAAAAGAGAACTAGAAGAAAAAATGAGGAAAGGAAAGAGAAGCTATGCAAGAGAGTACAGAAAAGACATAACTCACTAAAAGAAAAAATTTAATAAAGTGGAAAAAGAAAACAACTTCCCTCCTTTTTTTTAACTCTTTCTCCACAGAGGATTAGATAAATATCTAGATCCACCTGAATTATTTAAGTTATTCCCTCTTAGAGCCAAAATTGATGAAATCAAGCTTCAGACAATGCTCATCCTTCTCCCTTCTTTCTCTTGATTATAGTATATCTTCTGCACCTCTTCATGTGAACTAATTGTCCCATTATACCTCCCCTCCTTTCCTCTTATTCCAGTATAGATCTTTGTCTACCCCTTAAGGTCTTTTTTCTTTGATGTCATCACATTACAGTCTATTCACAACCATATCCTCAGTCCATGTGATACCTCCATTTGTTTGCTGCAGTGACAGATACAGTTCTCAAGAGTTGCAATTATCATTTCACCATCTAGGGATGTAAACAGTTTAAATTTTAAGTTATATGTATTTGTTTCCTGTTTACCTTTCTATGGTTCTCTTGAATCCTGGGTTTATAAATTAAATTTTATGTTTTTTTTTTTTCATTAGAAATGTTTGAAAGTCTCTTATTTCATTTAAGTTCCATCTCCTCCCCTGAAAAATGATGCTAAATCTCATTGGGTTATTATTCTTGATTGTAACACTAGGTCATTTGTCTTCCAGAATAGGGTATCCCATTCCCTCTGATCCTTTATTGTAAAACCTGCCAGATCCTGGGCAATTCTGATTGTTGTTCCTTTATATTTGAATTGCTTTTCTCTGGCAGCTTTCAATATTTTTTCTTTGAGATTGTAGTATTAAATTTTCACAACAAAATTTTTAAATATAGGATTCTGGAGAAGCATAAGGAAATAATCAGGAAAGTGATGTCATAAGAAATTTTATAAGATTTATCCAGTTACAGTCACACACAAGTATCACTTGTAACTCTTAGAATTTTCTCATTATAGTAGTTAGAAGGAGTATAAATAGACAGAGGGCACAGATGTAAGTTGAATATAAAGGGATAAAACCTTTTTTTTAAAAAATGATTAAAATAAGGGGTGAGAAAGGAAAGTGTTCTGAGAAAGGGAAAGGGAGTAGTGTAGTGGTATAAATAAAAAAGAATCAGGGGAAAGCTTTTACAGTGGTGGGGAAGAGGAGGAGGAGAAGGTGAGAGGGTGAATCTTATTCTCAGCACAATTGGCTCACAGAAGAAATAACATACACAGTTCATATCAATAGCAAAATCTATCTTAACCTGCAGGAAAATGGGAGAGGAATGGTATATGGGAAGTAGGAAGGTCGATAACAGAAAAGAGTATATTGGAAGAAGAAGAAATTCAATACCAAAACACTTTTGAGAACAGACAAAGTGAAAGCAGAGTGAGAATAGAATAAATGGGGGGAAATATATGTAATAAGCCTAACTGAAAATAATTTTAAAAGTTTTTATTTTCAAAACATATGCCCAGATAATTTTTCAACATTGACCCTTACAAAACTTTGTGTTCTAACTTTCCCCCTCCTTCCCCCCTCCCCTAGATGGCAAGTAATCTAATATATGTTATACATGTTAAAATGCATGTTAAATCCAATATATGTAAACATAATTATATAATTCTCTTGCTACACAAGAAAAATGAGATCAATAAGGAAAGTAAATGAATAAGAAAATAAAATGTAAGTGAACAACATAAAGAGTGAGAATGCTATATTGTGATCCACATTCAGATCCCACAGTCCTTTCTCTGGGTGTAGATGGCTCTCTTCATCACAAGATCATTGGAACTGGTATCAGTCATCTTATTGTTGGAATCAATTGATCATCATATAATATTGATGTTGCCATGTACAATGATCTCCTGGTTCTGCTCATTTGTGAAAAGAATTTTGAAGCTAATTTCTCTCTTACCTCATTTTTCAAAAGCAAAGGGAACTGACTCAAATTTATCAAAAGTAAGAGGCATGCTCCAATTGATAAATCATTAGGAAGACAAGGAAGGAAGGAAGGAAGGAAGGAAGGAAGGAAGGAAGGAAGGAAGGAAGGAAGGAAGGAAGAAGGAAGGAGGGAAGAAGGAATGAAGGAAGGAAGGAAGAAGGAAGGAAGGAAGGAAAGAAGGAAAGAAGGAAGGAAGGAAGGAAAGAAAGAAAGAAGGAATGAAGGAAGGAAGGAAGGGAGGGAGGGAGGGACAAAAGGAGGGAGAGAAGGAGGGAAGGAGGAAGGGAAGGAAGGAAGTAAGGAAGGAAAGAAGGGAGGGAGTAAGAAAGGGAGGAAAGGAGGAAGGGAAGAAGGGACGAAAGAAAGGAAGAAAAGGAACGAGGGAGGGAGGAAAAGGACAAAAATATATAAAAATATATGAAAAATATGAAAAAATATATAAAAAAAAAATATATATATATAAATAATTTGTGTATATATATATATATATATATATACACAAAAAAATTATTTCTGGCAGCTCTATTCTCAAGAGAAAAACTTGAAAATTGAAGAGATGCCCATCAATTTGGGAATGACTGAATAAATGGTGGTATGTGTTTATGGTAGAATATATATATTGTTTTTTTGGAAATTATGATCAAGATTCTCTTAGGGAAAAAATTATCCTGAAAAGTCTTCCATGAACTCAAGCAAAGTGAAATATACTGCGTACAAAGTAACAGCAATATTCTTGGATGATCAGATGCAAATGACTTTACTTCTCTCATCAGGGCTTTGATCCAGGACTACTCTGAAGGACTTACACTGAAAAATCTTATTCATATTCAGAGAAGGAACCTATTAGTACAAATTGAAGTATATGTTCTCTCTCTCTCTCTCTCTCTCTCTCTCTCTCTCTTTCCTGAGGAAATTGGGTTAAATGACTTGCTCAGGGTCACACAGCTAGGAAGTATCAAGTGTCTGATGCCATAGCTATACAAGATCTAAAATTGTATTATAAAGCAGCAGCATCAAAAGCATTTAGTACTGGCTAAGAAATAGAGAAGCTGATCAGTGGAATGGGTTAGGTCCACAGGAAAAAAATAGTCAATGATTATAATAATCTAGTTTTGGACAAATCTAAAGGCCCCAGATTTGGGAATAAGAATTCACTATTTGACAAAAACTGCTAAGAAAATTGGAAATAGTATGGCAAAAAGTAGGCTTAGACCCACATCTAACACCATAACCAAATAAGGTCGAAATGGCTTCATGATCTAGACATAAAAAATGATATTTTATGTTTGTGGCAGCCCTTTTTGTAGTGGCTAGAAACTGGAAATTTAATGGATGCCCATCAATTAGAGAATGACTGAGTAAATTGTGGTATATGAAATGTTATGGAATATTATTGTTCTGTAAGAAATGACCAGCAGGACGAATACAGAGAGATGTGGAGAGATTTACATGAACTGATGCTAAGTGAAATGAGCAGAACCAGGAGGTCATTATCAACAATAATACTATATGAGCATCAATTCTGACAGGAGTAGCTATTTGGAAGGATCCAAGTCAGTTCCAATTGATCAGTGATGAGCAGAACCAGTGAAAGAACAATGGGAAATGAGTATGGACCAAAATACAGCATTTGTACACTTTCTGTTGTTTGCTTGCATTTTTTGTTTTTGATAAATGGCTAGAATGATAGGGAAAGATAATGTGGAATGTTGGAGGGGATGTGGGAAAACAGGGACACTGATCTATTGTTGGTGGAGTTATGAATGGATCCAACTATTCTGGAGAGCAGTTTAGAATTATGTTCAAAAGTTATCAAACTATGCATATTCTTTGATCAAGCAGTGTTTTTACTTGGATTATATCCCAAAGAGATCTTAAAGGAGGGAAAAAGACCCACATGTGCAAAAATATTTGTGGCAGCCCTCTTTGTAGTGGCCAGAAACTTGAAACTGAGTGAATGCCCATCAATTGGAGAATGGCTTAATAAATTATTGTAAGAAACAACCAGCAGGATGATTTCAGAAAGGTTTGGAGAGGCCTACATGAACTAACACTAAGTGAAATGAGCAGAACCAGGAGATTATTATACATGGCAACAACAAGATTATATGAAAATCAATTCTGATGAATGTTGCTCTCTTCAACATTGAGAGGATTCAAACCAGTTTCCACTTTTTCAGTGATGAAGAGAGCCGTCTACACCCAGAGAGAGAACTGTGGGAACAGTGTGGAACACAACATAGCATCCTTACTCTTTCTGTTGTTATTTGCTTGCATTTTGTTGTCTTTATCAGTTTTTCTTTCCTTTCATTCTTGATCTCATTTTTCTTGTGCAGATAGATAACTATAAATATGTATACATATACTGAATTTAACATGCATTTCAACATATTTAACATGTTTTGCACTACCTGCCAGCTAGGGGAGGGGGTGGGAAAAAGAAGGGGGAAATTTGGAACAAAAGGTTTTTCGAGTCAATGTTAGAAAAATTACCCATGCATATGCTTTGCAAATAAAACAAATAAATAAATAAATAAATTTTTGGGGGGGAGGGGTGAGTGTTTGAGGCCAGATTTGAACTCAGGTCTTCCTGACTTCAGGGCCAGCACTCTATCCACTGCACCATCTAGCTGCCCCCCTCTTTCTTTTTTAAACTTTTTTCCTTGAGGGTTTTTTGGGGGTGAGAAATCTATATATTTTTTTCACGACATGACTTTATGGAAACATTTTGCTTAACTTCATATGTGCTTTGTTAATTAGGATTGGGGGTAGAATAAGGGAGAGAATATGAAAATTTAAAGTTTTAAAAGTAAATGTAAAAATTGTTTTAAATGTAACTGGGGCAAAACATCAAATTAATTAATAATCAATATTAAAATTGTAGAATCTTTTGAATGAGATCAATGTTAACTGAAAGAAATTAAAATTGACTATCCACTTTTAAAAGAAGACAAAAAAGTGAATAAAAATGCTTATAACCCAGGTTAATTTTTGCAGTCAAATGGACAAACTACAGAGCTAATGTAACAATGAATGTATATGTGTATTTGCTTTTTAAAAGTGCATTTAATAAATTTTATTGATAGCTTTTGTTTTTATATCAGTCATTGATGGTAGAGTAAAAGTTCTTCCCATCCCAGAATTAATTCTCTAGAATAAGCCCTACATGACAGAGAAACAGTCCTCACACTGTGTCTGACATACCCCTGGCATGTAGTAGTTGTTTCTTATATGCTTGTTAATTTGATTTGACTCACCCATAATGACTCATTTTTTACCTTTGTGCTTTTGCACTGTTTGGTCTCAATTCTGCAATGCTTTCTCTCTTCACTTCTGCTTCTAAGAATCTGTGCCTTCCTTTAAGATGCTTGTGTAACATTTTCTGCAGTACACTTCTCCTTCCTGTGTTTGCTTCTATCCCAGCAGTTAGTTCTTTTCCCTTAAAGTGAGAGAGAGAAAAAGAATGAGAGAGAGAGAGAGAGAGAGAGAGAGAGAGAGAGAGAGAGAGAGAAAGAAATATGTTGGAATCCTTACAAAGTGTTAAGTCATTGGAATTGATAGAGACAATAATTATCTAATTTAGCATGGTTCAGTATGATTGATCTGATCTTACAATGAGATGTTATGGGCCAGAAGAAACAAGGTATTAAGTGGAACTGATAGAAACAAAGGTTGTGTTCACACCTTTAGAGAGCTCATATAAGCAAGAAGCTCTTAGGGCCAGAGAGCACTCTGGGAGGAAACCCATAATCCCACTCTCGGATCTCACAAGCCCGCTCTCGGAGATGCAGCCACATTCATTCACTTCATGTCACTACCATGGTGGCTGGCCTCCTGCGCTTCCCCACTGAGACCAAGTCTGGTCTGAAAGGCTCTCCAGAAAGCTCCCCAGCCCCAGGCAAGGAGGTGCTGACTGGAGACTGAAGAAAGCAGAGGCAGAAGCAAGGGACAATATGCAAGAGCTCTTAGAATCAAGCAGAGAGATAGGTCTCTAAACTAACTGGTCCTAAGGAAAAAGATAAGAAATAAAGATATGAATTTTTATCACCTGGCTGCATTTTGAGGTGATTCTTACTTTTAACGGAAACTAAGGCTGCCTCCAGAAAACTTTCCCAAGAAACCGGCTCCCAAAGAGAACCATTATTATTTTAAAGAAGAAAAACAGCACAGAGGGAGACAGAGAGACAGAGAGAAACAGACAGAGAGAAACAGAGAGACAGAGACAGAAACATGATTCTTCCATTAAAATGTTTTTTGCTTTGTTTTTGTATTCTTGGTGCTAAAAACAGTGCTTATAATATAGTAAGAGCTTAATAAACTATTTGCTAAGTAAGTGAATTAAACAATAATCATCTGATGTAGTTGCTATATGGGAAAATATTGAGTATTCTTCCCTAGTAGTCTCCAAACTCTCTAACATGAGGAAGAAGATACTTTTTATATATATTTTAAGAACTTTATTGTTTTTTTTATTTAATAGCCTTTTATTTACAGGTTATATGTATGGGTAACTTTACAGCATCGACAATTGCCAAACCTCTTGTTGCAATTTTTCCCCTCTTACCCCCCACCCTCTCCCCCAGATGGCAGGATGACCAGTAGATGTTAAATATATTAAAATATAAATTAGATACACAATAAGTATCCATGACCAAACTGTAATTTTGCTGTACAAATAGAATCAGACTCTGAAATATTGTAAAATTAGCTTGTGAAGGAAAGCAAAAATCCAGGTGAACAAAAATATAGGAATTGGGAATTCAATGTAATGGTTTTTAGTCATCTTCCAGAGTTCTTTCGCTGGGTGTAGCTGGTTCAGTTCATTACTGCTCCATTCGAAATAATTTGGTTGATCTCATTGCTGAGGATGGCCAGGTCCATCAGAACTGGTCATCATCTAGTATTATTGTTGAAATATATAATGATCTCTTGGCCCTGCTCGTTTCACTCAACATCAGCTCGTGTAAGTCTCTCCAGGCCTTTCTGAAATCATCCTGTTGGTCATTTCTAAGAGAACAATTATATTCCATAATGTTCATAATCCACAATTCATTCAGCCATTCTCCAACTGATGGGCATCCACTCAGTTTCCAGTTTCTAGCCACTACAAAAAGGGCTGCCACAAACATTCGTGCACATACAGGTCCCTTTCCCTTCTTTATGATCTCTTTGGGATATAAGCCCAGTAGTAACACTGCTGGATCAAAGGGTATGCATAGTTTGATAATTTTTTGAGCATAGTTACAAATTGCTCTCCAGAATGGTTGGATGTAGTCACAGTTCCACCAACAATGTATCAGTGTCCCTTGTTTTCCCACATCCCCTCCAACATTCCACATTATCTTTCCCTGTCATTCTAGCCAATCTGACAGGTGTGTAGTGGGAACTTTATTGTTTTTATACAATTTATTTATATGATTATACTTTTGCCTATACCAGTATCCATATAGCTATCTAGACTCCCTACTTAATATATACATATCCATATCTACATCTATATCTATATATATATTCATATTTTTATCCATATCTAAATCCATATCTCTATCTTTGTATCTCTATCTCTGTCTCCCTTCGTGTCTCACAAGATCTTATTGTATTGGAATCTTTTAGCCAATCAACAAGAAAAACAGGCTAAGTCCAAAATTCAGGTTTGCAAAAAGGTCTCAGCACCTTCCTTTTAAGACTACTACAAAATTACAAACCACTTTTCAAACAAATTAAGTCTGATCTAACCAATTGGAAAAATATTAAATGCTCTTGGATAGGGTGAGCAAATATAATAAAGATGACAACACTACCTAAACTAATCTATTTGTTTAGCGCTATACCAATCAGACTCTCAAAAAACTATTTTAATGACCTAGAAAAAATAACAACAAAATTCATATGGAAAAACAAAAGGTTAAGAATTTCAAGGGAATTAATGAAAAAGAATCATATGAAGGTGGCTTAGCTGTACTAGATCTAAAATTATATTACAGAGCAGCAGTTATCAAAACCATTTGGTATTGGCTAAGGAATAGATTAGTTGATCAGTGGAATAGGTTAAGTTCAAAGGACAAAACAGTCAACAACTATAGCAACCTAGTCTTTGACAAACCCAAAGACCCCAGCTTTTGGGATAAGAACTTACTGTTTGAGAAAAGTTGCTGGGAAAATTGGAAACTAATATGGTAGAAACTAGGCATTGATCCACACTTAATACCGTATACCAAGATATGGTCAAAATGGGTTCATGACCTATGCATAAAGAATGAGATTATAAATAAATAAGAGGAAAACAGGATAGTTTACCTCTCAGACCTGTGGAAGAGGAAGGGATTTATGATCAAAGCAGAACTAGAGATCATTACTGATCACAAAATAGAAAATTTTGACTATACCAAACTGAAAAGTTTTTGTACAAACCAAACTAATGCAGACAAGATTAGAAGGGAAGCAATAAACTGGGAAAATATTTTTACAGTCAAAGGTTCTGATAAAGGACTCATTTCCAAAATATATAGAGAATGGACTCTAATTTATAAGAAATCAATCCATTCTCCAATTGATAAATGGTCAAAGGATATGAACAGACAATTATCAGATGAAGAAATTGAAACTATTTCTAGTCATATGAAAAGATGCTCCAAGTCATTATTAATCAGAGAAATGCAAATTAAGACAACTCTAAGATACACTACACACCTGTCATATTGGCTAAGATGACATAAAAAATAATGATGATTGTTGGAGGGGATGTGGGAAAACTGGGACATTGATGCATTGTTGGTGGAGTTGTGAACGCATCCAACCATTCTGAAAAGCAATCTGGAATTATGCCCAAAAAGTTATCAAAGTGTGCATACCCTTTGATCCAGCAGTGTTACTACTGGGCTTATATCCCAAAGAGATCATAAAGAAGGGAAAGGGACCTGTATGTGCATGAATGTTTGTGGCAGCCCTCTTTGTAGTGGCTAGAAACTGGAAACTGAGTGGATGCCCATCAATTGGAGAATGGCTGAATAAATTGTGGTATATGAATATTATGGAATATTATTGTTCTCTTAGAAATGACCAACAGGATGATTTCAGAAAGGCCTGGAGAGACTTACACGAACTGATGCTGAGTGAAACGAGCAGGGGCAAGAGATCATTATATTCTTCAACAACAATATTATATGATGACCAGTTCTGATGGACTTGGCCATCCTCAGCAATGAGATCAACTAAATCATTTCCAATGGAGCAGTAATGAACTGAACCAGCTACGCCCAGTGAAGGAACTCTGGGAGATGACTAAAAACCATTACATTGAGTTCCCAATCCCTATATTTTTGCCCACCTGCATTTTGGATTTCCTTCACAGGCTAATTGTACAATATTTCAGAGTCTGATTTTTTTTGTACAGGAAAATAACGGTTTGGTCATGGATACTTATTGTGTATCTAATTTATATTTTAATATATTTAACATCTACTGGTCATCCTGCCATCAAGGGTAGAGGGTGGGGGGAAGGAAGGGAAACATTGGAACAAGAGGTTTGGCAATTGTCAATGCTGTAAAGTTACCCATACATATAACCTGTAAATAAAAGGCTATTAAATAAAAAGAAAGACTACTACCCTATAAACCACTAGTTACTTTTATTATCCCTGGATTATTTAATCACCAATTAGTTAGGGATAAATTATTACCATCATCCCACTTCACATTTCCTCATCCCTATCATCCTAAACTCTACATTACTCATGTCCAATTCTGTATTTGCCACCTCTTTTCACTCTACATTCTGGAATTCCTTCCTTAATGGAAATGCTTCCTTTCATTCAGGACCTCTTTTTTATCACCTTCCTTCTATCTGCTTGATCTGAGACCTAGATTTCCTTTAATAAAGTTTATCTTCTTCAGTGCTGGCTAATACTTTTATCCTGTCACCTGGACACAATCATGTTGATTCTCCCTCTCACTCCCTAACTTTCAAATTCCTCAATTTTATTCTACATCTTAGGATCTACTACTATATTCTGCTACAGACCCACCCAAGAATGGTTGTATCCTTGACCTCATCTAATTCCTTGATAAAAATATCTCTTGCATTTCTCTAATTCAACCATAACCTCTTATCACTTTGTCTTTCTCTATTCCATATCACATTTCCTAAAAACTATTTTTCATGCATTCATGATAGTCACCACACTTCATTTTTCAATACTTTCTCAAATCATTAGCTATACCCTAACATCACTTTCCTCTTTTCTTGGTTTTCACCAAAAAGGTTGCCAATTCAGCTACATTCTCTTATACCTTCAAAACTCTCACCTCATTGTTTTATCTCTGCTGATTGCTGGTATAGCCCAAATTCTGGATCATTTCCATCACCTTTCTCCTCTGCACCTCCTAATATACTACTACTGAATGGAGTTAGAAAAAGTCATAAACTATGCATACTAGGTTTATTCATTAATAGTTATTCCTCTTTTTCCTCCTCTTTCTCCTCTCTTCCTTCCATTGTTATGATATCTGTAGGTAACTCCTCAAAATAGCTAGAGAATTTTAATATTCTCTTTAATTGTTTCTCTTTCTTATTCCCCATAGAAACTACTTTACCGAGAAAATAGAAAGTCAGAGCCCAGGACTCTATCTTTTCATCTTCCCTTCATCTCAAAAGCCAGTGATACCACTCTTTTCTTTTTTTCTTTAGGCTTTGATATAAGATAGGCTTTCCTTTTTCTGGATCAATATCACTAAATTTATCCTTGATTCCATCATCTCCAATCTCCTCCAAAAAGATTATTTCTGAAATCATTTCAACTCCCTTCTCTAGTATTATCTATTGGCTACTTATCCATACCCATCCTTAAGACATGTTCCAGCTTCTCTCATTCTTTAAAAAAATACAAAACAAGTTCATCCCCTTAACCTATCTTCCTATATCTCTCTTCCTTTTCTTAGCTGAATTCCTAAAAATAGCTATAAGTCTTCATAGGATCCATTTCCTTGCTTCCCATTTTGTTCTCCAACCTTTCTATTCTGGCTCTTTATCATGTGACTTAAATGAGTCAGATTCATTTTAAAATGAATTAAAAATTTGTTTTAAAGTTTGATCCATCAATGCCAAATCTGATCATCTTTTCTTAAGACAATTTTTAATTCTTTGCTGTTGACCAATTGTTGACCATGGTTTTCTTATTTCACCCTCTTCTCTGGAGTTTTGTCATAACTTGATATGAATTTTCCTCCTATACATCTGAGCACTCACCATTTATCTCTACTTTTTTATGATCCCATCATAAAATTATGATCCCATCATAAAATCCCATATGGTTTACTTTTTAGTTTTATATGGATGATTCACAAATATATATAGCTGACCCCTTTAGCTTCCTTGATCTTGAGTACTACATCATTTCTGGGGTTTTCCTCCTTTTAGTCCAAACTAACTCTCTAAAAATCATAAAAACACTGGTTAGTGAGCCATATACATCCTATTTCCATAAGTCTTTCTAATGAGACTAAGAGGAATTAATGTTATTTGAAGACATAGATAGAGAGCTTTTGATGGGCCTTCTAGACCTTCAATTATGTCAGAGAAAAAAAGATTGTTTCTTTATAAAGAGAAAATGAAGCACTATGGGATTAAAAGCTTAGTGAATTGCCCTCAAAGCACAGGGACTGAGTTTGTCAGGGCATATGATGATGGGAATATATATCTATTTAGTTCAATCTAAAAGACACAAAGTGATTACTTGGTTCTGAAAAGGCATCACTGGCATGTCCCTTTTAATCAAATGAGAAGAGGAAAATCCAAGTTTCCAGTAAGATGTCAGCTTTATTGGTATAACCTTAAAGCAATTTCAGGAGGTTGATTTCATTTCTTTTATTAAAAAAAAAAGGAAGAGAAAAAATCCCATCATGCCTTTTTGCTTCATAGCCAGAATTGTTTTAAATGTGCTAATTAATGCCAGGAAGCTTTATAATTAAAGCCCCTGTGTCCCAGAAATTGGCTAGATAAAGTCAATTTATCCTGTTAAACTAACTAAATAGTTAGGTCTTTCCAATAATAATGAGTTTTGCTCACTACTTGCCTGAGTCAATTTAAACTGGTGACCTGAAAGTGGAGGGTTCTGAATTCCATTATAACCCCCCAAAGCTGTCTATTGTGATAAGTTGAAGAAAGACTAGCATAATGTCTCTAGATATTATATCTGAGCTCTCACCTCAGCTGTATTGCTAGCATAAAACATCTTTTCTCAGAGATTTGTAGAAAGTGTTGCCATTTTAATTAACATTTCTAAACAATAATAATTGTTATTTAGGGATGTAAAGCCAGCCACATACCAAATGCTCAAATTCTAAATATTTTATATCCACAAAATACTCCTTTGGGAAAAGGAGAGCAAGTGTAGCTTCAATTTCTGGCTTAGAAATATCAACTCAAAAACTGTTTTAAAAGATGAAGCAGTGTGACTTATATGCAAATGTCTCTACTTGTGTTAATTTGCTCCTTGACATACAGGGCAGAAACTGAGGACCAAATATGTTTAGTGCTTTACCATTGTTGCAAAGTTAGTAAGTAGCAATGTCAAGATTTAAACATAAATGCTTTAGGTCAAAATCCAGTTGTTGCATTATACCAGCAGTTCTTATACTTTTTAGTCTTTGTATTCCTTTATATGTTAAACAATTATTAAAAGCCTCCAAAAAACAACTGGAGTTCATTATTGAACACAAAATATATAATTTTGGTCATATTAAATTAAAAGGTTTTTGTAAAGACAAAACTAATGCAGACAAAATCAGAAGGAAAACAATAAACTGGGAAAATTTACATTCAAGGGTTTTGATAAAAGCCTCATTTCTAAAATATATATAGAATTGACTCAGATTTATAAGAATTCAAGCCATTTTTCACTTGATACTCAAAGAGTATAAATAGACATTTTTCAGAAGATGAAATTGAAAACATTCCTTGAGATATGAAAAGGTGTTCCAAATCACTATTGATCAGAGAAATGCAAATTAAAACAACTCTGAGGAATCATTAGAAACCTCTCAGATTGGCTAAGATGACAGGAAAAGATAACAATGAATGTTGGAGGGGATGTGGGAAAACTGGGACACTAATAGATTGTTGTTGGAGTTGTGAACTGATCCAACCTTTCTGGAGAGCAAGTGGAACTCTGACCAAAATGCTATCAAACTGTGCATACGTTTTGATTGAGTAGGGTTTCTATTGGGCTTATATTCCAAAGAGTCCTTAAAGAAGGGAAAGGGAGCCACATGTGCAAAAATGTTTCTGGCAGTTCTTTTAGTAGTGTCAAGAAACTGGAAACTGAATAGATACCCATCAATTAGAGAATGGTTTAATAAGTTATGGCATATGAATGTTATGGAATACTATTGTTCTATAAGAAATTATCAGGAAGATGATTTTAAAGAGGCCTAGAGAGACTTAAATGAACTGATGCTAAGTGAAATGAGCAGAACTAGGAGATCACTATGGACGGTAACAACAAGAGCATACAATGATCAATTCTAAGGGATGTGAATCTTTTCAACAATGAGATTATCCAGGCCAGTTCCAATGATCTTTTGATGAAGAGAGCCACCTACACCTAGAGAGAGGACTGTGGGAACTGAGTGTGGACCACAACATGCATTTTCACTCTTTTGTTGTTTGCTTGCATTTTGTTTTCTTTTCCATTTTTTCTTTTTTTGATTTGATTTTTCTTGTGCTGCAAGATAATTATATAAATATGTTTACATATATTGCATTTCACATAATTTTACCATGTTTTACATATATCGGATTGCTTGGCATCTAGGGGAGGAGTGGGGGGAAAGGGTGAAAATTTGGAACACAAGGTTTTGCAAAGGTCAATATTGAAAAATTATCTATGCATATGTTTTGAAAATAAAAATCTTTAATAAAAAAGGGAAAAAACAAAAAGGGCTAAATTTATGAATTTGGAAAAAGAAGGAAAAAGGTTTTTAAAAGTTTTTTCCAGAAAATACAGGGTCAACAAGGGTGAAAACCACAGAAATTTCAAGCCTTCCATCTTTATAAAAACAACCTCACAAAGGACTGAAATTATGTGAAGTAGAAACCTCCGGGAAAATTTTTCTCCCAAAAATTGGTTCCCCGGGGGCAGAAAAAAAATTAGGTTAAAATTTCCCAAAAAACAGTCAAATGCCCCACCCAAAAGTAAGGGTTTTTTGGGCACGGTTGCAAAGGCCAAAATTTTACTCAATTGGGTGGGAAAAACCCTTAAAAGAAAACCCACCGTTTAGGCAAAATCAGATTCCGGGGGCCTGGGAAAGTTGGGTTTAAATACAGGGTCCGGCCTGGGGAGGACAATTTCCCTTTTCCACCCCAAAATCAATTCAGCCCACAAAGTTTGATGCTTACCCAGGGAATCCATTTCCGGGGGGAAGGAAAAAGTTCGGCAGAACCAGGACGAAAAGGGAAATTTGTCGGAGAGTTAAACCCCCCAGGGAACAACCAAAAGGCTTTAAAACAAAAAAAGTAAAAGGGTCCACACTTTTGCAGAAAAAAAGGCCCAAATAAGCCTCAAACGCAAACATATCGTGCCTCCTTTCAAAGGGTTCATAGAAGAACCTTAAAAGTTCCAAAGGAAGTTGAAATAAATGGGAAAGGAAACCTTACAAAAACAAAAACCCGGTAGAAAATTAAAAACCCCAAAATCCAAAACCCAAAAGGGATAAAATAAAAAAACCAAAGAAAATTGTTGGCATAAAAATTTTGGGGAAGGACTGTTAAAAAACAAAACCAAAAAGGGGCCCCAGCCTCAAGGGAAACCTGCAAAAACAACTTTTCCCTTTTCCTTATTTTATAAAAATCCAACCTCAAAAAAAAAAGGGAAACCTAAACTAAAAAAAAGAAAACAACTCCCCCAAAAAAAATAGTCTCCCAAAAATTTTTCCAAAAAGGGGAAATAAAAAAAAGGGAAAAATATTCAAAATTTCAAACAAAAAAAAATCCCCAAAACAAACCAAAAAATTTAAAAAAACTTTATTAAAAGAAAAACCCCCAAAAAATCCCTAAAATAAAACTAAAAACCAAAACTTTCCAAAAGGTCTTCAAAAACAAAAAATTCCAAGACCAAAGCCCATCTTTCCACTTCTTTAACCCTCCAAATCCCAAAAATCCCGGCCAAAAAATTTACCCCCTTATTCCTTAAAAAAGAATTAAACCCCTCCCCCAAAAAAAACGCAAAAATCCACCCCGGGGGGAAAAAGGTTCAAAATCCCAAACCAAAGGGAAAAATTTTACACCCCCCCCCAGAAAACTCCTTCCTGAAACTCCACAAAAGAAAAAATAAAAAAATCCAACCCAAAAAAAAAAGCCCAAAACCAAAACCTAAACAAAAACCTCCTTCCCCTTCAATACTCTCAAAAACCCCAAATCCAAAAAATTAAAAAAGGGAAAAAAAAACACAAAAACAACAACTTCCCCAAACAAGGGAAAAAAATTCCCCAAAATCAAAACTTGGAAAGAAAAAAAAACTCAAAAAGAAAAACTTTCATAAAAATTCTTTGAAAAAACAAAAACTCCAAAAATCCTAAACTAAAACTGGAAAAAAAAAAAATCAGAAAAAAACATCCAACCTTTTACCCTCACAAATAATCAAAACCCTCCATAAACTTCTCCATTGAAAAATTAAACAAAAAAGGGAAAAAAATAAGGGAAAAAATTAGCCAAAACCCCGAAACCGAAAAAAAGAAAAAAATTCCAAAAATTCAAAACAAAAAAAAAAATTAAAAACCAAAAAAAAAAAATTTTCACCCAAAAATACCTTAAAAGAAAAGCGGCCCCCAAGAAAATCGAAAACCAAAAACCAAAAGGAAAACAAAACTCCAAAATTTCCACTCTTTACAAATTATCACTTTAAAACCCCTCCCCAAAAATTGGAAAAGGCCAAAAACCCAATCCTAACCAAATTTTCCCCCAACCCCAGCAAAATCCCCAATCCAAACCCCGGGAAAAAAATCCAACAACCCCCCCCCAGAACCCAAAAACCCCCTCTCCCCAACACCGAAAGCCCAACCCCCAAAAACCGCCCCAAAAAAAAAACTCAACCATTAAGGCCCAAAATGCCTTTCAAACCCCCCCCCAAAACCAAAAAAGGGCCTTTCCAAAAATTAAAATAAAAAAAAACCAAACACCCACCGATTAAAAAAAATTCCCGTAAAAAAAAAGGAAAAAAAAAAAAACACTAAAAAATGAAAAAAAAAATTCCACAACCAAAACAAACTTAAAACCAGAAAAAAGAAAAAAAAAAAAAACATAGAAAAAAAATCCCAAAAAAACAAACAAAAAAAACTTCTTTAAAAAAAATCTCAAAAAAAACAAAAAAACCAAAAAAAAAAAAAAAAAAAAAACAAACCCAAAAAAAACAAACCCAAAGGGAAAAATTAAAATTAGAAACCCAAAAACAAAAAAAAAAAAAAATACAAAAAAATATAAAAAAAAAAAAAAAAAACCCAAAAAAAACCATTTAAAAAATTTCCAAACACCCAAAAAAAAAAAACTAAAAACCCCAAAAAAAAAAGAAAATTTAAAACCAAAAAAACATTAACAAAAAAAACCCCAAAAACCCAAAAAAACCACCCTTAAAAAAAAAAAACCAAAAAAATTTCCAAACAAAAACAAAAATAAAAAAAACAAAAACCCCAAAATTTTTAAGAAAAAAAACTTTAAAAAAAGCCCATTCCCCTTTTTAAAAAAAACAAAAACCCAAACCCAAAAACCCTCCAAAAAAAAAAAAAAAACCCCAACCCCTCCAACCAAATACCCCAAAAAAAAAACCTTTTGGCCCCCAAAACCCAAATGCAAAAAAAACCCTTTTAAAAAAAAAAACATAAAAAAAAAACCTATCAAAAAAAACAACCAAAAACCCCCCCCCTCAAATCAAAAAAAAAAAAAACCCCTCTACCTCATTTGCAAAAAAAAAAAAAAAAAAAAACCAAAAAATAAAAAAAAAACATTTAAAAAAATAAAAAAAATTAAAAAAAAAAACCCCAAAACAAAATTTTAAAGAAACAAAAGAAAAAAACAAATAACCCCCCAAAATAACTCCCCAAAAAAAAAATAAACAAAATTTAAAACCCCACCTTTTTTAAAAAACAAGAAAAAAAATACAAAAAAAGCCAAAGAAAAAAAAATCTCCCGCCCCCGGTCAATAAACCCAAAATACTTTTAAAAAAACCAAAAAAACAAAAAACTTCCTATAAAAATCCCCCCAACAACACCTCCAAACCCTACCAATTTTCAAACCAATAAAAAGAAACACCAAAAACCCAAAGCAAAAAATACCCACACTCCCAAAAAACCCATCAAACCCCAAAACAACAAAAAAAGAAAAAATAACAAAAACCCAAAAAAACCAAAAATCAAAAAAAAACCAAAAAAAAAACCCACCTCCAACTTCCAAAACCTTTAAAAATCCAATTTAAAAAAAAAAACCCAAAAATAAATCAAAAAAAAAGAAACCTTTTCCAAAAAAACAAAAAAAAAACAACAAAAAATTAAAAAACCAAAAAAAATAAACCCAAAAAAAATCTCCACTTAAAAATTGGGTAACACAAAAAAAAATTAAAACCCCCAAAAAAAACAAAAACCAACAAAAAAAATCCGCGAAAAAATTTTAATCTTAAAGCATCAAAAAAAGAAAAAGAAAAAAAATTCACCCAAAAAAAAACTAAAAAAACCAAAAAAAACCCCCCAACAAAAACAAAAAAAATTTTAAAAAAAAAAAAAAAAAAAAAAAAACAAAAATACAAAAAACAAAGTTTTCTATAAAAAAAAAAAAAAAAACCAAAATTGGCATTAAAAAAAAAAAAAAAATTTCCAAAAAGAAAAAAAAAACCCAAAAAAAAAAAAAAAAAAATAAAAAAATTTTCCCCTCAACATACCCCAAAAATTAAACAAAGAAAACCCTACCCTTTCCAAAAAAAAAAAAGCCACAAAATCCCCCAAAACAAAAACCCTAAAAAAATAAAAAATTGCTTTTAAAAAAAAAATCCCCAAAAAAAAGCCAAAAAACAAAAACAATTAAAAACAAAAATCCCCCCTAAAAAAAAAAAAAAAAAAATTTAAAAAACCCCAAATAACCCAAATTTTACCAAAACCCAAAAAAAACAATCCCGCACCCCCCCCTTTAAAAAACAAAAGAAAAAACCAAAATTTCCCCCCTACCCCCACCCCAACCCTAATTTACAAAACAAAAACCCCCACAAAAACAAAAAAAATCCCCAAACCAGCCTCCCACAAAACAACCCCCCAAAATAAAACAAAACAAAAACCCAAACGCCCCAAAATCCAAAAAAAAACCCCCACACCACTCAAAACAAAACCCCAAACCATTTCCCAAAAAAAAAATTGCCAAAAACAGCCCCGCCCCAACCATCCCACGCCACCATACCCCCAAACCCAAAACTTCCAAAACCCAACCACCCCCAAAACGCCCCCCCACCCAAAACCCCCCCACCCAAAACAAACCATCCGCCCCCAAAACCAAAACAACCCCCCCCCCCCTCAAAAAATTTACCCACCACCGAAAAAAAAAAAACCGCAAAAAAGCAAAAAAAAAAAAAAACCCCCCAAACCCCCCCAAATCCCCCAAAAAACCCAAAATTCAAGCCCAAAAAAAAACCCATTATCCCCCCCCCCTTTCCCACCACCAAACCACCCACCTCAAAAGCCCCCCCAAAAAAACCCCAAAATACCCTTTGAAAACCCCAAAAACCCCCCAAAAAACCCAAAAACCCCCCTTAAAAAACCTAAAACCCCCCCCCCCCCACCCAAAACCCCCCCAAAACCAAAAAAAAAAAACCCAAAAAAAAAAATCCATTTAAAAAAATCCCAAAACAACCCCCCCAAACAAAAAGGGTACAAAACGCCCCAAAAAAACCTTTTCCCTAAAACCTGCACAAAAACAAAAAAAAAACCCAAATACCCCGAAAAAATTTAAAAAAACCATTTAAAAAACCCCAAAAAAAAAAACCCCCCCCAAAACCACCCCCAAAAAAACCAAAAAATAAAAAAAGCCAACCCCAACACCAAAATAAAAACACAAAACCCCTCAAACCAAAAAAAAACCCGCAAAAAAATTTCCCCCACCCCCCCAAAAACAAAAAATTTTAACACCGCAAAAACCGCCACCAAAACAAAAACCCCAAAAAAACCCAAAAAAAACAAAAAAAAAAAAAAGACCCGCCTTCCCGGCCCCAAAAAAAACCCCCAAAAAACACCCGGAAAAAAACCCCCTTTTCCAAAAAAAAACCCGAGATCAAAGAAAAAAAAAAAACCCAAAAAACCCCTTCAAAACAAAGGCGGAAAAATTTAAAATTATTTTAAATCGGGAAAATTAAAATCATTGTTTATTTAACCCCAAATTTTAAAAAAGGTTTTGGAACTTGGAAACCCCCCTTTACCAATGTTCACGGGCAACAAAAAAAAAAAGGGAAAACCTGAAAGCAAAAATTTTTCCCCAAAAAACCAAAAAATAAAAGGAAAAGAAAGAAACAGGGAAATGGCTGAAAATTTTAAAAAAAATATTAAACCCCAAATAATTTAGAAAAGGCCAAGGCTTCATAACATTAAAAAAATACAAAAACAAACCCAAAAACATTTAACCACTTGGCCCAGGCCATCCCAACGGCAAAAAACATTTCAATGGGCCCCAAAGTTATTTTAAAAAGGAAAAAAAAAAGCAAAACTTTAAAACCCAATTTTTAAACCCATTTTACCCTCCCGCAATTGCAAATTTCAAGTTATTTTTTTACACAAAAAAATTTTGGCAAAATTTTACAAAAAATTTTAAAAAACACACTTCATCCGCCAAAGGGAGGGGGGGGTTTAAGGGGAAAAAAAGGAACAAAGGTTTCAAAAAGCAAAGCAGAATTCCAAAAAAAAAATTAAAAAAAAAAAAAAAAAAACAAAAAAAAACAAAAAAACAAAAAAAAAAAATTTCATTCAATAAAAAAAACCACAAACCCATTTTCAACCCCCAAATTAATTTTATTTTCCTTTATTTTGCCACTAAAAAAAACAACCCAAGGTTTAACCCTTAAAAAACAAGCATTTTCCCAAAATTTTAACCATTTAAAATTTTCAACCTTTACCTTTAAAAAAACAAACTTTATTCAAAATTCGAAACGCTTTAATTTTAAGAAAAACCACAAAAACACTTTATTGTTTCCCGCCCTTTTCCTTTAATTTGGTATTTTTTTTTAAAATTTTCAATTTAAAAAAAAACCTTTTTACATAATGTTTCCAAAATTTTAAAAAACCCCAAAAAAAAATTAAAAGGAAAAA
Organism: Sarcophilus harrisii; assembly: GCF_902635505.1. Taxonomy (NCBI): domain Eukaryota; kingdom Metazoa; phylum Chordata; class Mammalia; order Dasyuromorphia; family Dasyuridae; genus Sarcophilus; species Sarcophilus harrisii. The sequence goes on from NC_045429.1 coordinate 342,127,260, forward strand.
CCCTTTTGAACAAGACAATTTTTTAAATCTAAATCCATTTTGCCAATAGGGGAATTTAAACTTCAACTTTTTAACACAAGAAAATAAAGGTTTACCAAAAGGAATCGGGAAAATACAGAAAATGAAAAAGCTTTATACAAATAACATTTTTTATTTCGCCAACCCAATTTTAAAAAAACCCCTTTTGAATTAATCAACCAACCCGCCATTTTTTAAAACCCCTTTTTCCCCTTAAATTCCTACCTTTTTTTCGGAAATTTTGCATTTAATTTTTCAGCCTTAAAAAACCTTTTATTTAAATGGAAAAAAAAATTTATAGAGGAACCCCCCGCCAACCCGGGGAATTGAACTTTAAGTTTAAAACAACTTTTGTGAAAATTTTTTAATTGCATTCAGAATTTGGTTTCCCAAAAAAAAAAAAAAAATTATAATTATTTGAAATTATTTTTTTGATCCTTTGGTTTGATGGATTAGAAAATTAAATTTTTTGGGTTTATTTTATAATCTGCAGTTTTGCTAAATTTGTTAATTATTTCTAATAATTTTTAAATTGAATCTCTGGCATTCTCTAATGTCATGTCATCTGCAAAGAGTGAAAGTTTTGTTTCTTTATTGCCTACTCTAATTCCTTTGATTTCATTTTCTTCCCTTATTGCTGACACTTAGCATTTTTAGTATGATTGTGAATAATAATGGTGATGATAGACAAACTTTTTTTTTAATAGCCTTTTATTTACAGGTTATATGCATGGGTAACTTTACAGCATTAACAATTGCCAAACCTCTTGTTCCAATTTTTCACCTCTTACCCCCCACCCCCTCCCCCAGATGGCAGGATGACCAGTAGATGTTAAATACATTAAAATATAAATTAGATACACAATAAGTATACATGACCAAAACGTTATTTTGCTGTACAAAAAGAATCAGACTCTGAAATATTGTACAATTAGCTTGTGAAGGAAATCAAAAATGCAGGTGAGCATAAATATAGGGATTGGGAATTCAATGTAATGGTTTTTAGTCATCTCCCAGAGTTCTTTCTCTGGGCGTAGCTAGTTCAGTTCATTACTGCTCCATTGGAAATGATTTGGTTGATCTCGTTGCTGAGGATGGCCAGGTCCAGATGATAGACAAACTTAATATTATTGGGAATGCTTCTAACTTTTCCCCATTGCCTGTGGATAGTTTTAGATAAATGCTTCCTTTTTAAAGGAAGATTCCATTTATTCTTAAGTTCTCTAGGGTTTTCATTATGAAAAAGTGATACTTTTTTCAAATTTTTCAGCGCTATTGAAATAAATAGATGATTTCTGTTAGTTTCCTTATTTATATGCTCCATTATGCTAATAGTTTTTGTGATATTGAGCCAGCCCTGCATTCCTGGTATAAATCCCACTTGGTCCTAGTCTATCATCTTACAAAAAATTTGCTAATATTTTATTTAAGATTTGGTAGGACGCCTCTATTTTTTCCAAATAGTTTATATAATATTAGAATTGATTGTTCTTTAAATGTTGGGTTTATACTTTTAAATTTACACTTGTAAATCCATCTGTCCCTGGAGAGCTTTTCTTAGTGAATTCATTAATGGTTTTTTAAAAATGGGACTATTTTAACAACTTATTTCTTTAACTGTCAGTCTGGGTAATATATACATATATATGTATATATATATATATATATATATATATATATATAAGTATTTATCCATTTCACATGGATTATCAGATTTATTGGTATAAAAATTGGGCAAAATAGCTCCTAATTATTACTTTATTTTCATCTTCATTGGCTGTAATTTCATTCTTTATTTTTGATAGTGGTAATCTTTTTTCTTTTTCCAAGAAAATCCAACAAAGTTTATCTATTTTGTGTTCTTTTTTCACAACTTAGTTTTATTAATTTCATAGTTTTCTTACTTTCTATTTTATTAATCTCTTCTTTGGTTTTCAGAATTTCTAATTTAGTATTTAATTGGAGTTTTAATTTGTTCTTTTTCTCTTTTTTAGTTTCATGCCCAATTCATTTTTTCTCTTTATTTTATTCAGGTAAGCATCTAGAGATATAAAATTTTCTTCAGAAATTGTTTTGGCTGTATCCCTTAAGTTTGGTATATTGTTAGATTATTGTCATTCTCTTGGATGAACTTATTGATTGTTTTTTCAATTTGTTGCTTGATGCACTCCTTCTTTAGGATTAAGTTATTTAGTTTTCCATGTATTTTTGGTCTATTTTTCATGGCTCTTTATTACATGAAATTTTTATGCCCTAATACATGGTCAGTTTTTTTGCAGGTGTCAGTCATGCAGTGGTGAAAAAAGTATATTCCTTTTTATTGCTATTCAATTTTCTCCAAAAAGCCTATCATACCTAACTTTTCTAAAAGTGTATTTGCTTTAACTTATTTCTTGTTTATTTTATGGTTAGATTTATCTAGTTCTGAAAATGGGATAGTGAGATACCCCATTAGTAGAGTTTTGTTGTTTATTCCTTCTTGCAACTCAACTTCTCTAAGAATTTAGATGCTATACCACTTGTTGCATATTTGTTTAATATTGATATTACTTCATTGTCCATGGTACACTTCAGGAAAATGTAGTCTCCTTCCTTATCTCTTTTAATTAGTTCTGTTTTTGCTTTTGTTTGGTCTGAGATAAGCATCAATGCTTTTCTTTTAGCTGAAGCATAATATATTCTGCTCCAGGTTTTTACCTTTACTCTGTATGTATCTCTCTGCTTCAAATATGTTTCTCATAAACAAAATATTGTAGGATTTTGACTTTTAATCCATTCTTATGCTTTCTGGGAAAGTTTATCCTATTGACATTTACAGTTAAGATTACTAATTCTGTATTTTCCACCATCATATTTTTACTTGTTTATACTTTTCTCTCTCCTTTATTTTTTCTTCCTCTTTTCTTCCTCAATATGCCCCCTTTTGCCTTCTATCCCTTTTCCTTTTTTATCCCTTTCTCTTTCTACTTCTTCCCTCTCTTCTATATTAGCCTCCTCCTTTACTTTCCCTTTTCCCATATAGCATGAAAAAAAAGTTTCTATACTAAACTAAGTATGTATATTATTCCCTCTATTTTACCTCTCCTTTTCTTCTGGTACAATCCTTTTTCAACTCATAATTAATTTTATTTATATCATCACATAAAAGTCAACTTACACTCTCTGTCTATATATCTTCCTAAATACCCTGACAAAGATACAGTAATTAAGAGTTATAAGTATCATCTTCCCATGTAGCGATATAAACATTATAACCTTTTAAAAGCACAGTTTTTTTTTTCCCCTGTTTATTTTTATATGCTTCTCTTTAGTCTTGTACTTGAAAAATCAAATCTTTTTGTTCAGCTATTGTCTTTTCTTAAGAAATAAGTGTAGGGACAACTAGGTGGCACAGTGGATAGAACACCAGTTCTGAAGTGAAGAGGACCTGGGTTCACATCTGACCTCAGACACTTAACACTTTCTAGCTGTGTGACTCTGGGCAAGTCAGTTCACTCTAATTGCCTCAGCAAAAAAATAGATAAATAAAATAAAATAAACTGTAAACCCCCTAATTCATTGAATGTCTATTTTTTTCACTGAAATATAATGTTTGATTTTTCTTGGTGGTTGATTCTTCAGTCAATTTCTTTGTTTCTTCTTCCAAGCTGTTGGCTTTTCCTACCAAAAACAAAAAACAAACAAACAAAAAACTTTTCTAATTCTCATATATGTCATTTCTTTTTCCCATTTTTCTTTTCTCTCTCTTTTATTATCATTTTTTAATCTCTTCTACAAGAGTCTTGTGACAATGAAACATATTCACCTCTCTCTGAGGATTAATATGTAGGCATTTTGCATTTTGGCTGTCTTCTTTGGGGTGTCTGGCCTTCCCTCTGTCCATAATGGTTTTCTAAAATGAGAGTTCTTTTTGCTCTTTTGTTCATTTTTAAAAAGTTGAATTAGGTTCCTTGGGCACAGGGGAAATTGCCCCAAGCTTTAAATTCCTTTCTCTTTTTTTTTGATGGGAACAAGGGCCTCTCATTGACTGTGCTGGGTCTGGCTGTGCTGCAGGCTTTTTCACAGCACTGGGTTGTTACGGCTTAGACCTGCCTGTTATATTGGGGTTTGAGTGCAAACAATTTGCCTTCCATAGTTGCCTTGGAGGTTTCACAGGTGACTGCTGATTCACGGGACTTCTGAACCAGGACAAAGTAGCCAGTGTTTTTGTAGTTTGGCTAAGAGATTACTGCTAGTTTCCTTATTCCCATTCCAGGCCTCCCTGTGTTGTGCCTGTGCTGGGCTGCAATCACCCTACCCAATTCAGACAGACCTTTCCTAAAGTCCTTTCAAGATATCTTAAGCTAGAAAATCATCACACTGAATATTTGTGGGTTCTGTCACTCCAAAATCTGTTTAGAAGTTTGATCTAGCACTGATTTTGAGGAAAGTGCGAGAGAACTCAGGTAATGTCTTAACTTTTTTTCTACCATCTTTGCCCATTTCATTATTACTTGCAAGTTTATCCATGACTTATAGCACAGTGATATTCCACCACAATCACATACCTGAGGTTGTTTACCCATTCATATCCCCATAGTTTTCCAGTTCTTGGCCACTATAAAAATATAAATCTCTTCCTTCATATCTAAATCATGTATCTATTTTGAACAATATTGATAAAGGAAGGAAATTATTTTGCTTGACTTTGTATATTTTCCTCTCCTCTCTTCTGCTCCCCCCCTCTTCTCCCTTCTGCTTCCCTCTCCTCTTCTCCTTTACTCATTTTTCTTCCTTTTCTCTATTCACCTCCCCTTCTCTTCTCTCTTCTCCCCTCCTCTCTCCTTATCTCTATTCCTTCCCTCCTATGCTGCCCTCCTCTCCTCTCCTTTCTCCTTTCTCTTCTCCTCCTTTCCCTTCCCCTCCCCTCCTTTCCTTCCCTCTCCTCTCTTTTTCTGCCTTTTCCTTTCCTTTTCTTCCTTACGATTTTACTAGCTTAAGGGAGATGAGATAAGATGTAGAAAAAATGTTTCTTTAATTAAAAAAGAATAATGTTTTGAAGAAAAAAGAAATTCTAAAAGGTAGTAATAAGAACTGTCTATGGAGGGAGAGAGAGAGAGAGAGAGAGAGAGAGAGAGAGAGAGAGAAAGTAAGTCATTCATCTAGGAACTCAGATATGCATGAAAAGGGATTCCATTGACCAACTGATGTTTTAAAATGTTGTGTTTAGAAGATGAAATCGAAGACAAGTAACTGAGGATGATTAAGAAGGATGACATAACCTTAAAATATACTCAGAAGTATGAAACTCCAGAACAAGCTGAGGATGCCAATACAAAAATATTAAGGGCCAAAAAATGTGTAGTTGTTGGAGGGGTTATCTAGTATTCTTGTTGGGAATAATAGAAATATCAAAGACAGGACGTTGTTCAAGACATATGTATTAATGATAAAAGTTAAAAGTAAGAAGGCTAATTTACTCATTTCCTAATTCACTTCTATTTTTACTGCCAGGGAGGATCATCATTAGGCTTGGAAGAACAGAATAAAAATGTTTATCAAGGAATAAACCCCCCAGATAAGTAAAGAAACAGTAAATGAATATTGATTCTCTCAATTTGTTATAGAAAAGGGTAGTAACAGAAAATCAGAAAGGTTTTCTGGATTGTTAAAGATTTCCAAGTGGTCTTCTTCCCATTCTTGAATTATAGTTCAGAAAAAGCTTCCTGGATTTATCAGAATGACTTTGTGGATGCTAACCATGAAAAATCTAACATTACAACTAAGATCATATCAAAAAATGGTTAGTCAGATCCACAGCAGTGTCTTCAAAATGAAAAAATATGTTTACCTCTTCAAACTCTTTTGCAATAATGGGAAGCTTCCTATATAGAGCCATGGAATACTCCTCAAGACACGAATTCCTTAAGATTTGACTTATTGACTGAAAGTTGTATATAGCAATGAAGTCATATATTCAGTTGATTAAAAGCAACAAGAATTATTTTGTCATTTAAGTACTATATTGAGAACAGAGATTTTCTCTCTCCTGGAACCATACACCTGATTTATAGTGTATTTTTATTCAATATTTTTATATTTCCCTACTTATATTTTAAATAATTTTGACATTTGTTTTTAAAAATTTGAATTCCAAATTCTTTCTTTTATCCCCACCCCCACCCTACAGTAAGAAAGCACATGTGAAGTTATGAAAACTGTTTCAACAAAAGTCATGTTGTAAAGGAAAACATATATCTGTTCTCCTCCCCAAGGAAAAATCCTCAAGAAAAATAAGGAAGGGACAGAGACACACACACAGAGAAAATGCTTCAGTCTATATTCAGACACAATCAGTTCTTTCTCTGGATGTAAATAGGATTTTTCATCATAAGTCCTTTAGAGTAATTATGGGTTATTGTAGTGTTGAGAATAGCAAAGTCATTTGTAATTGAATATCCTATGCTATTACATTGTACATAGTACATTTCACTTCTCATGAGTTTGTGGAAGACTTTCAAGGTTTTTCTGAGAGCATCCAGCTCATCATTTCCCACAAAACAATAATATTCCATTATGAGCACCTACCACAATTTATTCAGCCATTCCTAAATTTATGGGCATCCCTTCAGTTTTCAATTTCTTACCCTGAGAAGAGAGCTGCTTATAATCTACATTTTACACTTTGTAATTTGTGCATCTTTATCAAAGTTGGTATCCTCTATCAAAAAATTTAAAAATAGGTATTTTCAATGCCAAGTAGAGTGTAGTCAATTTTATATAGATAAATAGATATAGAGACTGATCAACTGTAAACATATTTGTGCATGAATATCTATGCTACTTTAGCACAACTAAAAATATTAAGTTGTTAACCATATAACACAGGCTGCTGTGGAGATTCTGTCAATTGGCATATTTACTGTAATATATTAATAATATGCTGTCAATATATCAATCCACAAGTATTTGTTCAACACCTACTATTTGTCAGATCATGTGGTAGGCCTTGGGTATAGGCCTACCATATGAATAAATGAAACAATTTTTACTAACCGTAGGTTTATATTCTAAAGGGGGAGACTAAAGTGCATATATAAAAACATATAGCAGAAATATAAAGTCAATAAATACAAATATATACAAAGTGGCTAAATACAGGGTTGTTTAGAAGAAAGGACCTTAGTACTTGAAGGGAAGGAGAGACCAGGAAAGTCTTATAGAAAAGGATGCTTCATCTACGTCTTAAAGGGAATAGATGAACTCTGTGAATTAGGTAATGTGGAAAGTCATCTGTGAGAAACTGGGAAAATCCCGTTTGGCCAGATTGGCTAGATGTCATAGAGGGAATGCTGTCTAATGAAAACTGGTTGCACAATTTTTTTTTATTTATATTTTATGCTAGAAGCTATAGGAAGCCACTGGAATTAATTGAGTCCAGAAGTCAAATAGTTAGATTCAGGTTTAAGGAAATTCTGGCAGCAGCATGTAGGATAAATGGGAAAGATTTCAAGATAAACCATTTAGGTAGCCATAGCAATAATCTAGACAAAAGGCATGCATATTCTCATTTGATCCTGACAACAATCCTGTGAAATATATGCTATTATTTTTGCCATTTTAAAGATGAGTAAACTGAGGATGAGAAAGGTAAGTGATTGCCTTGAATCACATAGATATTAAGTATGTAAACTAGCATTTGAACTGAGGCCTTCCCAACTCCAATTCCATTTATCCATTATGCTATCCATCCTACCCCCCAGCACCAAGATATCTACATGTTTGCTGCTTTTCTTCATGTTTTATAACAGTTGTCTTTAAAACAATTAAAATTGGAAAACACTAGATTTGGCTATAGAATTGGGTAATTTGGTCAGACACTTAAACTATGTATACTGGACCAAGTTACTACTTCAACTCTTATAGTCTGTTTCTTCCTTTGTAAAATTAGAATCATCATATGTTACTACCTACTTATTAGGGCTTCTGGGGGGACAGTATCTTGTAAATCTTAAAGGACTAAGGAAATACAAGTTACAAATTTTACCTCTTTAATAGTAAATAAGTTTGTTGAGGGTTGGGGTGCTTAGTTTTTGTTTTTTTGGTTTTTTTTATCTTTGTATTCTCAGAACCTGGCGGAAGTACCATGAACATAGTAGATATTGGCTTAGATTGAATTAGTTATTCTTTTTAAGCTAGTGATCTCTGAGAAAGTTATTGTCCTAATACAAACAATCAGAAGCTATATAAAATGGAGGGATAAAATCAGATTACATTAATTTTTACTTTGACACAAAAGATTGAACACAGCATTATGCTTATAGAAAGGTTGTTTTGTGAAACTAATTCTCCATTTCTGTTACTTCCAGTTTTCTTTCAGGATAATGAAAACAACATTTTAAAAGCATATAGAAAAGTTCTTGAAAGAAGGTAAAATTATGAATTATTAAAGTTACTGTGGCTTCTTGATAAAAATTTTATGATAACTATAGAATGTTCATCTGGCCCTGCCCTTCAGCAGTGTGGAAACATGAGTTGTGCTTATTTCAAGTCGTAAATTGGGTTGCTCTTATCGACTCGTTTAAACAAGCTTTCCCGCAACTGGGCATGGAGGTGCCAAATGATTCCAAATCATAAGATAAAAGTTGTTTTTATTTTCCTGCCTCTCCTCAACCATTATACCCATTATATCAACACCTTCCATTATGTTGCAAAATACCTTCTCTTTACAGAGGTTATTATGTTAGCAAAAACAATGCCCTGGAAAGTTATGTATTTAAAGAGCTAAAATTCAGCCTAAGAAGAACCTTAACTGGGAACCATACACATGTACTTAGAAAGTACTTGGTAGGGTGGAGAGGGATAGGGTGGAGTGAGGACTGGATAGAGCACTGGGTTTCGAATTAGGAAGACTTATCTCTATGAGTTCAAATCTAGCTGTGTGAATTTAGGCAAGTCATTTAGCCCTGCTTGCCTTAGTTCCTCATCTGTAAAATGAACTGAAGCAGAATATAGTAAACCACTTCAGTTTCTTTGCCAATAAAATACTAAAATGAAATCATGAGGAATTAGACATGACTGAAATGACTGAACAATAACAACATACATGCTATTTTTAGGCCTAAATGATTGGTAAATAAGAATGTTGTTGGGCAACTAGGTGGTGCAGTGGATAGATCACCAGCCCTGAAGTCAGGAGGACCTGAGTTCAAATTTGACCTCAGACACTTAACACTTCCTAGCTGTGTGACCCTGGGCAAGTAACTTAAACCCAACTGCCTCAGCCAAAAAAAAATGTAGTTAATCTTAGAACTATCTTAGATTTCCCTATACCCTTACTGCTTCTTCTTCACATGTCATTTACATGAGCAAGTACTATTTCTGGGCTTGATAACAACTTAAAACCCAGGGAACCATTTGACACCTAAAAGAAAATGCTTTATTAAAAAAAGAAACAATTCACTCAATTTTAGTAGCATAACCAAACCATCCTCCTGCAAGGATACTTTTTAGTCTATATTAAAAAAGATGAATATAATTTTTATTTTAGACATGAGGAGCAGTGATCAGAAAGACCAAAGAATGTCCATATAGTTTTCTGGAACTTTAAGATTCAAGTCAAACTGTGGTTTGCATCAATTAAATGGATCTAAACTTTTTTTTTTTTTTTTTCTGTTCCTTAACTATGGAAGACAGGGATGAGTGCATTAGCTCTAGAATGAAAGCAAAATAAAAGAACTGGGTTCAGATTCTTTGTGACAATTATTACCTGTGAATTAGGAAAGTAATTTAAAATCTGTCAGCCTCAGTTTCTTCATTTGTAAAAGGAAAGGTCTGAACTGGATTACAGATCCCTTCCATCTTTAATGCTATTGCCAATTGGCCTCATCAAACTAGTTTGAAATTGGATGTCTTGTGTCCTAGAACCAAAAAAGTTAGAAGAAGCAGACATAAATAGGGTTGGTGTGGGTGGACAGATTCATCATGTAATGAGGAGTAGACTTTTTTTTTTTTTTTTAACAGAAATGCACTGGAACAGCCAGCTTAAAAAGCAAACAAAAGGGTTTTCTTTGATAAGAAAGGGCAAATTAAGGAGAGTGAAGAAGCAAAGGAGCAGAGATTTGGGGAAAAAAATATTAGGTTTAGGACAATAATCTCTGACATTTATACAAAAAGTACTTTATAAATGATATAGTGATATGAATAGTTGCTCTATTTTCTCCCGGTTAACTTATGACTGTTAGCAAAGTACTTGAGAGCTTTGGGTATGATGGAACTCTTGCTTAATTATAACCAGATAAATTGGCCACTGAGCAGGAAGAGCCTTCCAATGACTTAACCTACATCCTTCAAAGGATCTCTTCCTTATTCTCTCTTCCATCCTAATCTCATTTTTGTTAATCTACATACCCTTTTATACCCCCTCCCATTCATATTTCTTCACCCACTTATTTCTTCATTAATTTATAGGACTTGTTCCCTTCTGAATGCACATGTTGCTCTCTTTTTAACCCTGATCTTTTGTGAAGAGGGCTCCCTCTTAAAATTCTTCCTTTCTCCTCTTCCCTCTCCCTTTTCTTTTAATTGCTTATTTCTTTCTGAATTTAGTAGAATTTTACACACACACACACACACACACACACACACATACACACACACATATATGTATGTATGTATGTATAATTTCCACTTTAATCAATATCCAATGAAAGTAGGATTCCAGAACTACTGAACCTCCACCTCATCTAATTTCACTGTGTTTCCTACATAGTTTTGCATTTTAGAATTATTTCATACTCAGCTCTATCCCAATATTTCTTTTGAACTACCCATTTACTAATAACAATATTAGAATGTTGTTTATATTTCCACATATAAAATATTAAACAATTATTCTTATTGCTTCATAAGCACTTCATAAGTTAATTTTCTTCTATTTTTCCAGTCTTCTTACATCAAACTCTCTTATTCATCATCTTTAATTTAGTGCTACTGGTCTCCAGTTCCCCAAGCAAACCATTCAACCTTTTTTTTTCCCTAGATGCCTCATGTTCTAGAATGTTCTTCCTCATTTCTACCTACCACATTCCCAGACTTCCTTTAAATACTATCTAAACTTATATTTCTTAATGCTTCTTTGTTCAAGAGTAGCATTTCTCTTATTTCCTACTTATCTTGTATAAAACTTGTTTGTATAATACTTCTATGTTGTTTTCTGTATGTTTAGAATGTGAGTTGCTTTAGAGTGGTAACTGTCATTTCTCTCTTTTTTATAGCCCTTTCTACACTTCCAGATATCTAGCATGTGTTTTTGTTATAAAGTATTTCAGTCATGTTAGACTCCCTAGCAGATAAGAGAATACTGGCCATGGGATTTTATTGACAAGGATGCTGGAGTGGTTTACTATTTCCATCTTAAACAGATTAAGGCAAATAGGCAAAGTGACTTGTACAAGATCACATACCTAGTGTCTGATAGTGTATTTAAACTCAGGTTTTATCAACTCTAGGATCAGTCTTCTATCCAATATGTCATCTAGTTGCCTAATATTTTAGTAGGATATTAACAAATGTTTATTGATTGATTGATTGATTCTAATCCAAATCTCTCTTAATATCAGGTAAAGAGGTTTTTCTAATTGTTCCACTATGTCATGCTACCTTAGATCCTATAATTGTTTTAATTGTTGAACTTAGTCTAATCACAAATTCTAAGAAATAATTTCTTTTGCATCAATCCTGCTTGTTTCAGAATCACTTTTTTTGTATTAGAAGCCTTTTAGGATTCATCTTTCTCTTTTTTTCTTAATTCATCCATTGAATCTTTAAGTAATACCCCTCCAGGAATACTAAAAGTAATGCTCTAGTAAGCACTTAGGTCAGATTTGCATACTAGAAAAAAGATAGAGCATTCCTTCCTTTAATGTTTCCATTTTCTTCTGAAGAACAACCAAAGCTTTCTAAGATAAGGGATAAATTTTCAAAGCTCTTTGAATTGCCCAAATTGTGATGTGAAGAAATGACCAAGGAACCCTCATATACCCAGGCTATTGATCCTTAAAACAGTTTACATGTGATTATATTACATGTGTTCAGGAAAGAGCTAAGATATTTGGAAAGTTTGAAAATGACTTTTAGGTTTGGGTACTTTGGTTAACAAGACAGACACTTTCTTTTTCTTCTAAGACTTCAATTTCCTCTTGCAGCATTATAGTTTTCATTGATAAAAAAGGAAAGCTACCCACTGGGCTTTTTTCTCTATCAGCCTTAGCATCTCATTCTTCATCTGGCATAAATTGGAATTGCTGCTAAAAATCCAAGGTCTCTCTTCTGAATTTCAGCCTAGAGGCATTCTCTTTCTTCATGTTCTAAGGAAAATAAGTATCCTATGGTAATCATAAAATAAGATGGTTATCTTGACAGAGAGAATGAAGAGACTAAAATTCTCTCTTATCCAAAAAAAAAATGGATTCTGTTTTACTAGTCAGAGATCTTTACATGAAAACAGAACTTTTTTTCCTATTCAAGAAAGCATATTTTAAATGAATGATTACAAAACATTTAAAAAAGATACTACTGATAACTGAGTAAAGATGTCAGGTTTAAAATATCTTTATATTTTTAAAGAAATAGGACATTTTTACTGATTTTAGTTTGTGTTGATACTTGTTCTTTAAAATTTAAAATATTTTTTCTTCTTTTTCCATCTTGCATAGGTAGTAGTTGAGTAAAGAAAAATTAAACCCTCATAATAAATAAACATAGTAAAAGAAAACAAATTTGTATATCAGCTGTGTTTAAATATGTATATTGTATTTTACATATTGAGTTTCTCACCTCTCTTTTAAGAGGTAGATAATTTTTTTCATCCTTTTTCTTTTGAAACTATGGTTAATTATTCCATTGATCAAACTCCTTAGATATTTCAAAACCGATCATTTTTACAGTACTGATGCTATAAATATTAGTACTTTTCTAAAATGACAAATGCTGGAGGGGATGATAGGTACACTTATGAACAACTTGTGGAATAATGAAAAGGTTTCCAACTATTCCAGAGAACAATTTGGAACTATGCCCAAAAGGCTATAAAATTGATTGACAGAGCAATATCACTACTAGTTTTGTAGCACCCAGATATCAAAGAAAAAGGAAAATGAATCATATATAGAAAATATTTATAGTAGTACTTTTTGTGGTAGCAAAATTTAGGAAATGGAGGGAATGGTCATTAATTGGGGAATGACTGAACAAATTATGGCATATGATTCTTTTTGAGAACTATTGTGCCATAAAAAATGATGAGCGGGGATGATTTCAGAAAAATATGGCAATACCTGTATGAATAAATAAAATGAGGAGAACAAGCAGAAAATTCTAGATAGTATCAGCAATATTATAACAATTATCAACTGTGAAAAACTTGGCTACTCTGATCAATACAATGATCCAAGACAATTCTAAAAGACTCATGATTAAAAACAAACAAACAAATAAAAAAACAAAACAAAACTCTGTCCACCTCTAGAGAAAGAACAGATGAACTTTGAGTACAAATTGAAGTAAGACTTTCTCATTTTGTTTTTCCTGCAATCCGAGTTATTTTGTTGTTGTTTTGCATATCAAGTCTGTCACCTCTCTTTCAAGAGGTAGATAAATTTCTACTATGCACAGGCTTATTTCCTCTTTCCTTCCTTCCTTCTTTCCTCCCTTCCTCCCTTCCTTCCTTTCTCCTTCTTTCCCTCTTTTCCTCCCTTCCTTCCTTTCTTTCTTCCTTCTTTTCCTCATTCCTTCCTTTCTCTTTCACTCCTTTTATTCTCTTATCCCACTATTATTTTCATTTTCTTTACTTTCTTTTTCCTTGGGTTTTATTCTTTCCTTATCTCTCCCTTAGGCAGATTTCCATTCTATAGGAGAAACAGGTTGCTAACCTCTGGCCTCACTCTTTCCCAGCACAAAAATCACTTAGTCTAAGTGCTGAGCTGTGGTTGATAGTGAAGTTTGTATTGTGAAATATTCACTCTACCATGTTCTTGCCCTGGCTTCCTTTTTAGCTTGTAGATGCTGTTGTGTATCTACACAGTGAATCATTATGTAACACTGCTGCATTTGCTGTTTCCCACAGCTCTGTTCCATGGCAAGGTTGTGTGGGGAGCAATTGCAAAAGTCTGTCTGAAGGTAGGCTATCTCCACTGTCTTTGGAGAAATAATCAAATTATCTTTTCTGGAGCCAAAAATTTTCCTCACCTCAAAAGCATTTTTGATTTGGTTTCATTTGAAAGGGATTCAAACAGAGCAAAAGAAAAAGGGATAGCTTTGTGGGTTTAGAATAAAGGTAAAATCATTTTGCTTTCCTCCTCATGTTCCTGTAACAATAGCTATGCAAATGACATTATATAGGGTCTTGCTTACTTGGAATTTTGTTATAATATTTTTTAAAATAGTATTATATAACGTCTGAGTCAGAAGTATTCTTAAAGATCATCTAGTCTGCATTTACATTACAGAGAAGGAAACTGAGGATGAGAGTAGAAAAAAATAAAAAAAGTTTGAAGCAGAGTTAATGTGTTCTCCTGACTCCCAGCCTTGGACATTTTTCACTATATTATTTCCATGGAATATATTTAGGTACTTTAAGATAAGAAACTGAGAATAAATATGGGAAATGTCATAATTAGTACAAGCAGAATTTCAAGAAATCTTACTTATTTCATTTTTAGACAATATTATATAAAAGGGAATAACTTTCATGAATTTTATATCACGACAGTTGACAAAGTTTCATTATATCTTCATACTTTCAAATCTCTTCTTTATCACATATTTAGTACTATTTTCATAAATTTTTGACATGTAAATCTACCTCTGCTGGAACTATGCTACTTGGACTGTCTTGAAGTTAGAAAAAAACTGACCAAAGTAGCAATTGTTTAAAGTCATGCTCTTATTTTGTTTGAAGAAATACGTATGAGTCAATTTTGATGCATGTTTTTATTATAAACTAAAGAGATAAGTTCTTATTTAGAGAGAGACATGAAAAATCTTACAGAAAACCAGATCAAGATAAGTTAAGTCAACAAACATTTATGAAATACCTACTGTGAGCTGCAGAAGGAAGTGGTAAACCACTCCAGTCTTTGCCAAGAAAACCCCAAATTGGGTCACAAAGAGTTGGTAATAACTGGGAAAATACAAAAATGTTCAGATCTTTTTGCTAAAGGGGGGAAATAAAAAAGACAAAATAACACCCCCCAAAAAACCCCACCACAAATCATCATCCCTACTTACAAAGAATTCACATTGTAATGAGGTATTCAACAAGTAAACAGCTATGTATAGAGCAAATTATATACAAACCTCAGAAAGTATGAACATTAAGGAAAATGAGCAAAATCTTCTTGTAGGAAAGTGGATTTTAATTTGAACTTGAGAGAAACCAGGGATGCCAGGAGTCAAAGGTAAGAAGGGAAAGAATTTCAAGAATGGAAATGTATGAGAAGAAGAAAGCTAGGAATAGTGAATTCTAAAGAACATGAGTGTGGTGGGTAATGGGAGGGAGTAAAGTTTAAAAAGATTGTAAAGGTTGGAGAGGAAAACATTATGAAGGGTTTTATAAAAATAGATTAATTTTGTATTTGACCTTGTGATATTAGAGAGCTATTACAGTTTACTGAATAAAGGGATGATGATTAGGCCTATGCTTGAAGAAGATTATTTGGATAACAAAATGGAATATGTACTGAACTAGGAAGAGACTTGAAGCAGGGGGACCAAATAGCAGTATTATCCAGGAAGGAGATGTTGAGGGTCTGCAAAAAAGTGCTCACTATGTCAGAAGAAAGAAGAGGTGTATAATAGTGATATTAAGAAGGATGAAATTGACAGGAACAGTCAACTGGTTATGGAGATAGAATTAAAGATGAGGAGTCCAGGATGACATCTAATTTGTGAGCCTGAGTTTCTAAAAAGATAGTGGTGCCCTCAAAAACAATGGAAATATTGTGACTTTGGAAGAGCTTGCAGAAAGATAATGAATTCATATTTGAATATATTGCATTTAAGATTTCCACAGGACATACAGTTTAAGATGTCTAGTAGGCAGTTAGAGATGGGAGATGGTAGGTCAGCAGAGAGGCTAGGGCTGGAGAAGTAATAAGAAGTTTAAGAAGAGAAATAATCATTGAACTCATGAATTTTCATGAGCTCACCAAGCAAAACAGTAGATAAGAAGAAAAGAGCTCAACTTTACTAAAAATACACCCAAAATATATATTATAGGGCACAATTAGAAATAATAATTGAAAAATTTAATCTCCACTATTCAGTCCAAGATGAAACAAAACATCTCATAATCTAAAAGTGCTTAGGAGAGGAGTTCAATCAGGAAATAGAACCTACTGTTATTCATTCATATATGATTCTTGGGGTATTCTTTGCAAAGATATTGAAGTAGTTTGCCATTTCTTTCCATAGCTCTTTGCATAGATTAGGAAACCGATGCAAACAATATTAAGTGACTCACTCAGGGTCACATAAGTAGTGTCTGGAATAAGATTTGAAATCATGAAGATATGTCTTCTTGTCTCCAGTACTCTATCCAATACATGACCTAGAATCCCTAGCAAATAAGACCTAAAGCCAGTGGCTTGTGAGAGGATCAGGAAAAAGCATTTCATACATCACTGCCCAAGGAGTCAAAGTCTGAGACAAGATAGAAGACTCATGAGATCGGTAATTAGAACTCTTATAAAAGGCATAAAAGGAGACAGGAACAATGTGACAGCACCAACAAAGCCAATATACTGAGTAACTTTTTGGAGGCCAGAGGCTAGAGTGATTGCTAATTTCTGATTGGAACTCATCAGGACTAAAGACAATGCAATGATCCATTCTGACTCCAGAAGGCCAATGAAGAAGTGTGCTTCCTACCTCTTGGCATAGAGGTGAAAGGCTAGAGCTACAGAATGAAATCTGTGGGGTAAATTCACTTGATTTTTTTTTTGTTGTTGTTAGGAAAGGATTTTGGGGGGTGGAGCCAAGATGGCGGAGAGCAGACATGGCTTTCTGTGATCTCTTCTGACCTCCTCTCAAACTAACAGCAGATTAAGGCTCTGAACTGGTTTTGGAGTGACAGAACCCAGAAATATTTGGAGGGCAACACATTTCCAGAAGAAGATACTTGGGAAGAACTTCAGAACAGGTATGTTTCAATCAGACTGTGAGACAGTCTGCTGGGTCCAGACTGCAGTGTAGGGAGCCCCGGGCAAGGAGTTGAAGTAAGGAGCCAGAGCTTTGTGTTGTCCACACACCAGGCAATCTTCTATAAGGCTCTTAGCCTGATATGCTTGCAAGCAGGTGGAATAGAAAATTTGTTGTAAAATAAACCAAAAACAAATAGAAAAGGCAAATTTTAAGTCACAGAACCTCTGGCAGAACGTGGGACATGGCCACAATTACCCAGCACTGAAAGTCAGTCAAAAACAATGGCCCCAGAGCAAACTACAGCAGCTGTCACCGTTTTTTCTAAAGAGCAGATTTCAATGCTTAAAATGAGCAAAAAAGCAAAAAGAACTCTGACCACAAACAACTTTTATGAAGAGAACAGACCTCAAACTCTAAGTTACCTAAAGGAAAATCAATTCCAGATGAAGCCCAAAGGTAGATATAAGCTAGTTCCCATTTCACAGGGCTTTCTTGGAAGATTTCAAAAAGGATCTTAAAAGAAAAACAGAAGAAAAATGGGGAAAGGAAATGGGATCTTTGCAAGAGGGTATGGAAAATGAAAAACAGATGTCCTAAAACCAGAAGGTAAAATATCCATTGAAAGAATTCACCCTCCTGAAAGGGACTCCAAAATGAAAACTCCAAGGAATATTGTGGCTAAATTTCAGAACTATCAAACCAAGGAAAAAACATAGCAAGCAACCAGAAAGAAACAATTCAAATATGGAGGAGCCACAATCAGGATTACTCAGGCCCTAGCATCTTCCACCTTAAAGGATCAAAGGGCCTGGTATCTAATATTCTGAAAGGTAAAGACACTTGGATTACAGCCAAAAATTTACTATCCAGCTAAAATGAGCATTATCTTTCAGGGAAGAAGATGGACATTCAATGATATAGGTTTCATTTGTTTCTGATGAAAAAATAAGAGAAGAGGGTTTTTGGGAGGGCATTTATGAGGACAAATGAGGAATTAGTAATAGTATGTAGGAAAAAAAGAGTCAGTGAAATACTTAAGATTACAAAAAGAAAAATAAAAGAAAGAGACACACATATACAATCCCAGCAGTGTTAAACCAAATATATATTCATATACTAATCTTTTTTCATATACATATCTTCATATACAAGCCTCTTTTTCATTCATTTTTAGCATATGGAAATTTTCCTTTTTATATTTATGAAATACAAAATAAAAATTTAAAGGGAAAAAATTGAGGAAAAAGTAATTTATTCTATCCATGTACCATAGCTACCTGAATACTTGAATGGGGGGATTTCAGCAGGATATCTAAACACTTATTTACTGATTCATTCATTCATTTATTTCTTGATGAGTCCCTATTCTGACACTGCCTCTTCCATGAACCCGACTCCTCTTTGTACACCAGTTTTGCTTCTGTAATCAGTAATGCCTGCTTGCTTCATAAAGTGCTAAGAATGCATGAAGGTTTCTAAAAGAGCAAGGTGCAATGATGATGATGAGTTCTGTGAATGAACAAGTGTTCATTCAGTGCTTACTCTGTGACTTAAACTATGTTAGCTACTCTGGGTACATGACATAATGTCCAATACTGGGGAAGTGACAGTGTTGATGTACACTGACTTAGACCATAAGTGGAAATCTATGTTCATTTCCATGTTGCACAGTTTATGAATAATATTGGTAAGTGGGGGAGAATATAGATAGAAGACAATGGAGATTATATGTTTGTCCCATCTGAAGATCTGATCATAGAACCTAGAAATAAACACTTAATAAGTGTTTCACTTATTAAGCACTTTCTATGTTCCAGGTACTATGCTAAATGTTTTACAAATACCTGATTTGGATTGGGTGGAACATGAGATTTAGTTTTAAGATATTTAAAGG
The DNA here is from genome assembly GCF_902635505.1 of Sarcophilus harrisii. NCBI lineage: Eukaryota > Metazoa > Chordata > Mammalia > Dasyuromorphia > Dasyuridae > Sarcophilus > Sarcophilus harrisii. The sequence continues at coordinate 342,146,353 of NC_045429.1, forward strand.
GTTGTTCGATTGAATCGGGCTTAGATTTGACCCCAGTAGATAGAAATAGGAGTGATAGATGGAAATTGTAAAGACAAAGATTTAAAAATACAGACAAAAAAATTTCTAACAAACAGACCTACCCCAAGGTAAAATGGGCTACCTTGGGGCCAAATGCATTCCATCACATTGAAAGCCTTCAACCATGGGCTAGATAACTAGTCAGATATATTAGAGAGGAGATTCCATTTCAGAATGTCTTCTGATATTACTTCCAACTTTGAGTTTCTGTGATACTCTGTCATTTTCCTCATTTTGTATTATTGAATGTGCAAGACAAGTCTCCCCTCAGGCCTTGTTAAGATTTTAAAAATCTTATCTCTACTTACAGCTATATAGTATAGTTGGATTGATAGGTAAGGGACGTAGCGGGCCAAAACATTTCTCTTTAGAAACTTGTGGAACATCTTATTAACAGTGAGTTTTACTATCATTCTTCATTAAAATGTTTGTTGATAAATTTATATATTCTTCTATGCAAAGTCTTTAAAGAGTACTGGCTATAATTTATATCATAATTTCTTTGGAATGTTTTTCTTAGTTCCTCAAATGGAGTAAATATTTATATTGCTCAATGTATTTTTAGTTAATTAGTCAGTCAACAAGCATTTTATTAAATGCTTATTATCTTCCTAACACTGTGGTTATCACTGAGAATATAAGGAAAGATAAAAATAAAATCTCTTCCCTCAAGCAGTTCACATCCCTAATTAATTTTATATTAAGGAAATTTTCAGCAAGATTTGGGCATATCTTGCTATTAGAAAATCTTACTCTTCTAATTACATCTAAATTCAACTCCAGGCTAATCTAATCCTTGGTAAGCATCTAATTTTATTTTAGTGTCTCTGATGTGGTCATTAGAACATATATCCATAGGTAGGTAAAGCCACGATGTCTGAATAAAGGAAAAAACTAGCCTGAGGTCTACCCCAAATCCCTCCAAATAATTTAAAGTAATGACTCTAAATGAATTTTAAAGTAGTAGAACCCACAAGAAGATGGAGTCAAACAATTCTCCTGTCCTAGACATCTTAGAAGATTGGCAGGAAAGGTCTATCCCATCAAGATAAGAATGTAACTCAGTCCAGCACAAACCATGCCAGCATATTCCAGGTATATCAAACCAGAAACAGAACTTGAAGTAACTGAATCAGTGGCAGTTGTCATAGGTACCAGATTTTTCAGTTCACAGATGCCAAAGACAACTTAGAAGATCAAGAGGAAATGTTTGTTTCACATAGGTGAAAGGAGAATACCTGCACAGGTTGAGCTAGCACAGCCTGAGCCCCAGCAAACTAGGAGCAAGCCTTCAGAGTCACTCAATCAGCATCCACAGCAATGATTTCTGGGGTACTTGGCCCATAGATGATAAGGAGGTCAAATAACTTCTCAGAAGGATATTAGAGGGGGTCTCTTTGGTAGCCCTGAGACAGTATCTCTCTTGATTTGCTTATATTTGGTCCTGGATCACAGTCTCGGTGGCAGTCCCAGGGAAAAAATGAGCACTAGCATACCAGATCTTGTGGTCACAATGGGACAAAAACCCTCTTCACAGTTGCAGGATAGAAAAGAGCACTTGTGGTTATTCAAAGATAAGAGCACAAGCCAGAAGAGTAATAAAACACTTAGATGATATCACCCAGAAAAAGTGAAAACTTGTAAGTCCCTAGAAGTATCTCTGAAAATAGTTGTACAAAGCCCATGAAATTTAGAACAATGCATCCTCAACTCTGGACACAGAATCCTACTTTAACAGTGTTAAAAGTCAAAAAAACGAGTCAATAACAACAAAAAAAATTCTGATCTTAAAAAGATACTACAGTAATAAGAAAGTTCAAAGCAAACACTAAGAAGATAACAGAGTCAAAGCTCCTATAGTGACAGAACCCACAAATATTTGGAGTACAACAAATTCCCAGAAAAAAAGATACTTTGGAAAAAAATTCAGAAAAGGTCTGTTTCTCGGACAGAGGGAGATGCTGTAGACCCCAGAACACAGTACAGAGATCCTGAAACAAAGAACCGGGGTGGGGAGCCAGGGCATTGCAGTGTCTGAACACAGGGGAATCTACTAGGAGGCTCATAGGCTACTCTATTTTGGTTACACGATAGTAGTTCAGCAGATACCCAAAGCAAATACAAAAGGCAAATTTTGAGCCCCTGAATCCCAGACCCTGGGACTTGGCAATACCCAGAAGTCAGTCAGAAATGCTAGCCACAGGACAAATTGAACGGGTTAATCATCCCCTTGTCTTAATAGCAGACCACAACCTTAAAAATGAGTAAAAAAGCAAAAAGAACTCTAACCATAAACAGCTATTATGGAGAAAGCAAAGAACAGACCTAAAAACCCTAAGATTCCTAAAAGCAAATCAGCTCCAGATGAAGCCCCAAAGAGTGATGTGAGTTGGTCCCCATTTCACAAGATTCTCTGGGAAGAATTCAAAAAAGATCTTAAAAGAGAGTTAGAAGAAAAATGGGGAAACAAAATGAGATCTTTGCAAGAGATTTTTGGGAAAAAAGAACACAAATTATCTTAAAAAAAAAACACGTTAAAATAGATATGAGGAAATCAGAAAAAAAGTGTAACTTCCTACAAAATAGATCTGAAGAAATGGAAAAGGCAAATAACTCCTTACAAAATAGAATTCATGAAATGGGAAAAAAGCATATAACTCCTTACAAAATAGAATTCATGAAATGGGAAAAAAGCATATAACTCCTTACAAAATAGAATTCATGAAATGAGAAAAAAGCATATAACTCCTTACAAAATAGATATGAAAAAGAAACCAATTTGCAAAAAAAAAAACAGAATTTGTGAAATGGGAAAAAATGGAATGAATAAAACAATTCATTTAAAAATTCATTTGGCCAAATACAAAAGGAGGTTAAAAGGTATCTGAAGAAAATAATTTAGTAAAAATTAGAATTGAAAAAATGGAAGTGAATAACTCAAGACTTCAAGAATCAAACAAAAAAGAAGAAGAAGAAGAAGAAGAAGAAGAAGAAGAAGAAGAAGAAGAAGAAGAAGACCTGGAAAATAGATCTAGGAAAGACAATCCAAGGATTATTGCACTTTCTGAAAGCCAGGTTGAAAAAAAAAAAAAAAAACCTAGACATCATTTTTCAGGAAATCATCAAAGAAAACTCCCCTGATGTCCTAGAAACCAAAGTTAAAATAGTCATTGTAAGAATTCACTGATCACCTTCTAAAACAGATACCAAAAGGAAAACTCCAAGGACTATTTTAGCTAAATTTCAGAATTATCAGATCAAAGAAAAACTATTGCAAGCAGCCAGAAAGAAATAGTTCAAATACTGAGGAGTCACAATCAGGATTATCCAGGACCTAGCAGCTTCCACCTTAAAGGATCAAAGGACCTGGAATCTGATATTTCAAAAGTCATAGAAATTTAGATTGCAGCTAAGAACCAACTATCCAGTTAAAGTGAGCATTATCTTTCACAGAAGAAGATGGACATTCAATGATACAGATGAATTTCATTTATTTCTGATGAAAAGACCACAACTGAACAAAAAAAATTGGTTTCCAAGTACAAACTCAAGAGAAGCATAAAAAGGTAAGGAAAGAGCTCTTGAGAACTATATCTCTCTTATGGATATCCATAGAAAGTATGGATATAATTTGATTTTATTGTGATAAAATGAAAAGAAACTAGAAGAGGAAAGGGGAGTGTACTAAAAAAAAGAGGAAAATGCAGGTAAAATGAGGGAAATTAAATTTCATAAAGAAGCAAAGAAGACCTATTATAACTGAGGGAAAGAAGGGAGGGGATGAACATTGTGGGAGTCCTACTCCCATTAGATTTGGCTCAAAGAGAATATCAGACATATTAGGTTTCACAGAGAAATTTATCTTACCTTATAGGGAAGTGGAAGGGGAAAGGAAAGGGACAGGCTAATATAAGGGAAAATAAAAGTAATAGGGGAAGGGTATAAGAAAGGGGGGAAGGGGCTGTAAAAGGGGAGGGATGTTTTAGGGAAATTATGGGCAAAACAAAATATTGGGGAGGAGGGAAAGGGGGAAAGGAAAGAGAAAATCATAACATGGAATAAATAAGATGGTGGGAAATGGAGAATTAATTATTTTAACTGTAAATGGGAATGGGATGAATTTTCTCATAAAACAGAAGTGGAAAGGAGATTGGATTAAAAGCCAGAATACTACAATATGTTCTTTACAAAAAACACATTTAAAGCAGAGTGATACATACAAAGCAAATGTAAAAGACTGGATCAGAATCTATTATCCTTCAAGTGAAGTTAAAAAAAAAAAAAAAACAGGGAAAGTGATATTGATCTCAGATCAAGCAAAAGCAAAAATAGATCTAATTAAAAGAGTTAAGAAGGAAACTATACTTTGTTAAAGGGTATCATAGATAATGAAGCAATATCGATACTAAACATATATGCATCAAGTGCTTGGAGAAGAAGTTAAGAGATATGCAAGAAGAAATAGGCATCAGAATAATACTAGTGAGGCATCTCGACGTTGTTCCCTAAGAACTAGATAAATTGAGTCTCAAAATAAATTAAAAAAAAGTTAAGAAGATAAATAGAATTTTAGAAAAGTTAGATATGATCAATCTTTGGAGAAAATTGAATGGAGACAGAAAGGAATTTAGTTGTTTTTTTTTCTCATGGAATGAGTACATGAAATCTATATAAAAATTCACCCTGATTTGGGGCATCAAACCCTCAATATTAAATGTAGAAAGGCAGATTTATAAAATGCATTTTTCCAGATCATGATGCAATAAAAATTACATGGAATAAAGTCCAGGGGAAAATAGAACAAAAATTAATTGGAAACTAAGTAATCTAATCCTAAAAATGACTAGCTAAAACAATAAATCATAGGCAAAATCAATAATTTCATCTAAGAAAATGAAAATAATGAGACAACTTACCAAAATTGTTAGGATGCAGCCAAAGTGGTTATTAGGAGAAATTTCATATTTTTAGATGTTTACTTGCATAAAATAGAGGAAGAGAAGATCAGTGAATTAGAATTACAACTTGAAAAGCTAGAAAAAAAAACAAATTAAAACTCCCATTTAAATACCAAATTTGAAATTAACAAAATAAAAGGGGAGATTAATAAAAATGAAAGTAAGAAAACAACTAAATTAAAAATTACAAGTGGAGCCAATTATGGAGAAGTCACAGGACTTTCTGCCTTTCTCTTACCCTCTTTATCAATATTAATTGAGCCTCAAAAAAGGTCTTGACTGCTACAATTCTAAAAGATAAGAAGTAGAACAACCACCGGCCGAAGAAAAACTTGCAGTCTCACCAAAAAAGGTTGGTTCCGGGGCCAGGGGGAACGGCACAGGAGGGGAGAGAAATTAGGTTCTGAGGGGAGTCTCAAACCGAGGGTGAAGGCACAGATCTCAAAGCACAAGCCGCCAAGAGCCCCAAACCCGCAAGTACGGGGCTTCCTCCCTTGGGGGGCCGGATCCTTCAAGAGAAGAGGACGCAGCCCGGGTTAGCCTCCAATCTGCGCAGGTGGGGAAGCCTGGCTTGGGGCCAAGAGCTTTTCCAGGGGCTGATTTTGCCAGGGCAGAGATGCTGGGCAGAGTTTGAAAGAGGTCTGCAGTCTTGCAATCAGCTTAATACCTCACAGTCCTGGGCAAGAGGTCCTGGCCTGGGGCAGTGGACACCCCCTTAGTCTCTAGCTGAGGGCAACCAACACACACAGCCCAACTGGGCACTTTTTGATAGCTGGGGTTTGTGCTGAATCCACTTCCTTTGGGGGGAAGGGAAGACCTCACCCAGAGCACTCCCATACCTCTGAGCTGGAAATCGGTTTCATCTCCCTTGCTCTGCAGAGGGAAGCTTAAAACCCCCCTTGCCAAGGAGAACATAAACCCAAAGGCTTTTAAAACATGAATTTAAAAGATGAAAAGAATGATCAACAGCTTCTATGCAGAAAAAGAGCAGGTCAGAAACCTGAAGAGACCTCAAACAGCAAAAATGCATCAGACTGTCCTCCTTTACTTGATGCTCTTAAGAAGAGACCATTAAAAAGTCTCAAAAGAGAGTTAGAAGAAAATGGGGAAAGGAAAGAGAAGTTTTACAAGAGAGCAACAACTTCCTGAAATGAATTAAAGTAAAAAAACTTTGGAAAGTAAGAAATTGTGGGAATTGAAAAAATAAAGAATTCACTAGGAAAGTAGGATTTAGGAAATTGGAAAAGACAAAGAACCCGCAAGAAAGTAGGAACCGTGGAATTTGGAAAAAGACAAAGAACAGAAGAAAGTAGGATCCTTTGTGAATTGAAAAAGAAAAAAAATTCACCAAAAAAAAAAGGAAAAAAAGGAAAAAATTCCAAGACCAAAACAATAATTCAAAAACCCAATTAATATACAGAAAGAAGTAAAAAGTTATTGAAGAAAATAATTTAAAAAAATTAGAACTGGAACAAATTGAAACTAATGATTCATTGAGACAGCAAGAATCCAGTCAAAAAACAAAAAAAGACAAACTGGAAAACCACGGGAATTATCTAATTCAAAACGACAGAATTTTGGAAAAAGATCTAGGAGAATAACTGAGGATTAGGACCTTCTGGAAAACTAAGGTTAAAAACCAGATACTATTTTACAAGAAACTAAAGAGAACTGCCCAGATGTAATAGAATCAGAAGGTAAAATAGGCATTGAAAGAAAATTTCATCGAACCCTTCGAAAGAAACCCCTAAAATAAAACCCAAGGAAATTTGTGGGCCAAATTTTGAACTATGGGATTAAGGAAAAAATTTTACAAGCAGCCAAAAAACCATTTAAAATACCTAATTGCCTAACAATAAGGATTTCACCCAAGATCTGGCTGTTCTTTAATTAAAGTAAGGGCCTGGAATAATTCCGAAAGGCACAAGAACTTGAGATGCAGCTAAGAATAAACCACCCATTGGTTGAGCATTTTCTTCCAGGGAAAAGATGGATTTAATGAAACAAATGGAATTCCATTTGTTTCCGAAGAAAACCAGAACTAAAAAAAAAATTTGATTCTCCAAAGAATAGAACTCAAGAGATGCAGGGAAAAATAACTCTTTGAGGAATTGTACTTGGGATATACAAAAAGAATACATGAAATTTGATTGAAAATTGGATAAAAAAGAAAAGGGGAGATATGGAAAAGGGAATGGCAGAATAAGGTGGGAAGGGAGGGAAAAAAAGAGGGAAACCACATCCCACAAAGGGCTAAGGAAACTTATCAATCTGAGGGAATTTAGAGAGGGGAGGAAATTGGTGAATCTAAACTTCCCCTTGAGTTTTCAAAGAAAAATAAATTGACATTTATTTTAGAGGAAAATTTCCCTCCGCCCTATTAAAAAACGGGGAGAGGAAAAGGGAAAAGAAAAAAAGAGAATAAGGGAAGGAAGGGGGAAAGACTCAAAGGGGGGAGGGAGGGATTATAAAGAGGAAACATCGGGAAAAGAGGGGTACATAAGTTTAAAAGGGGAAAGAGGGTTGGGGGAGGGGCAAGAATAAGAAAGCACAATCTGGGGGTTATTAGGGATGGCATAGCCAAGATTTAGTAATTAACCAAATGTAAATGGATGAACTCCCCCATAAAGAGGGAGGCAGATAGCAGATTGATCAAAAAGTCAGAACCCTTCCAATATTTATTGTTTTAAAGAAAACATCTAAAGAGGGGATGGACATAGAGTAAAAGTAAAATTGGAGCAAAATCTATTATGCTTCCAGGTGAAGCCAAAAAGAGGGAAAGCCATCCTTATTCCTGAAAAGCAAAAAGGAAAAATTGACCAATTAAAAGAGATAAGGAAGGTAACTACATCCCAAGCAAAGGGTAAAACAACGAAGCAATATCAATATTAAACAAAGGCACCAAGTGGATTAACCCAACTTCCTAAAGGGAGGTTAAGAGGGAAAAGAAGAAAAGACAACAAAACTGTAATAGTAGGAGATCTCCCAACCCTTGCACTTCCCAGAATTAGACAAACCAAAACCACAAAACAAATAAGAAAAAGGAAATTAAAAGAAGGTAAATAGAATATTAGAAAAAATTAGGTATGTTGGATCTTTGGAGAAAAATTGAATGGAGATTAGAAGGGAAATATATTTTCTCGGCAGTTCATGGAACCTATTCAAAATTGACCATATTTAGGACATAAAGACCCAAAATTAAAATGCAAGAAAGGTTAGTAAATTTTTCTTTCAGATCTATTAAATAAAAATTTAATTCCAACAAAAAGTTAGGGGAAAAACCAAAAAAAAGTAATTGAAACTAAAAATTCACCTTAAAAATGATTGGGTAAGCAGCAAATTATGATACAAATTTAATAATTTCCCATCAAGATAATGACAAATGATGAACAATAATTAACCAAAATTTTGGGGATGCAGCCAAAGGGAAAAGAGGGAATTTTTATATCCTTAGAGGTTTACTTGAATAAAAACAGAGAAAGAAAAGATTAAATGAATTGGGTTGGAATTAAAAAAAACTAAAAAAGGTAAATTAAAAAAACCCCAATCAAATTAAATTAAATTTAAAATTAAAAAGGAGAAATTAAAAATTGAAAGTAAAAAACCATTAACCAATTAATAAAACTAAGAGTTGGTTCCATGAAAAGCCAATAAAATAGATAAGCCTTTAAAAATTAGAAAAGGGAGGGAGGGAAAGGAAATTAGTAGTCTTAAAAATGAAAAGGGAGAACTTTCCACCAATGAAGAGGAAATTTTAAGAGAAATAATAAGGAATTATTTTGCTCAACTTTTATCCAATAAATTTGATAACCTTAAGTGGAAATGGATGATTACCTTCCAAAAATACAGACTTCCTAACTAAAGAGGAGGAAGAAATTTTTTGAATAGTCCCATTTCAGAAAAAGAAAAAGAACAGGCAATTAAAAACCCTTGGAAAAACCCCTAGGACCAGATGGATTTATAGTGAATTTTTACTTAAACATTTAAAGAAAATTTGGGCTTTAATGCTATATAAATTATTTTATAAAATAGGGGAAATGAAGGAGTCCTACCAAATTCCTTCCAAGGACACAGACATGGTACTGATACCTAAACCAGGTAGGCTGAAAAAGAGAAAGAAAATTATAGACCAATCTCCCTTAATGAAATTGATGCTAAAAACTTAAATAAGATATTAGAAAAGACTACAGAAAATTTACCCCCAAGATAATACCCAATGATCAAGTAGGGATTTATACCAGGAAGAGGGCTGGTCCAATATTAGGAAAACTATCAATAAATTGGCCATGTTAATAAACCAAATTAACAAAAAACCATTGATCATCCCAATAGATGCAGAAAAAGGCATTTTGATAAATCCAACCATCCATTCCTTATTAAAAACACTTGAGAGTATAGGAATAAAATGGACTTTTCCTTTAAAATAATCACAGCATCTTATTTAAACCATCAGTAAGCATATATGTAATGGAGAACAAACCAAACCATTCTTAAATAAGAATCCGAGGAAACAAGGTTTTTACCACCGTTACTTATTTAAATTGATTATAAATAGCTATAAAAAAGAGCTTTAGAAAGAGATTAAAGGAATAAGAATAGCAAATGAGGAAGCCAAATTATCACCTTTGCCGATGACATGATGGTATACTTTAGAGAACCCCAGAGATTCCTGCCAAAAAGTTATTAGAAACAATTTACAACTTTAGCAAAAGTTGCTGGTTATATACAAACCCACATAAGTCATCAGCATTCTTAAAAAACCAAAAAATCCAACAGTCAGAGTTAACAAAGAGAAATTAATTTAAATTTTACTGATAATATAAAATTTTTGGAAGAATTTTTGGAAGAATTTTGGTAAGAAATGACCAACAGGATGATTTCCCAGAAACCTGAGAGACTTAATGAACTGATGCTGAGGAAATGAGAGGACCAGAGATCATTATATATTGGGAAAATATTCAAGATGATGACCAGTTCCGATGGATCAGGCCATCCTCACAACGAATCAAACCAAAATCCCTTTTCTAATGGAGAGTAATGAATTGAACTAGTATAATTTGAAAAAGAACCGGAGATGACCTAAAACCATTACATTAATTCCTAACTTTATATTTATTAACACCCTTTTTTTGATTTTTCCATGCTAATTGTAATTAAAATTCAGAGTCTGATTCTTTTTAAAAAATAATGTTTTTATGTATTTATTTGTGTATCTAAGGTTTAATTTTTATATTTAATATCTTACTGGGTCATCCTGAATTTAGGAGGTGGGGGTAAGAGGTGAAAAATTGGAAGAAGAGGTTTGGCAATTGTTAATGCTGTAAAGTTACCCATGTATATATCCTGTAAATAAAAGGCTATTAAATTAAAAAAAAATTAAAATAAGAACTGCTTTTTAAATCCAACAAAACAGATTAATCTTTAGTTAATTTGATTAGAAAAATTAAAGAAGAAAATCAAATTGTTAGTCTCAAAATGAAAAGGGAGAATTTTATACCAATGAAAGGGAAATTAGAACAATAATTAGAAGTTACATTGTCCAACTTTATGTCAAATTTGGTAATCTAAGTGAAATGGAGGAATACCTTCAAAAATATAGATTGCCCAGATTAACAGAAGAGGAAATAAATTACTTAAATAGTCCCATTTTAGAAAATAAATAGAACACGCTATTAATCAGCTCCTTAAAAAAATCTCAAGAGCCAGATGGATTCATCAGTGAATTTTACCATATATTTAAAGAACAATTAATTCCAAAGCTACAAAAACTATTTGAAAACATAGGGAAAGAAGTTCTACCAAATTCCTTTGATGACACAGATATGGGGCTGATACAGAAACCAAGTAGAGTTAAAACAGAATGAAAATTATGGACCAAATTCCCTAATGAATATTGATGCAAAAAATCTTTTTTTTTTCTTTTTATTGATGCAAAAATTTTAAAGAAAATATTAGTAAAGAAATTATAGAATGTTATCCCCAGGATAATATACCATGGCCAAGTAGAATTTATAGCAGGAATGCAGGGCTGGTTCAGTATTAGGAAAACTATTAGCATAATTGACTATACCAATAACCAAACATACATAAATCATATGATTTTCTCAATAGATTCAGAAAAAAAGCATTTGATAAAATCCAACACCCACTCCTATTTAAAAACATCAGAAAGTATAGGAATAAATGGATTTTTCCTTAAAATAATCAGTAGCAACTACTTAAAACCATAAGCAAGCATCATATATAATGAGGAATGATAGCACAATCAATATAATGTATGATATACAAACTACACCCATTTCCTTTATTTATTTATTTTAATTTAATAGCCTTTTATTTACAGGTTACATTGTAAGGGTAATTTTCACAGATTAATAAGCCAAACCTCTTTTTCCAATTTTTCACCATCTTACCCCCCCTCCCCCAGATGGTAAATTCAGTAGATGTTAAATATATCAAAATTAAAATTAGATATTACAATAAGTATACATGACCAAAATTTATTTTATTGTAAAAAGAATCAGACTCTGAAATATTGTAAAATTAGCTTTTGAAGGGAAATTAAAAAAATGCAGGTGGTTAAATATAGGGATTGGGAATTAATGTAATGGTTTTTAAATTCCCCAAGTTCTTTCTTAAGGTTTTTTCATTACTGATCCATTGGAAATGATTTGGTTGGAATTTTTTAAAGCCGGTTGGGTTCTATTTTAAAAGGTTGGTTTGTTTGAAGTTATATATTGGATTTCTTGGTTCCTGCTTTATTTATTTAAGATCAGTTTTGTGGGAAAGTTTTCCAGATTTTTGAAATTTCTTGTTGGTTTTTTAAGAAAATAATATTTCCAAAATTTTATATACCAAATTTATTTGGGTTGAGGTTTTTTTATGTTCCTAAATATATGGTTAATTTTTGAATAGGTTTCCTTTGAATTGCTAGAAGAAAGATATTTTTCTATTTTCAATTTTCTTAAATATTTAAATACCTTTTTTTTTTTTTTTTTATTTTTTAATTTTTCTTTTGTTTTGTCGTTTGATTTGTTTAATTTGGAGTGAAGGTTGAGATTTCCCCTTTGGCAAGTTTTGTTGTTTTTTTTTCTTAAATTTTCCTTAATTTCTTCCTTTAGGAAGTTGGATTTAATACTTTTGGTTATATATGTTTAATTTTGATTTGTTGTTGTTTATGGTTCTTTTTAGGATGTGTTTTTTCCTTTTTTTAATTAGATTTTTTGTTTTTGTTTGGATTTGGAGATAAGGGATGGCTACCCTTTGAAGTTATTAATTTTTTTCCTTAAGTTTTTTGCCTTACTTCATATGTATTTCCTTGTTTAAATGTGTTTTTTGTAAAAATTTGTGGGTTTCTTTTTTGATTTAGTTTCTGGTTTTGCCTTTCCTTATGGGGGAGTTTTACCCATTTCATTTTATAGTTAGAATTTTAAATTTGTATGTTCCTGCCATTCCTAATAACCCTAAGATTATGCTTTACTTTTTTTGCCTCTCAAATTTTTTCCTTGTTGAATTTATGTACTTACTTGTATTATGATGTTGCCCCTTTTAGACTTTCCTTCCCTTGCTTTAAATTTTTTCCTTTCCTTCCCTAATTTTTTCTTTTCCTTTTCCTCTCTCCCTTTTTTTAATGAGGTGAGAGGAATTTTTTCAAAAAAAATGTCAATTTTTTCTTTGAGCCAACCCTGATGAGAGTAAGATTCCACAATGTTCCTTTCCTAAATTTCCTCAGATATGATAAGTTTTTCCTTTTTTGGGATGTGGTTTACCCCTTTTTACCCTCCTTCCCAATTTTTTTTGCCATCATCCCTTTTCCATATTCCATTTCCTTTTTTTTTTTATTATAAAATAAAATTATACATGTATTCTTTTTGTATATCCACCAAAGAAATACAATTCTCAAGAGTTCTTTTTACCTTTTCTCGATCTCTTGAGTCCTATGGTTGGAGATCAAATATTTTGTTTAGTTCTGTTTTTTTCCTTAGAAACAAATGGAATTCATTTGTTTCATTAAATGTCCATCTTCTTTCCTGGAAGAAATGCTCAGCTTAGTTTAAGTTTTATTTCCTTGGCTTACCAAGTTCTTTTTGGTTTCTTGGAATATTGGATTCCAGGCCCTTCGATTCTTTAATGTGGGAGGCAGCCCAGATTTTGGATGATCCTTTTTGTGGTTCCTCGGTATTTAAATTTTTTTTTTTTTTTGGCTACTTGTAAAATTTTTTCCTTAATTTGATAGTTTTTGAAATTTAGCCACAAATTTCCGGGGTTTTTTTTTAGGGTCTCTTTTTCAGAAGTTGTTTGGGATGAATTTTTTTAATGTTATTTTACCTTTCTGATTTATTAATCTGGGCAGTTCTTCTTTGATGATTTCTTGTAAAATAGTATTTAGGCTTTTTTTTCATCATAATTTTCAGAAAAGTCCAATAATTTCAGTTTATCTTCCCAATCTATTTTCCAAGTTCTGTTTTTTAAAAGTAGATAATTCATGGTTTTTTTCCAGTTTTTGTTTTTTTTTTTTTGCTTGACTGATTTCTTGTTCTTAATGAATTGTTTTATTGTTCAGTTTCTAATTTTTTAAAGAATTTTTTTCTTTATTAGTTTTTTATTTTTTCTGTATATGTCTAATTGAGTTTTTTAAATGATTGTTTTGATCTATGGATTTTTTTTTTCCATTTACTATTTTTTTTAGTGAATTGTTTTTTTTTCCAATTAAGATCCTTCTTTTCGGTGCTTTTTTGTTTTTTTTCCAATTCAAAATTTTACTTTTTGTGAATTTTTTTTTTTCCAAATTCCATAATTTTCTTTTTCCTTGAGATTTTTTATTTTTTTCTAAAATTTTTGTTTTTTGCATTTTCCTTGGGAATTTTTTATTTTTTCCACCTTAGGCTTTGGGTTGTTGTTTCTTTGTAAGTTTTTTCTTTTCTTTGTTTTTCCTTTTTTGAGATTTTAATGGTTTTTCAGAGAGATTATTGTAAAAGAGGGGAAGTTTGGTTGTTTGTTTTTTTAGACTTTCCTTGGTTTCAACCTGTTTTTTCTGATAGAAGTTGTTTATAATTTTTTCATTTTTTTGGTCATGTTTTTAAAGTTTTTAGGGTATGCTCTTTTTGGCAAGGGGGGGAGCTTCCATGCAGAACAGGAAAGATGTAAACCTTTTCTCCCAAGGTATAGTAGTGCTTGAGTGAGGTTTTTTCCCCAACAGGGAGGTGGATTCAGGCAAGGTTGAGGCATGGAATTGGGTTTGGGTTGTGGGTTAGAATTGCCTCGGTTAGAGATTAAGGGGTGAAAGTGTCATTGCCCCCAGGCCAGAGCCTTCTTTGTGGGTTGTGGGTATTAGCAGCTGGAACAGTTCGTTTGGAATTCTGCCCCAAATATTTCCGCTGATGCAAATCGGCCCCTGGGAATGCTCTTGGCCCCAAGTTGAGATTCCCTACTGTGCAGATTAGAGTTCAGGCCTGGGCTGGTCCTCTCCTTTGTGTACATTTGCAACTGCTCTTAAGGAAAAGCCCTTGTATTGAGGGTTAGGGTTGTGAGGGTTGTGCTGAGATTGTGTTTTATTTTTTGGCTTTTGAGGTTTCTTCAGAAATTAATTTTCTCCCAGTTCAGCTGATTCCCTTTGGCCCTGAACAAACTCTTTTTGGGAGACTGGATTTTCTTTCTGGTTGGTGAGTTGTTGTACTTCTTATCTTTATGAATTGTAGCAGTCAAGACTATTTTTGAGGCTCGATATAATGTTGATAAAGAGGGTAAGAGAAGAGCTTAGAAAGTCACGTATGCCTTCTCCGCCATCTTGGCTCTGCCCCTTACTACACCCATTTCCAATAAAATGACGGGTGAAACAAGGTTGTCCACTATTACCATTATGATTCAATATCTTATTAGAAATGTTAGCTTTGGCAATAAGAGAAGGAAAAAAGTTTAAAGGAATTACAGTATGTGACGAGGAAAACAAATTATTACTCTTTGCAGATGATATGATGGTATATTTAGAGGACTTTTGATAATCAACTAAAAAACTACTAGAAACAATTCACAATTTTAGTAAAGTTGCAGGATACAAAATAAGTCCACAGAATTCATCAGCATTTTTATATATTACCAACAAAGTCCAGAAGCAAGATATGCAAAGAGAAATTCCATTTAAAATAACTGTTGGTAATATAAAATATTTAGGAATGTAACTGCCAAGGCAAAGTCAGGAGTTATATGGACACAACTATAAAACACTTTCTGCACAAATAAATTCAGGTGTAATCAACTGGAAAAATATCAAGTGCTCATTGACAATATTACCTAAATTAATCTACTTATATAGTACCATATCAGTAAAATTCCCAAGAAATTATTTTACAGATCTAGAAAAAATAATAACAAAGTTCATTTTGAAGAAAAAAAGTTCAAGAATTTCAAAGGAATGAATGAAACAAAATGCAAATGAAGCTTTAATAAAAAAAAATCTCTTATATTCAAAGCCTCCAAGAAAAATATGATGTGTTCATGCCATACAGAAAAGTTCAGCAAAGGACTTTGAAAATCCAACTAAGAGAGGTAGAGAAAAAAATGGGAAAATAAATGAGTGTGATGCAAGAAAATCATTTTAAAAAAGAGTCAACAGCTTGGTTGAGGAGGCAACAAAAATCCTGGAAACAATGACATCTTCAAAAACTGACAGCCAAATGGTAAATTAAATACAAAAATCTAGTGAGAAGAAGAATGCTTTTAAAAGAAGAACTGGCCAAAATGAAAGAAAGGCAGAAAAAATCACTGAAGAAAATAGCGTTCTTCAAGATTGAACATTGGTTGTCAGGTGGAGTTATCCACCACTTCATTGACAAAAATAATATATGCTACACCTAATATATACATGGATGGTTACAGGTGAAATCAAATCTGGTATTTATATAGATTTATAGAAGGCAATGGTGCAGTGATGTGGGCTGTTTAATAGTGTAAACTTCTATTATCAGCTTATACATTCACCAAGCTACACATGCTATTCAACCTCTGGCCACACAGACTGAGATATAGGGAGATAAAATAGCTTTTCCATAGTTATCTAACTAATTAGTAGCAAAGTCAAGCTGTGACCTAGAATCCTTTGCTTTCTAGGCTAGGGACCTTCCCACATAATAACCTATGTATGCAATCAATCAATAATCATTTATTAAGCATTATTGTATGAAAAAGCACAATATCACCATTAAGGAGCTTGTATTCTAATAGATTATATGTACATATCTAATTTTTTTTTTATATTATCCATCCATCTACCTACCTACCTACCTACCTACCTATCTAAACATACAAAGTAACTTCAGAAAGGCTGACACTAGGAAATTAGGGATGAGGAGAGGCTTCCAGAAAGATATGGAACTTCAGTTGAGTCTTAAATAAAATAAAGTATTCTTTTATTATGATTAAATAAGTGATAGTGTTCAGTGAATAGGCATCCAGGGTAAAAGCATGAAGAAAATTTCAAGGGACTCATGATAAAAAATGCTAATCACATCCAGAGAAAGAACTATGGAGGCTGTATGCGTATAGAGGCATACTATTTTCACTTTTTTTTTCTTGCGTTTTTTTTTTCCAGTTGCTCTGAGTCTTTTACAACATGACTATTGTGAAAATATATTTTACATGATTTTATATATATTACTTATATCAAAGTGCTTACTGCTCTGGGGAGGGGAGAGAGAAAAAAAGTTGTACTCAAAACCTTATAAAAATAAATATTGAAAACTATTTTGCAAATTAAAAAATCTATTAACAAAAGAAAATGTGGTGAAAGAAAGAGGAGTTAAATCTTCCTTGAAGTTCTGAAGATATTGTTATTTCCAGGGAAATCAGAAAAAAGGAAACAGTAAAATCTGTTAGGAGTTTAAAGTACAATCAAAAGATATATTTTGGATACAATGTAAAGTTTACCTAAGGGCTTTTATTTGCATGTATCACTTTGCTAAAGGAAGGCTATTTCAAGTACAGAATAATTAGTGAATTTGGTTTTGCCCTTTTATTAATAATGCTAGTTCTTCATGCTACTAACTTTGCCTTTATTACAATACTTATTAATGTGTTATTATTACAGTATTTATGCCATAATTTACTTAAAACAATAGAAAGCTTGACCCATCAAATATATTTAAACAGCAAAATTTATGTACCAGTCAGTATAATATAGTGGGTAGCTTCCCAAACTTATCTATGGACACATGGTTTATTAATGGTACAGTTAAGAACAACAACAAAAAAAGGAATTGGGATCAAGTCCTGTTTATAACACTTAATAGCTATTTGATAACTGGTAAATCACTTAACCTCTGTCTTATTCAGATAATTTTGTCTGAATATTATATTTTGATCATGTTTTGGAATCTTGGAAGAAGTTCTCACACTAGAATTCTTCCAGGGTAAAGAAATCATAGATCTTTCATGCATTCTTGAAACACATGATAAGGGCAGACAGATTCATTACATAAATAATGGTCTTCTCAGGAGATCATTATACACTTCAACAATTATACTATATGATGATCAATTCTGATGGGCCTGACCATCTTCAGCAATGAGATGAACCAAATCATTTCCAATGGAGCAGTAATGAACTGAACCAGCTACACCCAGTGAAAGAACTCTGGGAGATGACTAAGAACCATTACATAGAATTCCCAATCCCTATATTTTTGTCTGCCTGCATTTTTGATTTCCTTTACAAGCTAATTGTACACTATTTCAGAGTCTGATTCTTTTTGTACAGCAAAATAATGGTTTGGACTTGTATACTAATTTTGTATTTAATATATACTTTAACATTTAACATGTGTTGGTCATCTTGCCATCTAGGGGAAGATGTGGGAGGAAGGAGGGGAAAAATTGGAATAAAAGGTTTGGCAATTGTCAATGCTATAAAATTACCTATGCATATAAACTTGTAAATAAAAGGCTATTTTTTTCAACAAATAAATGTTATTTTCTTTTTTTTTTCTTTTTTTTTATTATAGTAACTTTTTATTGACAGAATCCATGCCAGGGTAATTTTTTTTACAACATTATCCCTTGCACTCACTTCTGTTCTGATTTTTTCCTCCCACCCTCCACCCCCTCCCCTAGATGGCAAGCAGTCTTATATATGTTGAATATGTCCTAGTATATCATAGATACAATGTATGTGTGCAGATCCAAACAGTTATCTTGTTGCACAGGGAGAATTGAATTCAGAAGGTAGAAGTAACCCAGGAAGAAAAACAAAAATGCAAACAGTTTACATTCATTTCCCAGTGTTTTTCTTTTCTTTGGGTGTAGCTGCTTCTGTCCATCATTGATCAATTAAAACTGAATTAGGTCTCTTTGTCAAAGAAATCCGCTTCCATCAGATTACATCTTCATACAGTATCATTGTTGATGTATATAATGATCTCTTGGTTCTGCTCATTTCACTTAGCATCAGTTCATGTAATTCTCTCCAAGCTTCTCTGTATTCATCTTGCTGGTCATTTCTTACAGAACAATAATATTCCATAACATTCATATACCACAATTTACCCAACCATTCTCCAAGTGATGGGCAGCCACTCAGTTTCCAGCTTCTAGCCACTACAAACAGGGCTGCCACAAACATTTTGGCACATACAGGTCCCATTTCCCTTCTTTAGTATCTCCTTGGGCTATAAGCCCAGTAGAAACACTGCTGCCTCAAAGGGTATGCACAATTTGATAACTTGTTGGGCATAATTCCAGATTGCTCTCCAGAATGGTTGGATTCGTTCACAGCTCCACCAACAATGTATCAGTGTCCCAGTTTTCCCACATCCCCTCCAACACTCATCATTATTTTTCCTGTCATCTTAGCTAATCTGACTAGGTGTGTATAGTATCTCAGAGTTGTCTTAATTTGCATTTCTCTGATTAATAATGATTTGGAACACTCTTTCATATTAGTGGTAATGATTTCAATTTCATCATCTGAAAATTGTCTGTTCATATCCTTTGACCATTTATCAATTGGAGAATGGCTTGGTTTCTTATAATTAGAGTCAGTTCTCTATATATTTTGGAAATGAGGCCTTTATCAGAACCTTTAACTGTGAAGCTGTTTTCCCAGTTTGTTGCTTCCCTTCTAATCTTGTTTACATTAGTTTTGTTTGTACAAAAGCTTTTTAATTTGATGTAATCAAAATTTTCTATTTTGTGATCAATAATGGTCTCTAGTTCGTCTTTAGTCACAAATTTCTTCCTCTTCCACAAGTCTGAGAGATAAACTATCCTATGTTCCTCCAATTTGTTTATAATCTCATTTTTTATGTCTAAATCATGGACCCATTTTGATCTTATCTTGGTATATGGTGTTAAGTGTGAGTCCATGCCTAATTTCTGCCATACTAATTTCCAGTTATCCCAGCAGTTTTTGTCAAATAATGAATTCTTATCCCAAAAGTGAGGATCTTTGGGTTTGTCAAACACTAAATTGCTATAGTTGACTATTCTGTCTTGTGAACCTAACCTGTTCCACTGATCAACTAATCTATTTCTTAGCCAATACCAAATGGTTTTGGTGACTGCTGCTTTATAATATAGTTTTAGATCAGGTACAGCTAGGCCACCTGCATTTGATTTTTTTTTTCATTAATTCTTTTGAGATTCTTGACCTTTTATTATTCCATATGAATTTTGTTGTTAATAAAAAGCTATTTTAAAAAAGAACATTAAAAAATAAGTAATGGTCTTCAAAAATATTTATAAATGCAAATATGAGTGAATCTGTTATCTTCTCTGATTGGATATGAACCATGTTTGCTTTTAACATGACAGAAAATTTCTTTGTGTTATTATACCAAAAAATCAACATGATTTAGTAAATAGCTGATGTTAAAACCAGCAAAACCTATGGTTAAATCCTTTCTCCTATATATACTGCTTATGTGACCACAATTAAGTCTTTAATCTTTCAATATTCTAGGCAAATAAGACTATAAATTGTGGAGAAGTTGAAATATCTTGGTAGGGTGACTTTCTTCTTTCTGAAGTCCTGTTTACAGATGAGTCATGGAACATGTTAAAAATGTATGCATATGTGTAACTCATATCACATTGTGTGATAACATTGGCAGAGCTTCACTGCATCCAAGACATATTCTTCTGATACTATTTTAACTATCCAAAACTTTACTATTACTTTTTATCTAATTTCCCTGGAAATAGCACCCTTTTCAGGTCTTAACTACTTTTGAAATATCAGATTGCTTGGTAACATAAAGGAGGGAGAAAAAATGGAACTCAGAATCTTACAAAAATAAATATTAAAGCCTCACCCCTGAATAACCATCCCATCCTATGTTACTATTATGGAATGACAAGTTTAAGTCTAAATTAACATGTGGCAAAAATCATGGAGGAAAACTTAAATTAAGTATCAATAAAGTGACATCAAAGTAGTTTTCAAGTCAT
Source organism: Sarcophilus harrisii (assembly GCF_902635505.1). NCBI lineage: Eukaryota > Metazoa > Chordata > Mammalia > Dasyuromorphia > Dasyuridae > Sarcophilus > Sarcophilus harrisii. The sequence goes on from NC_045429.1 coordinate 342,166,809, forward strand.
ATTCATTCATTTTCAAAGAGACGAATGCTTGGTAGGGAATGCAAAGTAAAAGAGAAGTGTTCTGAACTATGCATACCATTTGTAGCTTGGCAATTTAATATAAACTATTGGAAAATGGCATTGATGATAATAAAATTATTGCACTCAAGATGAAATAGATGCAATGCTCTTAATGCTTTTATTTCCTGATGGAATAAGTCACCAATTTTACTGTCTAATATGCAAAATTTTTTTTTTGTTGTTTTTGTAGCTATCTTTGTTATTTAAGTCTGTCAACAGAGATCATTAGAGTGATATTCAAAGTACTAAGGTTTTAAGGCAAGTGATAGATGGTGCTTATGTGATTAATATTCTGTCTTTCATGTCATATTCCATGTCCTCTGGCCACAAAATTGTTCCACACTTTACACATCATTATGCAATAGTATAAGATTAGGGAATACTTTTTTTGAATAAGTACATCTATTTGCTATTTACATTTTTTCTTCCTTTTAAGTGCTACTGTGGGATATAAAAATGTACTGCAATCCTTTTATAGTTTTATAAATGTGTAGGTTAAATTGTGCAAATGGTGTTATCTCAGATACTTGATATAAAATATGTGATGTTTATTCCAATAAATATTATAAGTCAAATATTAACTAAAATATTTTACATTTATGGACAAGTAATAACTTAATTTGTATTTTAAAGATGTTTGTTTTCGTGGCTTAAGAAAAAATCATGATAGTATTTTAGATAAGAAAAAATGTATATATCTCACGTTTATGTATAAATTATGTCCCATGTCCTGACAAATATGCATTGGCAAAATTCAGAGGAGAAAAAAAAATAATTGAGGGAAAAATGTAATTTAAAAGTACATTTATTTTGTTAAAAGGAATGAATGAAAAAATTAGAGGAATTAATCACATTTTCATGATCCCAATTAAATAATTTTATCCATTTTATTTTAAAAAAGACCCTCAGTGGAATAATTTTTCAATTAAATTGACTTGACTTCTTTTGAAATATCAGTTTAAAAACACAACAAAGGATGTTTTAGTTCAAATTATTTTTTCTATTATATTTTAATGAGATATTTAAAAAATCATCATCTACCTGTACCCCTTCAATACTTAAAGAACAATTACTTATATAGAGGACTTAAAAAGAGAATAAAGAACCAGCTCAACAAACTAATAAATTCAAACAATCCAAAAAAGTAAATAGTATTTCATTCCAATAGTTATCCACATCCATTAAGATGCAAAGGGAGGGGGGCGGAGCCAAGATGGCAGAGAAGACACACAAGACTTTCTAAGCTCTTTTCTTACTCTCTTTATCAATATTATATCGAGCCTCAAAAATAGTCTTGACTGCTACAATTCGTAAAGATAAGAAGAAGAACTCACCTGCCGAAGAAAATCTGCAGTCTCGCCAAAAAAAGGTTGGTTCCGGGGCCAAGGGGGAGATCAGCTCAGATGGGGAGAGAAATTAGGTTCTGAGGAAAGCCTCAAACCGAAAGTGAAAGCACAGATCTCAGCACAAGCTCAAGCCCCAACCCGCAGTTCGGGGCTTTTCCGGAGCAGGGACCTGCACGGCAGGACACACAGCCCCGGTTAGCCGCAACGCGAAGGGGAGCTTGGCTTGGGGCCAAGAGCTTTTCCAGGGCTGATTTGATTGGGCAGAAATGGGGCAGAGTTCCAGGCGGGCGGGTCAGGCCAAACCACAGTCCCAAAGAGGCCCGGGCCGGGGCAGGACACTTTCACCCCTTTAGTTCTAGCTGAGGGCACCCTAACCCACGAGCCCAACTGGCACTTCTAACTCGGCCAGGCGAATCCACTCCTGTTGGGGAAAGGGAAAACCCACCAGAGACCCCAACCTCAGAGCCGAAATCAGTTTACATCCTCCCTGCTCTGCAGAGGGCTGGTAACCCCCTTTGCCTAGAGACAACCCCAAAGGCTTTAAACAGAATAAAAAGATGAAAAGAACGATCCACGTTCTATGCAGAAAAGCAGGTCACAAACCTAAGAGACCCTAAACAGCAAAAATGCATCAATGTCCCTTAATGATGCCTCAAGAAGAGACCATTAAAAGTCCAAAGAGAGTTAGAAGAAAATGGGGAAAGGAAAGAGAAGCCTTCAAGAGAGCAAAACTCCTGAAATGAATTGAAAGTAAAAAAATCTCAAGAAAGGGAAAGAATTGAAAAAAAAGAATTCACTAGAAAGTAGGATTTGGAATTGAAAAAGACAAAGAACCCCAAGAAAGTAGGATCTGTGAATTGAAAAAAAATAATTATAAAAAAAATTATGAAATGGGAAAAAAATTTCCAGACCAAAAAACATTTAAAACCAATTGACATAACAGAAAGAAGTAAAAAGCAATGAAGAAAATAATTTTAAAAATTAGAATGAACAAAAGAAACTAATGATTCATTGGACAGCAAGAATCAGTCAAGCAAAACAAAAAATGACAAACTGGAAAAACAAATTATCTACTTGCAAAACTACAGATTGGAAAATATGTCTAGGGAGAGAAATCAAATTATTATTTCCGAAAATATGATGAAAAAAGAGCCTAGATATTTTACAAGAAATCATCAAAGAGAACTTCCCAGATGAATAGAACGAAGGAAAAAGGCATTGAAAGAAACATCGAACACCTTCTGAAAAGAAACCCTGAAATAAAACCCCAAGGAATATTGTGGAAAATTTGAACTACGATTAAGGAAAAAATTTTACAAGCAGCCAAAAAAACCATTTAAATACCGAGGTCCACAAAAGGATCACCCAAGATCTGGCTGCCTCTATAGTAAAGGAAAGAAGGGCCTGGAATAAGATATTCTTGAAAGGCAAAAGAACTTGGAATGCAGCCAAGAATAAACTACCCAGCTAAGCTGAGCATTTTCTTCCAGGGAAGAAGATGGACATTTAATGAAACAAATGAATTCCATTTGTTTCTGAAGAAAACCAGAACTAAACAAAAAATTTGATCTCCACCCATAGAACTCAAGAGATGCAGAAAAAGGTAAAAATAACCTTTGAGAATTGTATTTCTGTTTGGGATATAAAAAAAGAATACATGATAATTTGATTGTACTGAATAAAAAAGGGAAGAGATATGGAAAAGGGATGATGGCCGAATAAGGTGGGGGAGGGATAAAAGAGGGAAACCAATCCCACAAAGAGGAAAAAAAATTATTATCTGAGGGAATTTAGGAGGGGGAGGCTTTGGAATCTTACTCCTATCAGAGTTGGTCAAAAAGAAAATAATTGACATTTGTTTTAGAGAAAATCACTGCCCCATTAAAAACAGGGAGAGGAAAAGGGAAAAAAAAAAAGTAATAAGGGAAGGAAGGGGGAAAGACCCAAAGGGGGTAGGAAGGGATTATAGAGAGGGAAATGTGTTACAAGAGAGGACATAAGTTTGGGGGGAAAGAGGGTGGGGTGGAGGCAAAAAAGTAAAGACAATCTGGGGTTATTAGGATGGTGGAAAACAGATTTAGTAATTCTAACCGTAAATGGAATGGGATGAACCCCCCAAAAGAGGAGGCAGATAGGACTGACAAAAGTCAGAACACTACAAATGTTGTTTACAAGAAACAATTTAAAGAGGGAGATACAATAGAGTAAAGGTAAAAAGGCTGGAGCAAAATCTATTATGCTTCAGGTGAAGTCAAAAGGGGAGCCATCCTTATCTCAGATCAAGCAAAAGAAAATTGATCAATTAAAAGAGATAAGGAAGGAAATACATCCTGCTAAAGGGTAGCAAAACAATGAAGCAATATCAATAAAACATATACAAACCAAGTGGTATGGCACCAACTTCCTAAAGGAGAAGAAGAGAGTTGCAAGAAAAATAACAAAAAAAATAGTAGGAATCTCAACCTTGCACCTCAGAATTAGACAAATCAAACCACAAAAACAAAAAGAAAGAAATTAAAGAAGTAAATAGAATATTAGAAAAATTAGGTATTTGGACTTTTGGAGAAAATTGAATGGAGATAAAGGGGAATAATTTCTTCCAGCAGTTCATGGAACCTATTTAAAAAATTGACCATATATTAGACATAAAGACTAAAATTAAATGCAAGAAAGCAGAAATAGTAAATGCTTTTTCAGATCATGATGCAATAAAACTACATTCAACAAAAAGTTAGGGGAAATAGACCAAAAAGTAATTGAAACTAAAAAATCTCATCTTAAAAAATGATTTAAAAGCAAATTATAGATACAATTAATAATTCACCAAGATAATGACAATGATGAGACGTCATACCAAAATTTGGGATGCAGCCAAAGGGAATAAGAGGGAATTTTAATCCTTAGAGGCTTACTTGAATAAAACAGAGAAAAGATTAAGAACGGGCCCAACAAAAATGAAAAAAGACCAAATTAAAACCCCCAATCAAATACTAAATTGCAAATTTAAAAAATAAAAAGGAGAAATTAAAAATATTGAAAGTAAAAAACACTATTTAAACAATTAATAAACAAAGTTGGTTCATGAAAAAGCCAAAAAATAGAAAGCCTTTGGTCAATCTGATTGAAAAGGAGGAGGAAATGAAATTAGTAGTCTTAAAATGAAAAGGGAGAACTTTCCACCAATGGAGGAAAAGAGAAAAATAAAGGGTTATTTTGCTCAATCCTTATAATAAATTTGATAAGCTAAGTGAAAAATCCCCAAAAATATAGATTCCCAGACTAAAGAGGAAAGTAATTTTTTAATATCCCATTTCAGAAAAAGAAATAGAAAGGAATTAAACAACTCCCTGAAAAAATCCCCGGACCAGAGGGATTTAATGTGAATTTTTACCAAACATTTAAAGAAAATTGGCCCCAATGCTATATAAATTATTTGATAAAATAGGGAATGAAAGTCCACCAAATTCTTCTATGAACCCAGACATGGTACTGAAACCAAACCAAGGCTGAAACAGAGAAAGAAAAATTTGACCAATCTCCTAATGAATACTGATGCTAAAATCTTAAATAAGATATTAGCAAAAAGACTACAGAAAATCATCTCCAAGATAATAACATGATCAAGTAGGATTTATACTAGGAATGGGGTTGGTTCAATATTAGGGAAAAATCAAAAATTGGCCTGTTAATAACCAAATTAACAAAAAACCATATATCATCTCAATAGATGGAAAGCATTTGATAAAACCAACATGCATTCCTATTAAAAAACACTTGAGAGTATAGGAATAAATGACTTTTCCTTAAAAATAATCAGCAGCATCTATTTAAAACCATCATAAGCATATATGTAAGGAGACAAACTGCAACCATTCAATAAGATCTGAGGAAAGTTTTGCCACTATCACCGTTATATTTAATATTGTATTAGAAACACTATATAGCAAGAGGAGCTGAGAAAAGAGATTAAAGGAAAAGAATAGGCAATGAGGAAAACCAAATTATCACTTTTGCCGATGACATGATGGATACTTAGAGAACCCAGAGATTCCCAAAAAAGTTTTATTAGAAATAATCCAAACTTTAGCAAAGTTTTGGTTATAAAATAAACCCACAAAGTCATCAGATTCTTTATATCACTAAAAAATCCAAAGTCAGAGTTAAAAGAGAAATCATTTAAAAACTACTAAATATAAAATATTTAGGAATTACTGCCAAGGGAAAATCAGAAACTTTATGAAAAAATTGACCATTTTCACACAAATTAAGTCTGATCTAACCAATTGAAAATATTAAATGCTTTTGATAGACGAGCAAATATAATAAAGATGACAAATTACCTAAACTAATCTATTTATTTAGCGCATACCAACGATCCCAAAAACTATTTTAATGACCTAGAAAATAAAACAAAGTTCATATGGAAAACAAAAAGTCAAGAATTTCAAGGGGAATTAATGAAAAAAAATCAAATGAAGGTGGCTTAGCTTTCGATCTAAAATTATATTATAGAGCAGCAGTTCCAAAACTATTTGGTATTGGCTAAGGAAAGATTAGTTGATCAGTGGAATAGATTAGGTTCAAGGGATAAAACAGTCAACAAATATAGCAACCTAGTCTTTGCCAAACCCAAAGATGCCAGCTTTTGGGATAAGAACTTACTGTTTGATTTTTTTTTTTATTTAATAGCCTTTTATTTACAGGATATATACATGGGTAACTTTACAGGATTCACAATTGCCAAACCTCTTGTTCCAATTTTTTCACCTTACCCCCCACCCCCCCCTAGATGGCAGGATGACCATAGATGTTAAATATAGTAAAATATAACTTAATCACAATAAGATACATGACAAAAATTATTTTGCTATACAAAAGAATCAGACCTGAATTATTGTATAATTAGCTTGTAAGTAAATCAAAATGCATGTGTGCATAAAATAGGGATTGGGAATTTAATGTAATGGTTTTTAGTCATCTCCCAGAGTTCTTTTCTAGCTAGTTCAGTTCATTACTGTTTTATTAGAAATGATTTGGTTGATTCTTGGAGGATGGCCTGATCCATCAGAACTGGTCATCATCTAGTATTGTTGTTAATTTTAATGATCTCCTGGTCCTGCCTATTTCACTCAGCACAGCGTGTAAGTCTCTCCAGGCCTTTCTTGAAATCATCCTGTTGGTCATTTCTACAGAACAGAAAATTATATTATAGAGGAGTTACCAAAAACTATTTGGATTTGGAAAGATTAGTTACAGGGAATAGATTAGGTTCAAGGATAAACATTCAAATATAGAACCTAGTTCTTTGCCAAACCCAAAGATGCCAGCTTTGGGATAAGAACTTACTGTTTGATAAAAATTGTGGGAAAATGGGAAACTAATAGGCAGAAACGGCATTGATCATACATAAGCCCACACCAAGATAAGGTCAAATGGGTTCATGACCTAGGCATAAACAGTGAAATTATTAAAAATTAGAGGAAAAGGATAGTTTACCTCTAACCTGTGGAAGGGGAAGGTCTTTTTAACCGGAACTAGACATCATTACTGATCACAAAAAGAAAATTTGATTTACTAAATTGAAAAGTTTTTGTACAAAAAAACTAATGCAGAAAGATTAGAAGGGAAGAATAAACGGGAAAATATTTTTCAGTCAAAGGTTCTGATAAACCCTTTCCAAAATATATAAGAATTAACCTAATTTATAAAAATCAAGCCATTTCCATTTGAAAAATGGTCAAAGGAATGAAAGACAATTCTGAAAGAAATTGAAGCTATTTCTAGTCATATGAAAAAGATTTCCAAGTCAATTAATCAGAGAAGTGCAAATTAAGAAATCTCTGGTTTAATTACACACCGTCAGGCTAAGATGAAGGGAAAATAATGATTTTGGGTTGAGGGGATGCGGGAAAACTGGGACATTGATGCTTGTTGGTGGCGTTGTGAACGAATCCAACCATTTTGGAGGGTAGTTTGAACTATCTCAAAAAGTTATCAAACGGATACCCTTGATCCAGCAGGTTATACTGGGATTAATCCCAAAGAGATTATAAAGAAGGGAAAGGGACCCATGCAGAATGTTTGTGGCAGCCCTTTTGTAGTGGATAAAACTGGAAACTGAATGGATGTCCATCAGTTGGAGAATGGCTGAAAAATTGTGGTATATGAATATTTGGAAATATTACTGTTCTTAAGAAATGACCAACAGGATGATTTCTGAAAGGCCTGGAGGACTTAAGAACTGGTTGAGGAAATGAGCAGGACCAGGGATCATTATATACTTCAACAACAATACTATATGATGACCAGTTCTGATGGACCAGGCCATCCTCAGCAACGAGATCAACCAAATCATGTCTAATGGAGCAGTAATGAACTGAACTAGCTATGCCCAGAAAAAGAACTCTGGGACATGATTGAAAACCATTACATTGAATTCCCAATCCCTATATTTATGCACACATGATTTTTGATTTCCTTCACAAGCTAATTGTACAATATTTCAGAGTCTGATTCTTTTTGTACAGCAAAATAACGTTTTGATCATGTATACTTATTGTGTATCTAATTTATATTTTAATATATTTAACATCTACTGCTCATCCTGCCATCTAGGGGAGGGGGTGGGGGGGTAAGAGGTAAAAAATTGGAACAAGATGTTTGGCAATTGTTAATGCTGTAAAGTTACCCATGTATATATCCTGTAAATAAAAGGCTATTAAATTTAAGAAAAAAAAAAAAAAAAAAGATGCAAAGGGAGTTTGACCCAGCAGTGCCATTACTGGGTCTATATTCTAAGAAAAATTTAAAGGATGTAAAATGACTCGCATAGGCAAAAAATGTTTGTAGCAGCTCATTTTGTGCTAGCAAAGAAATAGAAAAAGAGTAGATGCTTGTCATTTTGGAAATGGCTGAACAAGTTGTGGTTTGTGAAGATGATTGAATGTTATTGTTTTATAAAAATGATGAACAAGCTGATTTTAGAAAGGCCTGGAAAAATTTACATGAACTGATGCTGAGTGAAACAAACCTAACCGACTTCCGGCCAAGATGGCGGCAAGGAGGCACACAGCTGTGTAAGCTCTGCATTTTCTCTCAGAATCCATTTCATTACAAGCCTCTGAATTAATGCCTGACTGAAAAAAAAACCCACAAATAGTTACCAAGAGAAGATATCCTTGAGATTCGCCAGGAAAGAGCGGTTTTTGCCTGAGAGCAGGACGGTTTTAGATCAGGCACAGGCTGAGGGCAGGCAGCGACAGCAAGAGCTGGGCAGACAGTTCACAGCCGAGCAGACCGGAGGGGGTTGGGGTGTGATCTCAGCCGTCTCTACAGGGAGAGTTTCACTACAGGATTGGATACTTTGCCCTGGCAGCAAGTCAGTAACCCAGCAGAGAAGCTAAAAACACCGGGAGTGAAGAATTCAACCCCAAACAGTTGGAGTTCCTTGAGACCGTCCACCCCTCCCCCACAGCGTCTCAGCATGCTCTCAGAGTCTCAGAGTGCAGTCTCAGCAAAGTCCTGCTAGTGCCTCGCTGCTGCCCCCTCAGTCTGTAGAGGAAGCTTGGTAATACCACCCAGTCCCTCCCCCAAAAAAAGCAGATTCCATTTGGGTTTTTTTCCTTTTTTTCTTTGCTAGTTTGTCTCTGATTCTTCTCTGAAAAAATGAGCAAAAAGTTAAAAAGGACTTTAACGATTGACAGCTTTTATACAGACAGAGAACAGACTCTAAACCCTGAGGAGACTAAAAACAGATTATCTTCAGGTGAATCCCCACAGGAGGAGATCATCTGTTCCTCAGCACAGATGAATCTCATAGAAGAAATTAAAAAGGCTCTCACAAGAGAGCTAGAAGAAAAATGGGAAAAGGAGAGGGAGGCTTGGCAAGAGAGACTGGAGAATTCATTCCACTCATTAAAAGACAGAGTGGATAAAGAAAACAAATCCTTGAAAAATAGGATTAGTGAACTGGAAACAGAAAATAGCTCTCTAAAGAATAAAATTGACGAAATGGAAAAACATTCCATAGAACAAATTGGACAATTAGAAAAAGATATAAAAAAAGTGAGTGAAGAAAACACTTCATTGAAAATCAGAATAGAACAAATGGAATTGAATGACTAGAGGAGACAAGAAGAATCAGTCAAGCAAAACCAAAAAAAACAAACAATGGAGAAAATGTACATACCTCTGGGAAAACAGACCTGGAAAACAGGTCTAGGAGAGACAATCTGAGAATCATTGGACTCCCAGAAAAATACAATGAAAAAAAGAGCCTCGACACCATTTTCCAGGAAATTATCAAAGAGAACTGCCCAGAAGTCATAGAAACAGAGGGTAAAATAGACATTGAAAGGATTAATCGATCACCCACTGAAAGGGATCCTAAAATCAAAACACCAAGAAATATTATGGCCAAATGCCAGAAACCTCAAACAAAGGAAAAAATACTCCAAGCGGCTAGAAAAACCCAATTCAAATATAGAGGAGCCACAATAAAGATCACCCAAGATCTAGCAGCATCCACATCAAAAGATCGAAGGGCCTGGAATATGATATTCTGAAAGGCTAAGGAACTCGGTATGCAACCAAAAATAACTTATTCAGCCAGAATGAGCATCTTTTTCCAGGGAAGAAGATGGTCATTCAACGAAATAAGTGAATTTCACCTATTTTTGGTGAAAAAACCAGAACTTAACAAGAAGTTTGATCTGCAAATATAGAACTCAAGAAAAACCTAAAAAGGTAAAAAGAAATCTTGGGAACTATATTTCTGCTTTAAAGATGTATAAAAAATACATGTATACCTTGTTCTAGAAATTAGAGGTGGAAAGGACATTGTATCAGAAAAAGGGTAAAGTGGGGGTACTATATCTCACAAAGAGGCAAAGGAAACCTATTATATCTGAGAGAAAGAATGGAGGGGATGAATATATTGGGTATTTTACTGCCATAAGAAAAAAAAAACTTACTGCCATAGGAGAAAAAACGTTAGACATATTTAATATATGGTGAAACTTCTCCCATCTCATTGAAAAGTGTGAAGGGAAAAGTGAAAAGAGAAGGAATAAGCTAAGCAGAAGGGAATACAGAAACAGAGAAGGAAAGGAGTAAGATAGAGGGAGGAACTCTAAGGTGGGGAGGAGGGATACTAAAAGGAGGGCTGTAGAAGCAAGTGGTGCCTACAAGTTTATCACTGGGAAGGGGGCAAAGGGAAAGAAGGGAGAAAAGCATAAATAGGGTTAACAAAAGGGCAAGTAATACAGAATTGGTAATTTTAACCATAAATGTGAACGGGGTAAACTCCCCATAAAGAGGAAGCGATTAGCAGAATGGATTAAAAGCCAGAATCCTACAATATGTTGTTTACAGGAAACACACCTGAAGCAGGGAGATACATGCAGAATAAAGGTAAAAGGATGTAGCAAAATCTACTATGCTTCAGGTGAAGTCAAAAGCAGGTGTAGCCATCCTGATCTCAGATCAAGCAAAACAAAAATTGATCTAATTAAAAGAGATAAGAAGGGCACTATATCTTGCTAAAGGGTAGCATAAATAGTGAAGCAATATCAATATTAAATATATATGCACCAAGTGGTGTAGCATCTAAATTCTTAAAGAGAAATTAAGAGAGCTGCAAGAAGAAATAGATAGCAAACTATAATAGTGGAGATCTCAACCTTGCACTCTCAGAATTAAATAAATCAAATCACAAAATAAATAAGAAGTCAAAGAGGTAAAAGAATATAGAAAAGTTAGATAGATAGACCCTGAGAAAATGAAATGGAGACAGAAAGGAGACACTTTTTCAGTAGTTCATGGAACCTATACAAAATAGACCATAAATAGGACATAAAACCTGAAACTCAAATGGTAAGGCAGAAATATGAATCCATCCTTTTCAGACCACAATGAAAAAAATTACACCCAACAAAAAAGCCAGGGAAAGGACCAAAAATAAATGGAAATTAAATAATCCCAACTAAACAATGATTGGGTGAAAAGCAAATTAGACGTAATTATAATTACCCAAGAAAATGACAATAAAGAATAACAAAATGTGGATGCACCAGCACAGAATAAGGGGAAATTTAATTCCTAGAGGCAGGATAAAGTAGAGAAAGAGAAGGTCAACGAATTCTTGAACAAAAATGCAGAAAGGAACAAATTTAAAACCCCACCAAACACTAAACTTGAAATTTTAAAAATAAAAGGGGAGATCAATAAAAGTGAAAGTAAAAAAAAAAAAAAACTATTGAATTAAAAAAACTAAGAGTTGGTTCTAGAAAAACAACAAAATAGACAAACCCTTAGTAAATCTGATTAAAAAAGGAAAGAGGAAAATCAAATTGTTAGTCTTAAAATGAAAAAGGAGAACTTTCCAATGAAGAGGAAATTGAGCAATAATTAGGAATTACTTTGCCCAACTTTTATGGCAATAAATTGAAACTTAAATGAAATGGAAGAATACCTTCAAAATATAATTTTGCCCAGATTAAAGAGGAAGAAGCAAAATCCTAAACAATGCCATCTTAGAAAAAGAAATAGAACAAGCTATTAACAATCCCCAAGAAAAACCAGGACCAGATGGATTTACATGTGAATTTACCAAACATTTAAAAAAAATTAACCCCAATGTATATAAACTATTTGAAAAATAGGACAAGGAGTCCTAAAAACTCCATTTACGATACACAAATGGTACTAATACCAAACCAGGTAGGCTGAAAATAGAGAAAGAATATTATAGACCAACTTCTAATGAATTGATGCTAAACCTTAAATAAAAAATTAGCAAAAGATTACAGAAAATCATCCCATGATAATACACTATGATCAAGAGGATTATACCAGGAATGCAGGGCGGTCAATATTAGAAAAATTACATAATTGACTAATAATAACAAACTAACAAAAAACCATATGATTCCTTAATAGATGCAGAAAAGGCATTTGATAAAACCAAATCCATTCCTAATAAAAAACACTTAAGAGTATAGGAAAAAATGGACTTTTTTCTTAAAATAGTCAGGAGCATATTTTAAAACCATCAGTAAGCATCATATGCAATGGGAAAATCAATCTTTCCCAGTAAGATCTGGATGAAGGCCCACTGTCACCATTATTGTTCAATATTGTATTAGAAACACTAGCCCCAATAAGAGTTGAGAAAGAGATTAAAGGAATCAGAATAGGCAGTGAGGAAACCAAACTATCACCTTCAGATGATATGATGGATTTAAAACCCTAGAGATTCTATGAAAAGCTATTAGAAATAACCATAATTTTAGCAAAATTGAGGTTATAAAAAAACCCTTAAAATCCTCAGCATTTTTATACATCACCAAAAAACCAACAGCAAGAGATACAAAGAGAAATTCCATTCGAATAACTGGAAATAAAAATATTTGGGGAACTATCTACGAAAGGAAAGTCAGGAATTATATGAGCAAATTACAAAAAACTTTCCACAAAATAAAGTCAGACTTAAACAATTGAAAATATCAGCTCCTGGATAGGTCAAGGAATATAATAAAGATGACAATACCCCTAAACTGATCTATTTATTTAGGGTTTATACCAATCAGACTTCCAAGATAATATTTTTAATGATCTAGAAAATAACAACAAAATTCATATGGAATAATAAAGGTCAAAATCTCAAAAGAATTAATGAAAAAAAAAAGTCAAAAGGTGGCCGCGTCCATCTAAAAAACATATTATAAAAGCAGGTCACCAAACCATTTGGTATTGGCTAAGAAATAGATTAGTTGATCAGTGGAACAGGTTAGGTTACAAGACAGAATAGTCAACTATAGCAATTTAGTGTTTGACAAACCCAAAGATCCTCACTTTTGGGATAAGAATTATTATTTGACAAAAACTGGGGATAACTGGAAATTAGTATGGAGAAATTAGGCATGGACCCACACTTAACACCAATATACCAAGATAAGATCAAAATTCCATGATTTAGACATAAAGAACGAGATTAAAACAAATTAGGAAAACATAGGATAGTTTATCTCTCGACTTTGGGAAGAGGAAGAAATTTGTGACTAAAGACGAACAGAGACCATTATTGATCACAAAATAGAAAATTTTTGATTACATCAAATTAAAAAAGTTTTTGTACAACAAAACTAATGAAACAAGATTGAAGGGAAGCAACAAACTGGGAAAAAACAGTTACAGTTAAAGGTTCTGATAAAGGCCCCATTTCCAAAAATATATAGAGAACTGACTCTAATTTATAAGAAACCAAGCCATTCTCCAATTGATAAATGGTCGGAATGAACAGACAATTTTCAGATGATGAAATTGAAATCTTACCACTAATATGAAAGAGGTTCCAAATCATTATTAATCAGAGAAATGCAAATTGACAACTTGAGATACCACACACACCTGCAGATTGGCTAAGATGAAGGAAAAATAATGATGAGTGTTGGAGGGGATGGGAAAACTGGGACACGATACATTTTGGTGGAGCTGGAACAATCCAACCATTCTGAGAGCAACTGGAGTTATGCCCCGTTATCAAACGGATACCCTTTGAGCCCAGTGTTTCATGGGCTTATACCCCAAGGAGATACTAACGAAGGGAAAGGGACCAGTATGTGCCAAAAATGTTTTGGCAGCCCTGTTTTGTGGCTAGAAGCTGGAATGAGTGGATACCCATCAATTGGAGAATGGTTGGGTAAATTTGGTATATGAATGTTATGGAATATTATTGTTCTGTAAGAAATGACCAGTAAGATGAATCAGAGAAGTTTGGGAGAATTACATGAACTGATGATAAGGAAATGGAGAACCAAGAGATCATTATATATGTCAGCAACGATACTGTTGAAAGAACTGATGGAAGGGATTTCTTTACAAAGAGACCTAATTCAGTTTTAATTGATCAATGATGGACAGAAGAACACCCAAAGAAAACACTGGGAAATGAATGAACCTGTTTGATTTTTTGTTTTTCTTCCCGGGATTTCTACCTTCTGAATCTAATTCTCCTGTGCAACAAGAAAACTGTTTGGATCTGCAAATCATTGTATCTATGATATACTAGGACATATTCAACATATATAGGACTGCTTGCCATATAGGGGAGGGAGCGGAGGTGGGAGGGAAAAATCGGAACAGAAGTGAGTGCAAGGGATAATGTTGTAAAAAAAATTACCCTGGCATGGATTCTGCCAATAAAAAGTTAGTATAATTAAAAAAAAAGAAGGGAAAAAAACCTTAAAAAAAAAAAAAGAAACAAACCTAACCAGGAATATATTATACATAATAATAGCAAGAATGTGCGATGATCAACATTGAAAAACTTGATTCCTCTCAGTGGTAGTGATCCAAAGCAATCCCAATAGACTTTGGACAGAAGAAAATGCCACCTGCATCCAGGAGACTAAATGTAAATCAGTCCATGCTATGTATGTTCCCTTCTTTTTTCTGTTTTTTTATCTCTACTATGGTTTTTCCCTTTTGCTCTGATTTTTCCCTCCTAACATAATTATAAAGTAATCTGTATTAAAAAAAATAATTTACTAGAAGGGAATATATTCTTGTATCTATTTTGTGGGACTAATTTACTCATTATTACTCTTATGACTAATGTTCTGGCATAATTTTTTCATTTAGTTGCTAATATTTTTCAATGTTTTTCAAGATTGGTATATATATATATATATATATATATATATATATATATATATATATATATCCTTAGACCATTATCAATGACAGAATGACTTTTTGCTTTTAAATATTTCTATCAGTTACCCCAATTCTTTGTTTTCAAATACTTAGATATATTTGGTTCAAATCAAAAAGATCATATGGAATGTTCAAGAAGAATTAATACCTCTACTGTGAAGGCTTGCTGAATCCTTTTTTAGGCTACTCATCCACTTTTTGTATCTGCTTGGCACTCAGCTCTCACCTGTGCCTCTAAAAAACTGTAGCATATGGTGTGGCCACACGCTAGGAAAACTTATTTTAGCAGTTAGGTTAAATCATGTTGAAGGTAATTGACAGACCTCAAATCCATTGCTGAGTTTAATTCAAGTAGAAAACTTCTCTTGATGAAATGGTGGAGTGAGAACAATTTGTTTCAATGATGATGAAGGTAGCTGAAGCAGGTACTGTGGAGTGCTTACACCTTGGTCAGACATGAAAGATGCCCAAATCATCCACAGTGACATGCTGGGCCATTGCCAGTCATCTTGACTTTTGTCTTGCTACTTAACTTCAACTAGTCTGGAAGAGGGAGAAGACTGATGACCCTGTGCAACTCTGTCTCACTTAAATCCAATTTATGAGTCAAAACATGAGTCAAAACATGATCCTTCAAAAACAAAGGACAAACAACCTCAACACACTTTTGATTCAAAGATGTTTTACACCAGTGAACTTCTTCCTTTCTTATTCTAGCCAAGTTAATTTCATTATACAAAAAGGTTTTCCTGGTTATGTGTAGCCCTTGACTAAAAGGACTGATTGTATGGGACTCTCTTCTCATTGGTGGAGATGTATTACATAATGCCCTGACTCTGCCCAAATGATCAGTCTGGAATGGCAAAAGCGAGACAGAATAGAGTTCTAGTGTTTTTCTAATTTCCAGCTTTAAGAAGGAAAATGATCATTCCAGCTAATTCAAATTACTTCAAGGAGAGAAAGATCCTAGGAAAAACTCAGTTGTAGAAATAGGCTTACATCTCCATCCCAGATTTATTGGTGTAATTTCAATCTAGTACCTCCTTCCTCCACTTTATGAAAAAGTATAGGGTAGCTAGCCTCTGTTCCCAAACTTCTGTGTCCTTCATAGCAGGAGTCAAAGTCTTGGAGAGGAGAGGGGTAGATAAAAGACTAGAGATATCTATTCTTGACTCCCTATGAGCCACATTGATTCCTTGTAGAGTTATGAATTTGTATTTTAACACCTTAACATTTTAATAACCTTATATGGTTCACTTCCATTTTTGTGTGGTATGAGTTTATTGTGATCATGCACTTATAGCGACACCTATTGTAAGAATATATAGTGTAGTATTATGTAGTGGATAATATAATATGCTGTTCTAAATTTAACTTCGACAAAACTGAATTCTATTCTAATCAAATATAATTTCCAAAAGAAATTCTTATGAAGAAGGGGTGGAGCCAAGATGGCCAAGAGTAGACACATCACTATCTGACCTCCTCTGATCTTCTCTCAAACCAACAGTAGATTAAGCCTCTGAACTAGCTTTGGAGTGACAGAAACCACAAATATTTGGAGAAATACACATTTCCATAAGAAAATACTTCAGAAGAACTTCAGAACAGGTCTGTTTTAATCTAGTATGGGGACAATTTGCTGAGCCCAAACTTCAGTGTAGAGAGCCCAGAGCAGAGAGCTGGAATGGGGATTCAGAGCATTGTGGCATCCATGCACTGGAGAATCTTCAGTGAGGCTCTTAGGCTACACTGTCCTTGCAAGCTTGTGGTTTAACAGATTTGTTGGTAAAACACCTAAAAGCAAATACAAAGGGCAAATTATAAGCTCCTGGAAGATCATAGGACCTGGCCACAATTACCTAGAACTGGAAGTCAATCAGCAGAACTGCCCCAGGGAAAATTAAAGCAGTGTTTCACCATTGTCTTAAGAGCAAACCTCAGTACATTAAAAATGAACAAAACAGCAAAAAGAACTCTGACAATTAGCTTTTATGGAGAGACTGAAGAATAGATTTCAAACCCTGAGGTTTCTAAAGGCAAATCAACTCCAGATGAAGCCCCAAAGGGAGATAATTCAAAAGGCTTTGTTGTAAGATTTCAAAAAGGATTTAAAAAGAGAATTAGAAGAAAAATGGGGAAAAGAATTGAGTTCTTTGCAAGAGGGTATGGAAAAGGAAAAATAAAACAAAAATTACCTGAAGAAAATGCCTTAAAAATAGAAATGATGAAATGGAAAAAGCATATAACTCCCTACAAAATAGATTTGATGAAATGGGAAAAAATATATAACTCATTATGAAATAGATATGAAAAAAGAAAGCAATTCATTGCAAAACAGAAATTGTGAAATGGAAAAAAATCACTGAACAAAACAACTCATTAAAATTTTCAATTGGAGAAATATAGAAGGAGCTAAAAAAGTGACAGAAGAAAATAATACACTAAAAATTAGAATTGCACAAATGGAAATAA
Source organism: Sarcophilus harrisii (assembly GCF_902635505.1). NCBI lineage: Eukaryota > Metazoa > Chordata > Mammalia > Dasyuromorphia > Dasyuridae > Sarcophilus > Sarcophilus harrisii. Next base: position 342,184,406 of record NC_045429.1, read on the forward strand.
ATGACTCAATAAGACTTCAAGTATCAGTCAAACAAAACCAAAAAAAGAAAAAGAAAAAAAAATAGAAGAAAATGTGAAATACCTAACTGGAAAAACAACTAACCTGGAAAATAGATTTAGGAGAGAGAATCTAAGGATATTGGACTTCCTGAAAGCCTAGATGAAAAAAAAAAGGGCTTAGACTTTATTTTTCAGGAAATCATCAAGGATAGCTGTGCTGATATCCTAGAACCAGAAAGTAAAATAGCCATTGAAAGAATACACTGAACATCTCCTGAAACACCCCCAAATGGAAAATCCAAAGAATATCATAGCTAAATTTCAGTATTGTCAGATCAAGAAAAAAATATTGCAAGCAGCCAAAACAAAACAATTCAAATATCAAAGAGTCACAATCAGACTTACCCAGGACCCAGCAGCTTCCAACTTAAAGGACTGAATGGCCTGGAATCTGATATTTCACAAGTCAAAGGAATCTGGATTGCAGCCAAAAATCCACTATCCAGCTAAATCGATCATTACCTTCCAGAGAAGAAGATGAGCATTCAATGATACAGGTGAATTTCATTTATTTCTGATGAAAAGACCAGAGCGAAACAAAAAAAATGATCTCCAAATACAGAACTCAAGAGAAGCATAAAAAACTAAAAAGAAAAGAAGTTTTGAGAATTATATTTCTGTTAGGGTACACTTAGAGAGTGCAGGTATAATTTGATTTTATTGTGATAATATGAAAAAGAAAGTAGAAATGGAAATGGGAATTGTACTGGAAAAAGAAGAAAATTGAGGTACAATGAGGGAAATTACATCTCACTATCAAACCGTGCATATACTTTGATCCAGCAGTGTTTCTGCTGAGATTATATCTCAAAGAGATCTTAAAGGAGGGAAAGGGATCTACACGTGCCAAAATGTTTGTGGCAGCCTTTTATGTAGTGGCAAGAAACTGCAAACTGAGTGGATGTCCATCAGTTGGAGAATGGCTGAATAGGTTATGGTATATGAATGTTATGGAATGCTCTTGTTCTATATCAAACGATCATCAGAATGATTTTTAGAGAACACTGGAGAGTTACATGAACTAATACTAAGTGAAATGAGGAGAACCAGGATTTCATTGTACATGACAACCGTAAGAATATACATGATCACTTTTGATGGATATGGATCTTCCCAACAATGAGACAATTCAGAACACTTCAAATAATCTTGGGATGATGAGAAACATCTACACCTAAAGAGAGGACCATGGGAACTAATTGTGGATTGCAACATAGCATTTTCATATCTTTTGCTGTTATTTGCTTGAATTTTATTTTCTTTCTTATTTTTTTCCTTTTTTACCCGATTCTTCTTGAAGAGCAAGATAATTGTATAAATACATATGTCTATATTGAATATATATATATATATATATATATATATATATATACAATGTTTAACATATAGTGGATTACTTGTCATCTAGGAGAAGGGTTGGGAGGAAGGGGGTGAGAAATTGGAAGACAAGGTTTTGAAAGGGTCAATGGTAAAAAATTATGCTTGCATATTTTTTGAAAATTAAAAGCTTCAATAAAAACAATTTTAAAAATTCTTATCAAATAGGGAGTTACTTCCTAGATAATTTTTGTTTTGAAGTTTATCTAATATTATGATTTTGAATTTCATTAATTTTTATCCTTCTTGGCAAATCTCTACCATTGACCTCCTGTTCTTTTTGAACCAAACAAAATAATTTAATGATTACTATTTTATAAACTAGTTTCAGGATATTCTCTAAACTGTTATCCCCTTCACATTCTTTCACTGTTTCTCTTGCTAAATGAAAGAAATATTTAAATTTCTTTGTTTAGTTAACTTTTAACCCAGTGTATGGCACATAGTAAATGCTTTATAAATTCATGTTGACTTACTTATAAGTTTCTCCTTGCAATGTAAGTGGCATAAAACTAAATTTGTAAATTAATTTTTGTGGTTTCATCATTTTCATCATTCATCCCAAACCAGTCTTGATTTAATAACTCATTAAATAGTTATTAAGTGTCTACTATATGCCAGGCACTATGTTAAGTGCTGAGGAACCAAATAAGAAAAAGAAAGATGTTGCTTAAGGGCCATTCTGTCTTCAGAATTATTTTTCATCTGAACTTTGGTGACTAAGTAATACATTTATGGAAACATTGTTGAAAGCATGAATATTTTGTGAGCTGCAATTCTGATGACATCACCAGGTTTTTTGATTATAATATGTAATGAGACTGTGCAAAGACAGTAACATTGTGACTGCCTGTAAGTATCCCAAACACCATCAACTCAGTATATCTCACTGTCTTTTTTTGGGGGGGAAATGGAATATTGAAGTTCCTATAACATAATACTGCATCTTAAGTCATGAACTCAAGTAAAACTATGGCTTCATTTTTAGATATGTTGGTATTTGGCAAGAAATTATCTTTGATCTATTGACTCCTGACTGACTAAAGGGAGAAAGAATTCCTTATGAAATAGCATCTGTAATTATTCCAAAACAGACTCTTTCCCAATAGCTTTATGTATGTTATATGGCACAGTTTTAGTAAATGAAATGGTTTTATAATACTAATAAGCAAGGACTTAGAGTAATTATACTGTGTGATCATTAATAGAGAGAATAATTAGGGTCTGTGTTATTTTACAGTATGTTCAAATATTTCAATGCATTAATATTATTTCTAAATGCTGATTTCCAATATAGCAGATGTATATAACATTGGCATACTGCTACTTCTGTGTGTCCTGTTGCTAAATTATACTTTTAAAATTGCATTTGGATGACAGGATTGGATCTTTATTTTTAATACATTTTAATTGGCTATAATTAAAAATGAATGGAAACAATAAAATAATGTGTATTACTATCTTTTATTGTTGATGTTTGTTTTTAAATTCAGTGTGAGAGTACATTCGATAACTTGTCATTTTGCATAGAGTGTAGTTGAAATTGTAAAGAGGCATATCCCTGCCGTATTAGATAAGTGTAATATACCATCAAGGGAGTCCATTGGAGTCTCCTTCTTTAGAGGCTCACTTGTGCTCACCCGGAGAATGTTAATAGTATTCTATTATCATTCTATATCATATTATCATAGAAAAATTCAGAAGTCAAAAGAACTAAAGAAGTCATTCAGATCAATGGTCTCTAAAATGCAGGATGGAGCTTCATGGAGGTCCAGAACTTGACCCCAAAGAGTGTGTGATCAGTAGACTGAAAAGAAGGAAGTTATATCCTTCCATAGTCAAATGTGGAAATTACAGTAATAAAAAAGTATATCAAGGAGTCAATATTGGGAGGAGGAGTGGTAGGCAAAACCTGGTTGTAAAGAGTTTTAAATATTAGGCTGAGAAATTTGTCATCCTAGGGACAAAAGGAAATTATGGAAGATCATTATTTAGGACTGGGACATGATAACATATGTACTTTAGAAACCAATTTTACCATAGTGTGAAAGATGGGATGGAGAAGGAAGACAATGAAATCAAGCTGAGTGCTTAGGCTACTGTAATTGTCCTAGAATAAGATGATAAGGATATAAACTAAGTTAAATGCTTTGAAAATGAAAAGTAAGGAAGAGATGAAAAAATATTTTGTCCATCTGATTTTCTTTTCTCCTATAATTTTACTCATTTTGGTGTAAGTTATATTAACTTAATACACATACATTTAGTTGACTAAAAACATTAAACATTTGTGATATACTGAACTAACTTCACATCAAAGACATATAGCTGCAGAGAATCTAATTAAAATTTGATGATTAAGTGAGTTGGCTGCATCTATTATTTATAATTAGAGGTTGTGATCTTATTTAAAATTGAGTTCCAAGTTTTCCTCACATTCTCAGGGCAACCAACATCCTAGAATTGCACCCCTCTTATAACATTTCAGAGAGTAAGTATTTTCCTCCAAATTGATATATGAACACACTTTCTGGACTGAAAAACCCCAAATCTCATCTAAGAATAATGATTTTTTTTTTACCATCTATGTAATTAGATGTAAAAACATCTTTTTAAAAATTTGAAAAATTAGTAATTATTGAATGTGGAATTAATGGCTGATTTCTACAGTAACCCCATAGAGTGTAGTTGAAATTATGGAGGAGCATATTCCTGACTTATCAAAGAATTGCAATATAAGGTTAGACCATCAAGGGAGTACATTGGAATCTACTTCTCTATAGATTCACCTATATTCACCTGCAGAATGTTAACAGTATTCTACTATCATTCTAGTCAAACTCACTGTATCACATGGGATGTAGTCTTTGACCAAGGAGATTGTAGTCTCTTTAGTCAGTTTCTCAAATAGCCATTAGAAAATGAAAAAAAAAAAAAAAACCCTGCATGTTGGCTTTCTTTAAAATTCTAGCAATTTGTTCCAGGCCACAAAATATATAGGGAAAACATTATGAATAATAGGGTTCTACTCACTTAAGATGAAAGAGGGAATTTTTTTCCTGATGCTGTAATTCTATTCCTTAGGTAACAGAATAAAGTTTTACTTGCTAAATGTGGTATTCATAAAATTAATATTTATTAATTGATTATTATTCATAAATGAAAACCTGTTAAATTTTTTCAGTTACCATTGAACACAAACAAACGATACCTTCTATTTGAAAATTCTTATACAAATAAAATATACTATGGGCTTGCAATTGAAAAATCACATAATGACTTACCTTCTATAAATTATGAAGCTGTCCTATCTGCCATTATTGTCTGTTTGAGATAGGTGGAGTCAAGATGGCAAAGACGACACATGTTTTTCTCTTACCTCCTACAACTTTCAGACTAATTAGCAAATCCAGCCTCTGATTAGCTGGACTGGCAGAACCCACAGATATTGGGAGTGCCACTAATTACCAGTAGAAGATAATTTTGAAGATTTCCAGAAAAGGTCTCTTTCAATTGGAAATGGGAGAGAGGCAGCCAAGCACAAACTGCTGAGCACAAACACCAGTACAGACAGTGCAGAGTCTCAGGGAGGTTTGGACTCTGGGGGCTGTGTGACTCTGTGAGTAATGTAGACTTCACCTGTCAGAGAATCTATGGGGAGGAGGAATCTAGAACAGCAGTGTTGGCTACTCTGCCCTGGTTGCAAGCCAGTAGGTCAGAGAAGTTAGAAAACATACAACGCAAACACAAAGATTAATGGTGAACCCCCAAAGGCCAGAATCTTGTGGGATCTGGTCATGCCCACTCAGTGCCAGGAGTTAGTCAGTCATGGCCACTTCTATAGGAAGCCATTGCTTGTAGAGAGCTTGCCCTGCCCTAAAAGCATACCTTAATTTAAAAAAAAATGAGTAAAAAAAAAGTAAAGAGAACTCTGATAACAGATAGCTTTCATGGTGAAAGAAAACAGATATCAAACCCTGAGGAGACTAAAAGCGCATCATCTCCAGATAAAGCCCCCAATGGTGGTATACCTGGTTCCCATCACAGAAGGCTCTCATAAGAAATTAAAAAGCATCTTAAAAGAGAGATAGAAGGAAAATGGGGAAAGGAAATAAAAACTCTGCAAGAGGGTTTGGAAAAGGCAAAAAACTCATTAAAACATAGATTTGATAAAATGGGAAAAGAAAACCACAACCAGAAAAACAGAATTTTTGAAACAGAAAAAGAAAATAATTCCTTAAAAACAGAATTTGTGAAATGTAAAAAAAAATTCCATAGAACAACAACTCATTTAAAAATTTAATTGGACAATTACAAAAAGAAGTAAAAAAAGTAAATGAAGAAAATAACTTACTAAAATTCAGAACTGAACAAATGGAAATGAATGACTTAATGAGACAACAAGAATCAGTCAAGCAAAACCAAAAAATAAAAGAAAAAATAGAAAAAAAGTAAAATATCTACTTGGGAAAACAACTAACCTGGAAAATAGATCTAGGAAAGAGAATCTAAGGATGATTGGACTCATTGAAAATCATGATAGAAAAAAGAGCCTAGACACTATTTTTCATGAAATCATCAAAGATAATTGCCAGATGTAATAGAATCAGAAGGTAAAATGGCCCTTGAAAGAATTCACCAAACACCTCCAGAAAGAGACCCCAAAATGAAAACTCCAATGAAGATCATAGTTAAATTTTAGAATTATCAGACTAAGGAAAAAAAAATATTACAAGCATCCATAAAGAAAGAATTCAGATAGCGAAGAACCACAATAAGGGTTACTCAGGACCTAGAAACTTCCACTTTAAAGGATCAAAGGACCTGGAATCTGATATTCCAAAAGGCAAAGGAACTTGGAATGAAGCCAAGAATCAATTACCATGGTAAACTGAGCATTTTCTTTCAGGGAAGAAGATGGACATCCAATGAAACTGGTGAATTCCATTGATTTTTGATGAAAAGACCAGAGCTATACAAAAAATGACCTCCAAATATAGAACTCAAGAGACAGATACAAAGGTAAAAAGAAAATAAAACTTCTGAGAACTGTATCTGTTATGGGTATACATAGAGAATTCATGTATAATCTGATTTTACTGTTAAAATATATTAAAAAAAACAAACTAGAGGTTGAAAGGGGATTGTAACAGAAAAAAAGGCAAAATTGTAGGTAAAATGAAGGAAATTACATATCAGGAAGAGGCAAAGAAAACCTATTATATTTGAAGGAAAAAAGTAAAAGTGATGAATATTTTGTGAATATTACTCACATTAGATTTGGCTCAAAAAAGTTATATTAGATATATTTGAGTCCAAGGAGAAACTTCTCTTACCTTATAGAAAAGTAGGAAGGGAAAAGCAAAAATGGAAGGGGTAGGCTAAATAGAAGAGAAAACAGAAATAGTAGGGGAAAAGTACAAGAAAGTGAGGTGGTATCTAAAGGGGAAGGACCACTTGAGGCAAGTAGTGCTCATAAGTAAAATATTGGGGAGGAGGGAAAGGGGAAAAGGAAAAAGAAAAGTATAATTTGGAGTTAGTAAGTAAGTATAATTGGAGGCAGGAAATATAACATTAGTAGTTTTAAATGTAAATGTGAATGGGGTGAACTCTCCCATAAAATTTAAGCAGATAGCAGACTGGATTAAAAACCAGAATCCTACACTATGTTGTTTACAAGAAACACATTTAAAGCAGAGTGATACATACAGAGTAAAGGTAAAAAAGACTGTAGCAGCATCTATTATGATTCAGGGGAAGTAAAAAAAAAGTAAGGGTAGCCATCCTGATCTCAGATCAAGGGGCACCATATATAATGAGGTAATATCAGTATTAAACATATAGGCACCAAGTGGTGTAGCATCTAAATTCCTAAAGAGAAGTTGAGATTTGCAAGAAGAAATAGATAATAAAACTATAATATTTGGGCATCTCAATCTTTCTCTCTCAGAACTAGATAAATCAAATCACAAAATAAATATGAAAGAAGTTAAAGATGTAAATTTAATAATAGAAAAAATAGATATGATAGATCTCTAGAGAAAATTGAATAGAGACAGAAAAGAGTACACTTCCTTCTCAGCAGTTCATGGAACCTATACAAAAATTGATTTTATATATATATATATATATATATATATATATATATATATATATTGTATATACAATATATATTAGGAATCTATACAATAATTGATCCATATATGTAAATATTATATATTAGGACATAAAGACCTCAAAATCAAATGCAAAAAGGCAGAAATAGGAAATGCATTTTTTTCATGATGCAATAAAAATTACACTCAATAAAAGGCCAGGGAAAAATAGATCAAAAAGTAACTGAAAACTAAATAATCTCATCCTAAAGAATGAATGGGTGAAACAGCAAATCACATACACAATCAATAATTTCATCCAAGAGAATGAAAATAATGGGACAACATACCACAATTTGTGGGGTGAATCCAAAGTGGTAATAAGAGAAATTTTAATATCTCTAGATGGTTACTTGTATAAAATAGAGAAAGAGATTAATTAATTGGGCTTGCAAATATAAAAGCTAGGAAAAGAACAAGTTAAAAAACTCCAATCAAATGCTAAACTTGAAATTCTAAAAATAAAAAGAGTTCAATAAAATTGATAATATAAGCTTATTGAATTAATAAATAAAATTAAAAGTTGGTTTTATGAAAAAAACAGCAAAATAGACAAAACTTGACTTAATTTTATTAGAAAAAGGACAGCGGAAAATCAAATTGCTAGTTTTAAAAATGAAAAGCAAGAATTATCCACCAACAGAGAGGAAATAAGAGCAATTATTAGGAGATACTTTCCCCAACTTTGTACCAATAAATTTGACAACCTAAGTGAAATGAAGGAATAACCACAAAAATGTAGACTGCCCAGATTAAGAGAAGAGGACTTAAATTACTTAAATTGACCCATTTTAGAAAAAGAAATAAAACAATCTCCTAATCAACTCCCTAAGAAAAAATCCCCAGGACCAGATGGATTTACATGTGAATTCTATGAAAAAAAGAACAAAAACAGAAAGAAAATATATATATATATATATATATATATATATATATATATACCAATGTCCCTAATGAATATTGATGCAAAAATCTTAAATAAAATATTAGCAAAGAGATTGCAAAAAATCATTCACAGGATAACATACCACAACCAAGTCGGATTTATACCAGGAATGCAGGACTGGTTCAATATTAGGAAAATTATTAGCATAATTGGCTATATCAATAACCAAATTAAGAAAAACAGGATTGGACTTCCAGCCAAGATGGTGGAGAGGAGGCACACAGCTGTGTAAACTCCGCATTTTCTCTCAGAATTCTTTCATGAAAAGCCTCTGAATTAATGCTTGACTGAAAAAAAAAAACCCACAAATAGTTACCAAGAGAAGACATCCTTAAGATTTGCCAGGAAAGGTCTGTTTTTGCTTGAGGGTGCGGACGGTTTTAGATTGGGCTCAGGTTGAGGGCAGGCAGCAGCAGGGAGAGCACAGGAGGCAGCTCACATCATAGCAGACTGGAGGAGGGTGGGGTGTGATCTCAGCCATCTTTGTAGGGAGAACTTTGCTACAAGATTGAATACTTTGCTTTCACAGCAAGTCAGTAGCCCAGCAGAGAAGGTAAAAACACCTGGGGTATAGAATACAACCCCAAACAGCTGGATGTTTCTCCCAACCTGGCCACCCCGTCCCCACAGCATCTCAGCACACTCTCAAGAGTCTTAGAGTGCAGGCCCAGAACAGTCCTGGTAGTGCCTCGCTGCTGCCCCCCTCAGTCTGTAGAGGAAGCTCGGTAATACCACCCAGCCCCTCCCCCCAAAAAAGCAGATTCCATTTGGGTTTTTTTTTTCTTTTTTTCTTTGCTAATTTGTCTCTGATTCTTCTCTGACAAAATGAGCAAAGAAATGAAAAGGACCTTAAACATTGACAGCTTTTATACAGATAGAGAGCAGACTCTAAATTCTAAGAAGACTAAAAACAGACTGTCTCCAGGTGAATACCCAAAGGAGGAGATCATCTGTTACTCAGCACAGATGAATCTCATAGAAGAAATTAAAAAGGCTCTCACAAGAGAGCTAGAAGAAAAATGGGAAAAGGAGAGGGAGGCTTGGCAAGAGAGTCTGGAGAAGTAATCCCACTCATTTAAAGACAGAGTGGATAAAGAAATCAAATCCTTGAAAAATAGGATTAGTGAACTGGAAACAGAAAATAGCTCTCTAAAAAATAAAACTGGCGAAATGGGAAAAAAATTCCATAGAAAAAAACAACTCAATTGGAAATTAGAAAAAGATATAAAAAAGTAAGTGAAGAAAATCCTTCACTGAAAATCAGAATTGAACAAATGGAATTGAATGACTCGAGGAGACAGCAAGAATCAGTCAAGGAAGACCAAAAAATCAAACAATGGAGAAAATGTGAAATACTTTCTTGGGAAAACAACAGACCTGGAAAATAAGTCTAGGAGAGACAATCTGAGAATTATTGGACTCCCAGAAAAATATGATGAAAAAAAGAGCCTGGACACTATTTTCCAGGAAGTTATCAAAGAGAACTGCCCAGAAGTCATAGAAACAGAGGGTAAAATAGACATTGAAAGGATTCATCGATCACCCACTGAAAGGGATCCTAAAATCAAAACCCCAAGAAATATAGTGGCCAAATGCCACCCCCAAAGAAGGAAAAAATACTCCAAGTGGCTAGAAAAATCCAATTAAAATATAGAGGAGCCACAATAAGCATCACCCAGGATCTAGCAGCATCCACATTAAAAGATCGAAGGGCCTGGAATAGGATATTCCAAAAGGTTAAGGAACTCGGTATGCAAACAAAAATAACTTACTCAGCCAGAATGAGCAGCTTTTTCCAAGGAAGAAGATGGTCATTCAAATAAATAAGCGAATTTCACCTATTTTTGATGAAAAAAAACAGAACTTAACAAAAAGTTTGATCTACAAATATAGAACTCAAGAGAAACCTAAAAAGGTAAAAAGAAATCTTGGGAACTATATTTCTGCTATAAAGATGTATAAAGAATACATGTATACCTTGTTCTAGAAACTAAAGGTGGAAAGGACATTGTACCAGAAAAAGGGTAAAGTGGGGGTACTACATATCATGAAGAGGCAAATGAAACCAATTATATCTGAGAGAAAGAATGGCGGGGGATGAATATAGCGGATATATTACTGCCATCAGAATTGGTTTTAAGAGAAAAATATTAGACATATTCAATTTATGGTGAAACTTCTCCCACCTCATTGAAAAGTGAGAAGGGAAAAGTGAAAAGGGAAGGAATAAGCTAAGTGGAAGGGAATACCAAAATTGTGAGGGTAAGTAGTAAGATAGGGAGAGGAACTCTAAGGTGGGGGGGAGGGATACTAAAAGGGGAGGACTGTGAGAAGGAAGTGGTGCTCACAAGTTTAATACTGGGAAGGGGGGTAAGGGGGAAAGAAGGGAGAATAGCATAAACAGGGGTTAACAAGATGGCAAGTAATACAGAATTGGTAATTATAATCATAAATGTGAATGGGGTAAACTCCCCCATAAAGAGGAAGCAGTTAGCAGAATGGATTAAAAGGCAGAATCCTACAATATGTTGTTTACAGGAAACACACCTGAAGCAAGGAGATATATGCAGAGTAAAGGTAAAAGGTTGGAGCAAAATCTACTATGCTTCAGGTAAAGTCAAAAAAGCAGGGGTAGCCATCCTGATCTCAGATCAAGCAAAAGCAAAAATTGATCTAATTAAAAGAGATAAGGAAGGGCACTATATCTTGCTAAAGGGTAACATAGATAATGAAGTAATATCAATATTAAACATATATGCATCAAGTGGTGTAGCATCTAAATTCTTAAAAGAGAAATTAAGAGAGCTGCAAGAAGAAACAGACAGCAAAACTATAATAGTGGGAGATCTCAACCTTGCACTCTCAGAATTAGATAAATCAAACCACAAAATAAATTAGACCGAAGTCAAAGAGGGTTAATAGAATACTAGAAAAGTTAGATATGATAGACCTTTGGAGAAAACGAAATGGAGACAGAAAGGAGTACACTTTCTTTCCAGCAGTTCATGGAATCTATACACAACTAGATCATATATTAGGACATAAAAACCTGAAACTCAAATGCAGTAAGGCAGAAATAGTAAATGCATCCTTTTCAGACCACGATGCAATAAAAATTACATTCAACAAAAAGCCAGGGGAAAGTAGACAAAAAATAATTGGAAATTAAATAATCTCATACTAAAGAATGATTGGGTGAAACAGCAAATCATAGACATAATAACTTCACCCAAGAAAATGACAATAATGAGACATATCAAAATGTGTGGGATGCAGCCAGAGCAGTAATAAGGGGAAATTTCATATTTCTGGAGGTCTATTTGCATAAAATAGAGAAAGAAAAGATGAATGGATTGGGATTGCAACTAAAAATGCTAGAAAAGGAACAAATTAAATACCCCCAGTCAAACACTAAACTTGAAATTCTAAAAATAAAATTGAAAGTAAAAAAAAAAAAAAAAACTATTGAATTAATTAATAAAACTAAGAGTTGGTTCTAGGAAAAAACCAATAAAATACACAAACCCTTAGTAAATCTGATTAAAAAAAGGAAAGAGGAAAATCAAATTGTTAGTCTTAAAAATGAAAAGGGAGAACTCGCTACTAATGAAGAGGAAATTAGAGCAATAATTAGGAATTACTTTGCCCAACTTTATGGCAATAAATTCGACAACTTAAATGAAATGGAAGAATACCTTCAAAAATATAGCTTGCCCAAATTAACAGAGGAAGAAGGAAATATGCTAGATAGTCCCATCTTAATAAAAGGGAAATAGAACAAGCTATTAACCAACTCCCTAAGAAAAAAATCAACACGGCCAGATGGATTTACATGTGAATTCTATCAAAAATTTAAAGAACAATGAACTCCAATGGTATATAAACTATTTGAAAAAATAGGGATTGAAGTAGTCCTACCAAACTCCTTTTATGGCACAGATATGGTACTGGTACCTAAACCAGGTAAGCTGAAAACAGAGAAAGAAAATTATAGATCAATCTCCCTAATGAATATTGATGCTAAAATCTTAAATAAAATATTAGTAAAAAGATTACAGAAAATCATCTCCAGGATAATACACTATGACCAAGTAGGATTTATACCAGGAATGCAGGGCTGGTTCAATATTAGGAAAACTATTAGCATAATTAACTATATCAATAACCAAACTAACAAAAACCATATGATTATCTCAATAGATGCAGAAAAAGCATGTGATAAAATCCAACATCCATTCCTAATAAAAACACTTGAGAGAATAGGAATAAATGGACTTTTTCTTAAAATAGTCGGGAGCATATATTTAAAAACCCGCAGTTTAAATCCCATGTTTAGGTGTTATTTCCAGATCTACTGGAAAAAACTGGAACCTTCCCAAGATCTGAGGAAGCAACATTGCCCATATCACCACTATTATTCAATATTGTATTAGAAACACTTGCCTTGGCAAAAGAGTTAGAAAGAGATTAAAGGAATTAGAGTAGGCAATGAGGAACCAAACTATTGGATAGATGATATATTAGAGAACCATAGAGATTATTAAAAAAGCTATTAGAAATAATTCATAACTTTAGCAAAGTTGCAGGATAAAAATAAACCCCAAAATCTTTCAGCATTTTTATACGTCACCAATAAAATCAAACATCAAGAGATACAAAGGGAAAATTTCATTCAAAATAACTGTTGACAGATAAAATATTTGGAATAATTTACCAAAGGAAATGGAATTATATGAGCAAATTACAAAAAAAACTTTCCACACAAATAAAGTCAGACTTAAATAATTGGAAAATATTAAGTGCTCTTGGATAGGCTGAGCGAATATAATAAGGATGACAATACTCCCTAAACTTATCTATTTATTTAGTGCTATAACAATCATACTTCCAAGAAAATTTTTTAATGATCTAGAAGAAATAACAACAAAATTCATATGGAATAATAAAAGGTGGAGAATCTCAAGGGAACTAATGAAAAAAAAAAATCAAATGAAGGTAGCCTAGTTTATTTGACCAAAACATATTATAAAGAGCAGTCACCAAAACCAGATTGGCTGAAATACATTAATTTAACAGTGGAAATAGGTTCACAAGAAGAATAGTCAACTATAAAGAATCTAGTGTTTGACAACCCCAAATCCTAACTTTTGAGATAAGAATTCATTTTTGACAAAACTGTGGATAACTAGAAATTAGTATGGGAAATTAGGATGGACCCAAAATAAACACGATACCAAGATAAGATCAAAATGGGTCCATGATTTGGATAAAGAACGAGATTATAAATTAGAGGAACGAGGAGGAAGAAAACCAAAGAGAACAGAGACCATTATTGATCACAAATAGAAAATTTTGATTACACAAATTAAAAGCTTTTATACATACAAAAGTAATGAAACAAGATTAGAAGGGAAGAAAAAACTTGGGAAAACATCTCCACAGTTAAAAGTTCTGAAAACCCTTTCCAAAAAATATATAGAGGATTGATTTAATTTATAAGAAACCGAGCCATTCTCCAATTGATAAATGGTTAAAGGATATGAACAGACAATTTTCAGATGATGAAATTGAAACTATTACCACTCAGATGAAAGAGTGTTCCAAATCACTATTAATCAAAGAAATGCAAATTAAGACATCTCTGAGATAGCACTACACACCTGTCAGATTGACTAAGATGACAAAAAAAAATAATGATGAATTTTGGAGGGGATGCAGGAAAACTGGGACACTGATGCATTGTTGGTGGAGTTGTGAACGAATCCAACCATTCTGGAGAGAAATCTGGAATTATGCCCAAAAAGTTATCAAACTGTGCATACCCTTTTACCCAGCAGTGATACTACTGGGCTTATACCCCAAGGAGATACTAAAGAAGGGAAAGGGACCTATAGGTGCCAAAATGTTTGTGGCAGCCCTGTTTGTAGTGGCTACAAACTAGAAAATGATTGGATGGCCATCAATTGGAGAATGGTTGGGTAAATTGTGGTATCTGAATGTTATGGAATGTTCTGTAAGAAATGACCAGCAGGATGAATACAGAGACGCTTGGAGAGACTTACATGAACTGATGCTAAGTAAAATGAGCAGAACCAGGAGATCATTATATACTTCAACGATAATGTATGAAGATGTATTCTGATGGAAGTGGATTTCTTTGACAAAAGGACCTAATTCAGTTTCAATTGATCAATGAGAGACAGAAGCAGCTACACACAAAGAAAGAACACTGGGAAATGAATGCAAACTGTTTGCATCTTTGTTTTTCTTCCCGGGTTATTTTTACCTTCTGAATCCAATTTTCCTTGTGCAACAAGAGAACTGTTTGGTTCTGCACACATATATTGTATTTAGGATATACTGTGACATATTTAACATATATAAGACTGCCTGCCATCTAGGGGAGGGGGTGGAGGGAGAGGGGGGGAAAATCAGAACAGAAGTGAGTGCAAGGGATAATGTTGTAAAAACATTTCCCTGGCATGGTTTCTGTCAATAAAACGTTATTATAATAAATAAAAGAAAAAAGAAAGAAAAAAAAGAAAAAAACAGGATTATCTCAGTAGATTTAGAAAAAGAATTTGATAAAATCCAACACCCATTCCTAATAAAAACACTAGAGAATATAAGAATAAATGGAGTTTTCTTTAAAACAGTAATATCTATTTAAAAGCATAAGCAAGCATCATATATAATGGGGATAAAGTGGAACCCTTCCAATAAAATCAGGGGCAAAACAAGCTTGCCTACTATCACCATTGGTATTCAACATTATATTAGAAATTCTAAATTTGGTAATAAGAGAAGAAAAAAAGATGAAAGGAATTAGAGTAGGTAATGAGGAAACAGAATTATCACTCTTTGCAGATGATATGATTGTACACTTAAAGAACCACAGAGAACCAACTAAAAAACTATTAGTAATAATCCACAATTTTAGCAAAGTTGCATCATGCAAAATAAATCCACATTAATCACCATTATTTTGATATATCACTAACAAAATCCAATAACAAGCAATACAAAGAGAAATTCCATTTAAAATAACTGTCCATAGTATAACATATTTGGGAATCTATCTTCCAAGGGAAACTCAGGAACTACATGAACAAAGCTACAAAACACTTACCTCACAAATAAAGTGAGATCTAAGCAATTGGAAAAGTATGAAATGCTATTGGATAGGTCCAGCAAATATAATAAAGATGACAACACTGACTAAACTAATTTATTTAGTGCTATACAAATCCAACTCCCAAGTAACTATTTTACTGACCTAGAAAAAATAACAAGAAAATTAATTTGGAAGAGCAAAAGATCAAGAATTTCAAAGGATTAATGAAGAGAAAAGCAAATGAAGGTGACCTAGCTGTACCAAATCTAAAACTATATTATAAAGCAGTTGTCATCAAAACCATTTGGTATTGGCTAAGAAATAGAGAATTTGATCAGTGGAATGTCAGATTCACAGAACAAAATAGACAAAGGCTATAACACTCTAATATTTGACAAACTTAAAGGCCCAACAAACTTGGCAGTTTGTACAAACAAAACTAATACAGATAACATTAGAAGGGAGGCAATAAACTGGGAAAACATGTTTTCATCCAAAGGATCCGATAAAGGCCTCATTTCTAAACTATATACAGAATTGACTCAAACTTATGGTAGTTCAGGCCATCCTCCAATTGATAAATGGTCAAAAGTTATGAAGAGACAATTCTCAGATGAAGAAATTGAAACTATTTCTAGTCATATGAAAAGATGTTCCAAGTCATTAGTAATCAGAGAAATGCAAACTAAGACCATTCTGAGATACAACTACACATCTGTCAGATTGGCTAAAATGAAAGGAAAAAATAACAACAAATGTTGGAGGGAATGTGGGAAAACTGGGACACTAATACATTCTTCATGGAACTGTGAATGGATCCAACCATTTTGGAGAGCAGTTTGGAATTATACTCAAAAAGTTATCAAACTGTATATACCCTTTGATTGAGCAGTGTTTCTACTAGGATTATATCCCAAAGAGATCTTAAAGGAGGAAAAGAGACCCATATGTGCAAAAAATGTTTGTGGCAGCCCTCTTTGTAATAGCAAGAAAGTAGAAACTGAGTGGATGCCCATCAATTGGAGAATGGCTTAATAAATTATGGTATATGAATGCTATGAAATACTATTGTTCTCTTAGAAATGACCAGGAAGATGATTTCAAAGGTGCTTTGAGAGGCCTATATGAACTGATGCTAAGTGAAATGAGCAGAATCAGGAGATTATTATACATAGTAACAGAAAGACTACAACAATAAATTCTGATGGATGTGTCTCTCTTCAACAATTAGAGAATTCCAACCGCTTCCATTTGTTCAATGGTTAAAAAAACCTGTTATACCACGAGAATGAATTATGGAAATAGAGTGTGGAATACTACATAGCATTCTCACTCTTTCTGTTATTTGCCTGCATTTTGTTTTTTCTCAGTTTTTCTTTCCCTTCCTTCTTGATCTGATTTTTCATGGGAAGGAAGATAAATGTATAAATATGTATACATATGTTAGATTTAACATGCATTTCAACATATTTCACATTTATTGGACTACCTGCCAGCTAGGGGACAGGGTGAGGGGAAGGAGGGGAAAATTGGGAACAAAAGATTTTGCATGGGTCAATGTTCGAAAAATTACCCATGCATATGCTTTGCAAATAAATAGATAGATGGATAGGTAAATGAATGAATAAAGAAAATGTAAACTCTTTAAAGAGACAAGTATTATATTTATATATTTGTTGATTTTTAAACTTAGTTTGTATCTACAGAATGCAAACTTAATCACAATTCAATGAAAGTAGGAATCAGGCAAACAGGTGATTTAGAGATTTTTAGGTGACATAAACATAAACTATAAGTTGACTAAATATTTTAAGTTTATAACAGGCAACTTCATTGTCATAAAGACAAAAGATAGAGGATGGTAAAAAGATAGTCTTATCATATAGATTTAGATGGAACAGACATGAAACTCATCTTATCCAATGCTTTAATTATAGTGGCAAGGTGACTGAGGTCCAAAGGAGTCAGTCCACCACCAATAAGCATTTATAAAGTATTTACTGTTTAATCAGATGGACAGCTAGACACAGTGGATAGAGTTCTGGAATTGAAGTCAAGAAGACTTTAATTTAAATCCAACTTCAGAAATTCCTACCTGTTAGTCATTGGACAAGTCTTTTAATTTCTGTTAACTATTTTAGAAAAAAAAAGTGCATAGTCTCATAAGAATTGGTCATGACTGAAAGGCCTACGTAACAATATGCCAGTCATTGTGCTAATCACTGAACTGATAGCACATTGATTACAATCATTTAATTTAATACAGTTTTCTAAAGGAACTTGCATTTTTAAACTGGAGAGGCAGCATGCAAACAAATATATACATACAAGACATATTTAGTATAAATGAGAATTTATCTCTAAGAAGGCATTAGGGGGAATAGTGATGGTCAAGAAAAAAGCGAATAGTAACTTACCCCAAATCAAACAAATATTAACTGATTTAGGATTGGAACCCAAACTCCCCACATCCAAATTTTTTTATTTGCACTATATTATCTTCAATCATGGAGAAGACAAAATGTAGGCAAAAGAGATGATAATATTATTATGAATAATGAATTATGCTGGAATCGGAGGGAAAGTTCATAATAGAGAATAGAGATTTGAAATGTACCCAATTACAAAACTTCTTTTATTCTTCATAAGCCTTGTTACAACTACTAAATAATCAGAAAGACATTCATCTTAAAGGTAAGTTAAAATAGAGCAAGCACAAGTATATATATATATATATATATATATATATATATATATATATATATAAAATTTCATTCAAAGTTCTCTGGAACAATTCTTTTGTTGGTAAGTAGATTTTCCATATCCACCCTTTTCCAGCTTCACAGCCTATGTAATAATATTTCTTCTGCCCTTTCAGATATTGATTTTTGCTGACCCTGCCTTTTGGTTTGGGAACATGGTTCTGTCCTCCTCTGCGCTTAATTCTGATGTAGCTATATAGTTCTCATTTTTCACATTCCTGAGATAAATTATTTTCCTGAATCTGCTACACCAAAGATTCTGATCTTCTTAGTTAGGATCTCACATAGGTAAACAGAATTATGACTGTTGCCCTTATAAAAATAATTCAGTATATTATTCTTGATCTTAGAAAATACTTAGACTTTTTACTTGAAGACCATAATTCAATTAACATGAAAGTTTTAAGAACCCTTCCCCAATAAGTTGTAATAGTGGGGTTATCAAAGAAACATGGAAAATGGATCATTGCTCTCTCATGAGGAATTCATTAGCATTATATTTAATCTTTTGCCTTTTTGAAATGGTGTGAGAATTAAGTAGGGAAAAGTATATAGTAAATGAAATTTTAATTTCCCCAAATTTGTACTAATATAAGCTTCTTTGGTACACTATAACTATTGATAATATAGAGACATTGATAGGTGAGGGGGAAGTGATAAGGATTCCCATTTGCTTAATGAGAGTAGCATCATCCTAGCTAAGGACTTCAGATTATACAAAAGCTTGAGTCAATGAGTTTACAGCCACTCAGTTTCTTATAGGATATAACAGAATGGAATCTAGAAGAGACTGAGATCAGTAAATCAAAAAACATTAAGTCTAAAAATAATATTTTTACTATATACAGTGTTCACTTGGTTTTGGTTCTGCTCACCTTGCCTTTCATTATTTCATGCAATTCTATTCATATTTTTCTATCATTATGGAGCTCATCGTTTCTTTATATTACATCTCATCATTACATTAGTCTCCCATCACAGTCATTTACCACATCTTATTCAATCATTCCTCAATTGACAGGCACTCTGCAATTTTCAATTCTTTGCCAGCACAAAGACAGCTGCCATAAATATTTTAGAACAACTTTGAGGGACTGCCACAATTTCAGAAGAAGAACTGAGGTTTATATCAATGATCTGTATTATATGCCATAATAAGCTCAAAATAAACTATTTTATCTTTTCTGTTTGTCCTATTGATTGTTTGGTTAAGAACGCTCAAAACTTAAAATAGATAAGCCCAGTTCCATGAAAATAAAAACTTTGTTGTGAAGAAAATCAATATAGCTAGGTAAGAATGGAAGCTATTGATTGGGGGAAAACATAGCTGTATCAAATATCTCTGATGAGAATTTGATATACAAGATATATGGAGAAATAGATTTCACACAAACATACACAAGCAAGTGTGATCAAGAACCATTCTCTTGGGGGCGGAGCCAAGATGGCGGAGAAGTCACACGCGACTTTCTAAGCTCTTCTCTTACCCTCTTTATCAATATTATATCGAGCCTCAAAAATAGTCTTGACTGCTACAATTCGTAAAGATAAGAAGTAGAACAACTCACCGGCCGAAGAAAATCTGCAGTCTCACCAAAAAAGGTTGGTTCCGGGGCCAGGGGGGAGATCGGCACAGACGGGGAGAGAAATTAGGTTCCGAGGAGAGTCTCAAACCGAGGGTGAAGGCACAGATCTCAGCACAAGCGCGCAGCCCCAACCCGCAGTACGGGGCTTCTCCTTGGGGCAGTTGTGATCCTGCACGGCAGGAGGACGCAGCCCGGGTTAGCCTCCAATCTGCGCAGTGGGGAGCTCGGCTTGGGGCCATAGAGCTTGGCTTGGGGCCATAGAGCTTTTCCAGGGCCGATTTGCATCAGGCAGAGACGCTAGGCAGAGTTTGTGGCGGTCTGCGTTCTGCAGTCAGCTGCTAATACTCACAGTCCCACAAGAGGCTCCGGCCTGGGGCAGTGACACTTTCACCACTTAGTCTCTAGCTGAGGGCAATCGCTAACCCACTCAGCCCTACTAAGCAGTTTGATAGCTCGGCCAGTGCTGAATCCACTTCCTGTTGGGGGAAGGGAAAACTCTCACCCAGAGCACTCCCATACCTCGGAGCCAGAAATCGGTTTACATCTTTCCCTGCTCTGCAGAGAAGCTGGAACCCCTTTTGGGAGACCCACCCAAAGACTTCAAACATAAAAAAAGATAAAAAGAAAATGACAGTTTTATGAAGAAAAGAGCAGGTAGCAAACCGAAGAGACCTCAAACAGCAAAAAATCCCGACTGTCCCCCTAAATGCCTCTAGAAAGAATTGTCCCCAAAAGAGAGTTAGAAGATAAATAAAGGAAAGAGAAGCCTTACAAGAGACAAAACTGCCTGAAAACGAATTGAAAAGAAAAAAACTAGGAAAGTGAATTGTGAATTGGGAAAAATAAAGAATTACAGAAAGAGGATTTAAATGAAAAAGACAAAGAACTGCAAGAAAGTAGGATCCAATGAAAAGACAAAGAACACGCAAGAAAGTAGGATCTGTGAATTGAAAAGAAAATAATTATAAAAAAAAAATTAGTGAAATGGAAAAAATCACAGACCAAAACAATACATTCAAAAAAAAATTACAATATAAGAAAGAAGAAAAAGCATTGAAGAAAATAATTTTAAAAATTAGAACTGAAAAATTGAAACTAATGATTCATTGAACAAAGAACGTAACAAAAAAAAAAATGACAAACTGGAAAAAACCACGAATTATCTACTCACAAAACGACAGACTGAAAAAGATCTAGGAGAGATAATCTTAGGATTATTGGACTTTTAAAAACTATGATGAAAAAGACCAGATATATTTTAAAGAAATCATCAAAGAGAACGCCCAGGTGAAGAACAGAAGGTAAAGAATTGAAAGAATTATGAACACCTTCTGAAAAACCCCAAAAAAAACCCCAAGGAATATTGTCAAAAATTTCAGAACTATAAGATTAAGGAAAAATTTACAAGACCAAAAAACCATTTAAATACCGAGGTGACAGTAAGGATCACCCAAGATCTTCCCACAAAAGGAAAGAAGGGCCTGGAATATGATATCGAAAGGCACAAGAACTTGAGATGCAGCCGAATAAACTACCCAGCTAAGCTGAGCATTTTCTTCCAGGGAAGAAGATGATTTAATGAAACAAATAATTCCATTTGTTTCTGAAGAAAAACCAGAACAAAAAAAATTTGATTCCAAGAATAGAACTCAAGAGATGCAGAAAAGGTAAAAATAACTCTTGAGAATTGTATTTGTTGTGGATATACAAAAAGAATACATGTATAATTTGATTTATGATAAACATAAAAAAGGGAAGAGATAGGAAAAGGGTGAGGGAATAAGGTGGGAAGGGGGAAAAAAGAGGGCCACCCCACAAAAGAGGCTAAGGAAACTTATCAATCTGAAATTTGAGGGGGAAACATTGTGGAATCTTACCTCATCAGAGTTGGCCCAAAGAAAAATTTGAATTTGTTTAGAGAAAAATTTCTTGCCCCAAAAACGGGGAGAGGAAAAGGGAAAAAGAGAAAGGAAGGAAGGGGAAAGCCCCTGGGGAGGGAGGATTATAAAGAGGATAAAAGGAACAAGAGGGGCACATAAGTTTAAAAGGGGAAAGGGGTTGGGGGGAAAGAAAAGAAAGCCAATCTGGGTTATTAGGATGGCAGGAAATACAGATTTAGTAATTCAACTGAAATGAAATGGGATGAACCCCCCATAAAGAGGAGGCAGATAGCAGACGGGATCAAAAAAGCAGAACCCTACAATATGTTGTTTAAAGAAAACACATCTAAAGCAGTGGGATGCATAAGAGTAAAAGAAAAGACTGGAGCAAAACTAAGCCAGGTGAGCGAGGGAGCCATCCATCCGATCCAAAGTAAAAAAATTGATCTAATTAAAAGAGATAAGGGAAGGAAACATCCTGCTAAAGGGAGATAAACAACGAAGCAAATCAAATTAAAATAATGCACCAATGGTATGGCACTCAACTTCCAAAGGAGAAGTTAAGAGGTTGCAAGAAGAAAAGACAACAAAACTGTAATAGTAGAAGATCTCAACCTGACCTCAGAATTAGACAAACAAACCACAAACAAATAAGAAAGAAATTAAAGAAGTAAATAGAATAATAGAAAAATTAGGTATTTGGATCTTGGAGAAAATTGAATGGAGATAGAAGGGAATAACTTTCTTCTCAGCAGTTCTGGAACCATTCAAAATTGACCAATTAGGGACATAAAGACGTAAAATTAAATGCAAGAAAGCAGAAATAGAAATGCTTTCTTTTCAGATCAGATGCAATAAAAACTAACAACAAAAAAAGTTAGGGGAAATAGACCAAAAGTAATTGGAAACTAAAAACTATCTTTAAAAATGAGGGTGAAGCAGCAAATTATAGATACAATTAATAATTTCACTAAGATAATGAAATGATGAGATATCATACCAAAATTTGTGGGATGCAGCCAAAGGGTAATAAGAGGGAATTTTATATCCTTAGAGGCTTACTTGAATAAAAACAGAGAAAGAAAAGATTAATGAAGGGTTCAAATAAAAAAAAACTAAAAAAGACCAAATTAAAAACCCCAATCAAATATAAATTGGAAATTTAAAATTAAAAGGAGAAATTAAAAATTGAAAAAAAACATTGAACTAATTAATAAAACTAAGAGTTGGTTTATGAAAAGCCAATAAAATAGATGCCTTTGGTAAATTGATTAGAAAAAAGGAGGGAGGAAAAATGAAATTATAGTCTTAAAAAAAAAGGAGAACTTTCCACCAATGAAGAGGAAATTAGAGAAATAATAAGGAATTATTTTGCTAACTTATGCCAATAAATTTGATAACCTAATGAAAATGATACCCAAAAAAATACAGACTTCCAGACTAAAGAAAAGAAATTTTTGAATAGTCCCATTTCAGAAAAGAAATAGAAAAATTAAACAACTCCCAAAAAAAAAATCCCAGGACCGATTTGGATTTATAGTAATTTACCAAAAATTTAAAGAACAATTGGCCCCAATGCTTATAAATTATTTATAAAATAGGGAATGGGAGTCCACCAAACTTCTTACACAGACATGGCCTGATACCTAAACAGGTATTTGAAAACAGAGAAAGAAAATTATGGACCAATCCCCAGAATATTGATGCTAAAACTTAAATAAGAATTACAAAAGACCAGAAAATCATCCCAAGATAATAATATGATAAGTAGGATTTATCCGGGCAAGGTTTAAATTAGAAAACTATCAAATAATTAAAAAAACCAAATTAAAAAAACCATATGATATCCCAATGATGGAAAAAGCATTTGATAAAAACCCTTTAATCCATCCTTTAAAAAATTGAGATATAGGAAAAAATGGACTTTTCCAAAATAACCAAGCATCTATTTAAAAAACAAAGCATCATATGAATGGAGACAAACCCAAACCATTCCCAAAGATCTAGGAAAAGGCGCCCTAAACTACATTTTTATTGTATTAGAAAGAAAGCAATAAGAGCTGAGAAAGAGATTGGGAATAAGAATAGGCAATGAGGAAGCCAAAATACCTTGCGATGACATGATGGTATACAGAGAACCCGAGATTCCAAAAAAGTTATTAGAAATAACCACAACTTTAAAAGTTTTTATAAAATAAACCCAATAAGTCATCACCTTATATCCAAATAAAACCAACAGTCAGAGTTACAAAGAAAACTTTTAAAGAACTACTGATAATATAAAATATTTGGGAATCTATCTGCCAAGGAAATTGAAACTTTATGGGAGCAAAATTACAGACCAATTTTCCACAAATTAAGTCTGATCTCCAATTGAAAATATTAAATGCCCCTTGGATAGGGCGAGCAAATATAAAAAAGATGAAATATTACCTAAACAATCATTTATTTAGCCATACCAACAGACCCCAAAACATTTTAATGACCAAAAATAAAAAACAAAGTTCATATGGAAAACAAAATAAGAATTTAAGGAATTAATGAAAAAATCAAAGATGGTGGCTTAGCTTAAAAGATCTAAAAAATTTATAGAGCAGCAGTTACCAAAACATTTGGATTGGCTGGAATGATTAGTTGATCAGTGGAATAGATTAGGTTCGGGATAAAAATAAAAATAAAAACTTGCCGAAAACCCAAAGATCCCAGCTTTTGGGATAAGAACTTACTGTTTGATAAAAATTTGGGAAAATTGAAACTAATATGGCAAAACAGGAGATCCATACTTAACGCCGTAACCAAGATAACAAAAAGTTAGACCTAGGTATAAAGAATGAAATTAAAAAATTAGAGGAACATAGGATAGTTTACCTCTGACCTGTAAGGGAAGGTCTTTACCAAAGCAGAACTAGAGATCATTACGATCACAAAATAGAAAATTTGTTTACCAAACTGAAAAGTTTTGACAAACAAAACAATGCAGAAAGTTAAAGGAAGAAAAACTGGGTTTATTTTACAGTCAAAGGTTCTGATAAAGGCCTATTTCCAAAATATATAGAGAATTAATCAATTTATAAAAAATCAAGCCATTCTCCAATTGAAAATGGTCAAAGGATATGAAACAACCTGATGAAGAAATTGAAACTATTTCTAGTCATATAAAAAGATGCCCAAACAAAATCAGAGAAATGAAATTAAACAACCTAAGATACACACACACCTGCTTGGTAAGATGACAGGAAAAAATAATGAGATTGTTGGGGGAGGGGAAAACTGGGACATTGATTCATTTTTGTGGAGTTGTGAACGAATCCAACCATTTTGGAGAGTAGGTTTGATCTATTCAAAAAAACAAACTGTGCATACCCTTTATCCAGAGTGTTACTACTGGGATTTATCCCAAAGAGTTTTAAAAGAAGGGGGACCTTATTGCAAGAATGTTTTGGGCAGCCCTTTGAGTGGCTAGAAACTGGAAACTGAATGGATGTCCATCAGTTGAGAATGGTGAAAAATGTGGTATATGAAAATTATGGAATATTATTTCTGTAAAAAATGAAAACAGGGATTTCAGAAAGGCCTGGAGAGACTTACACGAACTGATTGAGTGAAATGAGAGGACCAGGACTTTAATATTTCAACAATATTTAGATGATTACCAGTTTGATGGATCAGGCCATCTCAGAACGAGACAACCAAACATTTCAATGGAGCAGTAATAACTGAACTAGCATACCAGAAAAAGAACCTGGGAGATGACTAAAACCATTACATTGAATTCAATCCCTTATTTTTGCACACCTGCATTTTGATTTTTTCCACAAGCAATTGTAAATAATTCAGATCTGATTCTTTTGTCAGCAAAATAATGTTTTTGTATACTTATTGTTATTAAGTTATATTTTAATATATTTAAATCTACTGTCATCCTGACATTTAAGGGTGGGGGGAAAGGGAAAATTGAAAAGAGGTTTAATTGTTAATGCTGTAACGTTACCCATGTATATATCCTGTAAATAAAAGGCTATTAAATAAAAAAAATTAAAAAAAAAAAAAAGAACCATTCTCTTTTGGGCAAGCAATCAAAACACATCAACAAAGAATTATGGGAAAAAATGAACAAAGAAAGGAATGATAGATGATAGGGAAAAATGATGAAATGGAGAGGAAGACAAAAAGAAGGAAGGAAGGAGGAAGGGCAGAAGAAAGAAAGAAAAAAGAAAGGGAAAAGTAATAAAAAGATAAAATATAATAAAAATAATAAAAAAGAAAAAAAAACTCATAAAACTGTAAAATAATGTTAAAATCACTAATAAGAGAAGTGCAGACCAAAACATATGTAGGGCTTAATCTTATACCCAAATTTTTTGCAAAGATTACAAAATGTAGAAATAGAAATAGGGCTAAGAAGAATTAAAGTATTATGGGAAAAGATAAATAAAGAGGAATTACTATCGACTAAATTAAAGCCTGATAGATAGATAGATAGATATCATATCTAAATAGATAGATAGATAAAGAGATAGAAAGTTAAACCAATCTGAATTGGTATAACTATTCTGGAAAGCTTTTTAGAACTATTTTTAAAGTGACTGAAATATATGTCTCAAAGAGATCAAAGATGTAATGAAAGGTGTAATATATCCCTGAGTTTTACTAGTATCTCTTTTTGGTATCAAAGAAGTTGAGGGCAAAAGTAGACAAAAAGGTGTTTATTGAACAGCGACAGCTAAAGAAATTATTGCACCTAGATATAGTAGGCTATTGAGCTGTGAAGATAATAAATAAAAAAAATTCAGTGAGTAAGGGATCACTTATATGAACTGACATAGAGTGAAGAAAGCAGAATCAAGAAAACAGTTTACACAATGTTTACAATGATGAAAATGCAAGAAACAAAACGAAAAAAAGTCTTTAATTATATGATTAAGTTGAGAAGATAATTAAGAAAATACAGTTCTTTCTTTCCCTTCTATAGGAATATGTGGGAATTCTTGGGTAAAATGTTCTATATATTGTGAGCTTTTCTTTATGCCTTGGTTGATTTTGTTAAAGTATCTTTTTAATCTTGTAAAAGTACTTTCTCAAACATATGACACTTTGTATAGGAAAAAGGAAATGATGTAGTTTGGAAATGAATGGAATAAAATACATAAAATATCTAGAAATTTTGAAAAGTCAAAGGTGTCTAATAGGGGAAATATTCATAAACATTCACACACAAACATATTTACTATAAATTTAATATATAACTAATGAATTTCTTGAATACAATTGTGTCATAGTCTGATCTGTGCTTTAGAAAACTTTCTTAATTAGGATTTGAAATGTAATAGAGAACATATGCCTTTATTGCATAAATATTATTCTGCCAAGAAATCAATGCTTGGAATCGTGATCCTTGGGATAGTGCTTCTGATGCCTTAGACTTATAAAACGCTTCACTTGGAAAGAATTTCAAGCTTACCTATCCTCACCTTTACCTGACACCCAAATTTTCTATATAACATGATCAACAGTCAATTTCCTAGACTCTATTTGAACAGTTACAGTGATGATGAGTTTGATACAATAAAAGCATCCTTTTGTTGCTGTTGTTTTACAACTTTGATTATTTTTAAAAGTTCTCTTCTATGCTATGACTAGATATAAAAATATTTGTATCTTTCTTCACATGATCCTGTTAATGTTCTCTCAGAATTTCACTGAATAAATTTAATTTCTGAAATATATAAAAGATGTTTTAAGTCATAGGAAATAACCTTATAGGGCGAAAAATGCAACTGACTTATTCATTTATTTGATAAGGCAATTGGGGTTAAGTGACTTGCCCAGGATCACACAGCTAGAAAATGTTAAATGCCTGAGACCAGATTTGAACTGAAGAGTTCCTGACAGTAGGACTGGTGCTTTATCCACTGTAACACCTAGTTGCCCTGCAATAGACTTATTTTATAGATGAGGAACTTGAGGCTTAGGTTATCATATACTTAGTCAATATCTGAGCTACAATTTGAATTTAGAGTCTCCTAATTTGCAGTGCTGTTTTTACATCTATGCTGCCATATTGAAATAGGAGACATAGTCTGTTTTCTGTCACCTCTTCTCCATAAGTGTTTGTTTTCTTTTTTAAAAGCAATCTTCATTATAACAGACACTGTCGTTGCTTTTGTTTTATGTTTTAGGACTGAAGCACAATGTTTGGCACATAGTAATACTTATTAAATACTTTTTATGCAAAGGAAAGTGACCTAGATATACAAGATCTATAATTATATTATAAAGCAGTGGTCATCAAAATAATTTAGTACTGGCTAAGACATAGAGGAGTGGATCAGTGGAATAGGTTAGATACACAAGACACAATAGTCAATGACTATAATAGTATGATGTTTGATAATCCAAAGACTTCAGCTTCTGGGAGAAGAACTCATTATTTGATAAAATTTCTGAGAAAAGTGGAAAATAGTATGGCAAAAACTAGGCATGGACCAATACCTGACACCCTATATCAAGATAAGGTCAGAATGTGTCATGATTTAGACATAAAGGATGATTCTATAAGCAAATTAGGAAAAGAATGAATTTATGGCCACAGCCAATGCCTATAATTTGGAAAAATGCTGAATAAATTATTGTATACACATGTAATAGAATATTATTGTTCTATAAGAAATAGTGAGCAGAAATATTTCTGAACGACTTGGAGAAAATTGCATAAACTGGTGCCAAATGAAGTGAGTACTACCACGAAAACATTTTACACAACAGCAAGATCATGTGATGATCAACTGTGATGTACTTGGCTGTTTTCAACAATGAGATTATTCAAGACAATTTCAATATATTTAATGATGGAAAAACTTATATGCATCTGGAGAGAGGACTAATAAAGATAATAAAATAATATACAGTAGTATATTTTTTACCTTTTTGCTGTTTGTTTACTTGCTTTTTCTTTCTCTTTTATACCCTTTGGATCTCATTTTTATTGTGCAGCATGATACATGTGGAAATATGTTTAGAAAAACTGGACATGTTTACCCATATTAGATTACTTGCTGTCTAGACAAGGGGGGAAATGGGGAGGGTGGGAGAAAAATTTGAAACACAAAGTTTTGTAAAGGTGGGTGTTGAAAATTAACTTTGCATGTATTTTGAAAAATAAATCAGTAAACAAATAGGTATATACTGTGATTTTTCCTGATGGATGTCCAGGAGACCAGATGGCAGAGTAAACAGGAACTCACAAACAACTATAAAATAACACCACAAAATAAATCCTGGAACAGGAGAACAAAAAAACAAAAACAAACAAACAAACAAAAAACGATGCGATGAAACAATCTTGTAGTCTGAGAAACTTGGATGACTGGTAGAAATAGTCTGTCACATTTGGGGAAAATTGAAGCACAGTCCAGAATAGGAAGCATCTTAGAAATCCAGCAGCAAGTCCCATGTTAGCAAACCAGGGGCAGATTCTGAGCCCCAATATGATGGAGCAGGGAAATGCCCAACACTAGAAACCTCACTTCCCAAGTATTAAGCATAATACTCCAAGAGAAAAAAATAAGGTAATTTAATGAAATAGAAGTATTCCAATCTTTCATAAGGAGAGCAGAATTAAACAACAATAACAAATGATCTCCAATATCATGACTCAAGAGAAACCTAAAAAGATAAAGGGAAAAAAGAAAACATAAGGAATTCAATGGAGCCAAACTGCTTACATGTCTACAAGGGAAGATGATACTTATAATTCTTAAAATTGTCCCACTAATAGTATAATTAGAAGCAATATACATAAACAGAGCATATGGGTATAATGTGAATATGAGGGAATGACATAAAAATAATTAAGGAACAAGAAAGAGGTATATACTGAGTGCAGAAGGAAGGGAGTAGAATGAGGAAAATTATTTCACATGAAGAGGCATAAAGACCTATTATAATGAAGGGGGAAATGGTAGCTTGGGCAATAGGCATCACTTAAACCTTACTCTCATTGGCTAAAAGAGGGACTAATATACATAATCAGTTGAATATAAAAATCCATCTTACTATACAGGAGAGTACTAATGGAAGAGGAGAGGAGTATGGGATTAAAAGAAGAAAGATTACAACAGAGAAGGTAGTAGGCAGAAGCAAAACACTGTTAAGACTTAAAAATGAAGAGGAAAAATAGGATGGAGAGAAATATATAGTTAGTAATCACAACTGTGAATGGAAATGGAATTAAATCTCCCATAAAAAAGAAATGGATAGCAATATAGATCAAAACAGTTAATCCTAAACTATGTTGTATACATGAAATACATTTGAAGCAAAGAGGCACCCTCAACCACACACACACACACACACACACACACACACACACACACACACATGCAAATATAGGGGTAGTCATCTTCATCTCAGACAAACAAAAGCAAGAGAACTAATTAATTACATCTTGTTAAAACTGTAATAAACAATGAAGTGATATCATACTAAAATATATGCACCAAGTGGTAGAGCATCCAAATTCATTTTTTGTAACATTTTTGTGGTGTTTTTTTCTTCTTTTTTAATAACTTTTTTGTTTTCAAACTATATGCAAAGACAGTTTTCAATATTTACCATTGCAGACTTTTGTGTTCCAAATTTTTCCACCTCTTTTCTCCTACTCCCTCTCCTAGAGGGTAAGTAATCTAATATATGTTAAACATGTGCAATTCTTTTATAGATATTTCCATATTAATCATGCTGCACAAGAAAAATGAGATCAAAAAGGAAAAAAAAGAAAAAGAAAACAAAAAGCAAGCAAACAACAAAGACAGAGGTGAAAATAAAGTAATATGTTGTCATCCACATCCTGTCCCAAGAATCCTCTTTCTGGATGCACATGACTCTCTCTATCACAAATCTATTAGAATTGACTTGAATCAGCTCATTATTAAAAAGAGCTATGTCCATCAGAATTGATCATCACATTTCTTGTTCTCTTGGTTCTACTCACTTCACTTAGCATCAGTTCATGCATGTCTCTCTTTCTGAAATAATCCAAACATCCAAATTCTTTTTTATCTCTTTTTTATTGTAGTAAGTTTATTTAATTTTGAATACACATTGCTTTATAAATCATATTGAGAGGAAAATCAGAGCAAAGGCAAAAAACTATGGGAGAGAGAAAAACAAACAAACAAAAAAAAGGAGTAACCATAGTATGTGTTGATTTACATTTAATCTCCTTAGATCTTTTTTTGAATGCAGATGGCATATTCTGTCTAAAATCTAATTGGGATTGCTTTGAATCATTGAATCATTGAGAAATCCCAAGGCTTTCATAGTTGATCAATTTATATACTTGCTGTTACTATGTACAATATATTCCTGGTTTTTCTTGTTTTGCTCAACATCAGTTCATGTAAATCTTTCCAAACCTTTCTATAATCAGCTTGTTAATTTTTATGGACCAACAATATTCCAGTACCTTCATGTACCACAACTTGTTCTGCCATTCCCCAATTGATGGGCATTTACTCATCTTGCAATTTTTTTTGCTACCACAAAAAGAGCTGCTACAAACATTTTTGCACATGTGTTCCTTCCTTTATGATTTCCTTGGAATACAGACCTAGTAATATCACTGATGGATCAAAGGGTATGTATATAGTTTTACATAGTTTTTTTTTCATAGAATTGTTTTAATTTGCATTGAATTTTTAATTGTCATTCCTCTAATCAATAGTGATTTAGAACTAGATAGATAGATAGATAGATATAGATATATAGATATAGATATAGATATGGCTTTAATTTTGTCATCTGAAAATTGTCTGTCTATATCCTTTGGCCGTTTTTCAGTTGGGGAATGACTTGTATTCTTGTAAATTTGTTATTTAAATATTTTAGAAATGAGACCTTTATCAGAAATAATGGCTGTAAAATTTTTTCCTAGCTTTGTACTTTTTGCTTCTGTTGATTTTGTTTGTGCAAAACATTTTTAATTTAATGTAATCAAAGTCATCCAATTTGCCTTTCACAATGTTCTCTGTTTCTTCTCTAAAGATGTGATAGCTAAATCATCCCTTGTTCTCCTAATCTATTTATGGTATCATTCTTTATACCCAAATTATGTATCTATTTTCATCTTATTTTGGTATGGGCTGTGAGATGTAAGTCTATTCCAAATTTCTGGCATATAATTTTCTGTTTTTTTTTCCAACAACTTTTGTCAAATAGTGATTTTTTTTATTCCAAATGCTGGAATTTGGGGATTTATCAAATCCTAGATTGATATAGGTCTTGATTATTGTGCCATGTATATTTTAAATATTTCACTGAATCAATACTCTTACCAGTATCAAATGGTTTTGATTACTGCTGCTTTATAATATAGTTTTAAGTTTGGTACTGCTAAGCCATCATCCTTTGCATTTTTTTCATTCATTCTCTTGATATTATTGACATTTTGTTTTCCAGATGAATTTTGTTATTATTTTTTCTAATTTTATAAAAAAAAGTTTTGGCAGTTTGGTATTACACTAAACAAGTAAAATGCTTTAGGCAGAATTGTTATTTTTATTGTATTAGCTCAGCCTAGCCATAAACAATTGATATATTTTGAATTCTTTAGATCTGATTTTATTTGTATGAAAAGTGTTTTGTAATTATTTTCATTTAATTCTTGAAGTTTTTTTCTTGGGAGATAGACCCCCAAATATTTAATTTTGTCTACAGTAATTTTAAATGGAATATTTCTTTCTATTTTTAGCTGATAGGCTTTATAAGTAATATATAGAAATGTTGATGATTGATGCGGGTGTATTTTATATCCTGTAATTTTGCTAAAGCTGTGAATTCTTTTCAGTAAGTTTTTGAATGATTTTCTAGGATTCTATAAGTATATCATCATATCATTTGCAAAGAATGATAGTTTTATTTCCTCATTGCTTATTCTAATTCTTTTAATTTCTTTTTCTTTCCTTGTTGCTAAAGCCAACATTTCTAGTACAATATTGGATAATATCAGTGATGAAGGGCATATTTGTTTTATTCCTGATCTTATTGAGTATGTGTCCAGCTTCTCTCCATTTCAAATAATGCTTGCCGTAGGTTTTAGATAGATACTGCTTATTATTTTATGAAAATTCCTATCTCTGTGCTCTCTGGTGTTTTTAATAAGAATGGATGCTGTATTTTGCCAAAAACTTTTTCTGCATCTATTGAGATTAGCATATGATTTCTGTTGGTTTTGTTATTGATATGGTCTTTTATGGTAATAGTTTTATTGGACCAGTCCTGCATTCCTCTTATAGATTCTAATTGGTCATAGTGTGTTATCCTGCTGATAAATTGCTATAATCTTTTTGCATCAATATTCATTAGGGAGATTGGTCCATATTTTCTTTCTTTGTTTTGGCCCTTCCTGATTTAGGTATCAGTGTCATATTTGTGTTGTAGAAAGAATTT